>NC_133660.1:6422908-6772908 GCF_037893015.1 Macrotis lagotis
TACAGAATTCAGGGGCAAATGAGTTCAAACTTAGAACACACATGACAAGGGATAAGACACAGATTTGGATTGCTAAAACTTCTTTTTTTTTCCCTATTTGATATATGCACCCATGAATACAGCTGAGCTTCTTATTGAGACTTAAATTTGCTTTTCTTCATGACAAGGAGTATATCATCACTTTCCAGAGGAGATATCATGGCCAGCTGCTAGTATCTAGGACTACTGATAGTCTGCATTCTTTAGTCCATAGAGGACTCTGGTGTTTTAGCTCTTCCCTATCTCCACACCACCCTTTTTCAGGAATGTAAGCTACCAAAAACTCAACTCAGTTCCACTAAGGCCCTCAACCAATCTTAGTAGACTTCTCATGTAATGTATTCTAATTTGTATTTAGTAACTTTCAAAGATCTAAATTTATCTATTTTTATCATCTAAATTCATAATGACTTTTTACCCATAGCTTAAAGTCTATGACTGATAGATTCAACAGAAAAGAGTAGAATTTGTAGAATTTTCATAGAAATTGTTCTTCTTAGTAAAGAATCATATAAATATGTTTTCTGCCTTGGCAGAGTGTAGCATACTGTTATATTTACATTAATTGGAGTGAGAGTGATTGCTTAAGCTAATCCAAACCTTTACACAAGTATGTAACCACAACACACAATATAGAAATACAAGTATAGTTTTACAAAACAAATTTGGATATAGGACATATTTTCTCAATCTAATTTATCACTAGTATATTGTAGGGATGGCAGATATTCATGTCCTGTTCATTTTTGGAATATATAAATATATTTTATAAGTGAGATATAGAAAAATACTGTCCCTTATTACATGCCTATTCCTTAACACATGACAATTATCTCAAAGATAATTGATTTCTAGAATCTGGAAGACCTGTGTTCAGATTTGACCTCAGATACTCTAGCTGTGTGACCTTGGGTAAGTCTTAACCCTTTTTACCTCAGGGTCTTCCTCTGTAAAATGATCTGGAGACGGAAATAGCAAATCACTCAAAATACAATGAAATTTTATTGGAATATTGGCAATGAAAAGAGGGGAAATATAGGATGGTAGGTGGAGGATATGGTAGAATTAAATGAAGATATTTGGTTGATATTATTAATGATGATGATGTCAGTGATATTTTAAGAATTTTAGATGAATAAGATATCCTTGTAGGCAATAACAAATTTTGGTAGGTAGAAATTAAAAATTAAATGGGGTAGAGTGTAGGAGGAGCAATTTTAGGAGTAGAGTAAGAGGATTTCTTGGATACCAAATGAGGAATTGGTGGTTGAAGAATTATCAGACTGAAAGCAAAATTATGGAAAATACTCTGTTTCCAAGTTCACTCATTACACCATGGAAGTAGGACCAAAAGATACCTTAGAAGTTATATGATTCAGTCCCTTTAATTAGTCAATCTGTCAACAATATTTATTAAGCACCTATAAGCACCCTAAATACTAGGGACTATGCTTTTCTTAAAGATAAGGAACCTAAGGTCTACTAGATGGAACCCAAGATGATACGGAAACAGAAAAAACAGTGAACACCAAAAAATCACTAAAAATCTTCAAACAGATAAAGAAAATACACCAGAAAAATTCTCATAAGAAAATTCAATAAAATAAGATAAAAAAAAAGGGTGTTTGTGTTTGTTTGGAATTTTTGTTTTGTTTTGTTTTTCCTTAGCCCTGGTTGGCATAATGAAACAGAGAACACCATGGATAGGAGAGATTGAGTCTGCCCAGGACTTTGGGCTTCAGAGGAACTCTTCAATTCTTTTACAGGTTGTGTCAACAATTGCCAACTGGCTAATTTGTCACCCACTACCCAGGTCCAAATCTTCTTCAGTGATGAATAATTTACAATTTAATATCCTAAATTTAGATCTCCAAGGGGGATTTAGAATCCTTTAAGTCCAACTGCCTTGAATTATAGATAATGAAACTCAAGTCCAAAGAGCTGAAGTGACTTGCTTGGAGTGGTGTAGCTAGTTAAATGTTCTAGATATTCTAGATATTGATTCCAAATCCAGTGCATGGTTCATTTTCAACACAATGCCTCCTGAAACTTAGAGCTTTCAAATCATTATTCTAACATCTATCAATGGCAGGTGAATGAAACAAGTCAAATCCATATAACAATGGCAGGTCCATTAAGGTGACTTCAAGTGAAACTGTTGATCCAGGAACTTGAAATTTGTGTCTCTTTCTGAAATTTCATGTAAACCAATCTTATCTTAACCTCACCAGTGATCTACGGAAGATAATTCAGTATTGCTTCTGAATGTCTAAACCTAAGTTCATGGCATGTATATCCTAGTAGTACACAGGTTTTGGAATGGATAAATCTTTTATTTTGGTTCAAATCATTCTTGATTAATTGGCACAGGACATGTATTCCTGGGCATTTCCTTATTGTTCAGAATAGTTGTTTTGTTCTTAATAAGGCTTTTCCTCGACTAAATATGCTCAATCAATTGAAACTTAAAATATCTTGTACTCATGATTTCTTGTTTTTGGTATCAAATAACATTTCTTGGTACTTGCGTGCATCTCATTGTGTACTTATTTCATGATGTTTGCCACTAAAACTTTCAGCAGGTTAAAATAATTGTATTAGAATTGTGATTGTACTACTCAGCTGAGTTTGTTGCATAGATTATTGCTCTCACAATTCAGTGAAAAATTGTAGAGGTTTCTTGTTAGTTTACTAAATAAAATGCCCAACGACGTTTATAAAGATTCAAAATATTTGAAGATAGTTATCATTTTCTTCCCCACCCTACTCATCTTCAACTTAATTATTTTCAAGTCCTTCAATCATTTGTTCAAAGACCAGATCCCTAAAACCTCTTTCTGGCCCTACATTCTAGAATCTAGGCTAGATGAAGAGCTCTCAAATGGGAACTTGAAAGAGAGCACATTTTAGGCATAGTTGAAGTGAGTGGTATTGATTTTTAGAAAGATTGAGACATACCAAAGTACCTTTCCTCAAATTAATTGCACAAGAATGATAATCAAACTATTCAAGATGAATTCCTTTTTAAATGCAATGTCTCTCTGAGGACTTTAACTAAAACAAACAGTTTAGAAACATTAAATTGTTACTGTCTACTGACTTTTTACTGTGGATTAGTTTATAAGGTAGCTTTCAAAATAATGATAGTTGAAACTAGGTCCCCTTTAGAACATATCATGTTACATCCATGTGTCTATTTGTACACATAGATATGTATGTGGATGCATATACAGGTATGTTAATGCATGTATATCTTTTGTTTTCATATCATCCTGTTTTCTGAATATAGTATATATATATATATATATATATATATATATATATATATATATATATACAGTGCACCTTCAATAATACAGTTATTAATGAAGTACAGGAGACAGGAAGTCTGGATAACCATATGTTGTATAGGTTTCAAGTTAAATTCTTTTGCAGATATGGGTTGGACAAAATGCTAAACTAGATGAGCTATAACCAGTCTAGGTCGAACAAAGATTTGAGAATTTCCATTGCATTTTGGGATAGTTTTGGTAATAAGACCATCTTCTTACTAACTTCAAATCTAAGTCAGTCACTAAACATTACAAGAGTTGCTTCAAAGTTTTGCTTCTGACACCACGCAGAATAATCTGAAACCTTGTTCTAGATCTTCTAATGATTGAGGGTTGTTATCATTCCAGATGAGCCATTTACTTGCTATGTGACCCTTGGCAAGTCAGCTACCATTCTTCCTTTCCATTTCTACTACTGTGAAATAGGAAATATAGTATAGAGCACTAAATGATGGTGACAAAAACTAAATTCAAAGTGAAAGCTCTTGGGAGGTTCAGAACTCAACTCTTCCATTTTCCAGAGAGGTGGCCATGGTCAAATCAAACTCTGTATCCTCCAAATTAATTACAAACAAATTACAAAAGATTTTACTACCCAGCTCTCTGCTAATTCTAGAATTTTGTGATTTTTATTAATGAGAAAATTGAGTCAAAGAAAATTAAAATGACTAGCTCAAGAACTTAGCAGCTGAACTTAATAATGTCAAATCTGTATCCTTTAATTCCCAGTACCTATTTTTTTCCCACCATAACAAAAGACCTTCTTATCAAGACCATCTCCCAGTTAGAGAAGCTAGAAGGATTCAATGCAAAAGTAAAGAAAAGAAAGACTTTCAACCTCTGACCTATAAATTCATCAGGTTGTTGTTTTTTTTCCCCCTACTGATCAGGAACAAAGGCAAAAGATATGAAGTTACTATATAGGTTAAAGAAAATATATATTTAACATTTATTTTCATTTTCTTTTCATTACTTCAATATTTTTACTACCCATGCTTTGTGATTCTATATCAGTGATATTTTGTTCTGTAAATAGTGACTCATTTATAAGCCAAGCAAAGAACTGGTGATCATTAAAATTCCAGATACTACATTTGGCTTAATTTATTTGTATACTTCACTTTTTAATCTATCATATGGAGGTTTATTACCCTATAATAAGATCAGAAACTTTAAAAGGCTCAGGTAAAATATTGGGGAACAAAGTGAGCAATTAATAATCTTGAAACATATGGTATATTTGCTCATACTCATTTGTATATCCTTTTAAACACAGCAGTTTGTTAGATAAAGACATAATATATGAAAAGTGCTTCTCTGATGGAGCTATTGTTAGAAATCCAATCCATGAAACATATTGCTGTTTGTAGCAAAGGTTCTGAATGCATGAATGAATGAATGAAAAAAGCATCTATTAGACACTTGCAATGTCCCAAGCACTGAACAAAAACAAAGGGAATACTGGATAAAAGGAAAGTGTTTCTTAAATTAGAGCTCAAAGGTCCATAAATGGTACTGAAGGCAGCACATTTAATTATTAAGAGACATCACCTTTTGGCAACAACATTGATTTCTCAAAGGATTTACCTCTTCAGGATTAGCTCATTTAACCATTTCTACAATGAGAAATGATTTCCTTAAAAAGAAAACATATGTATAATAACAGCAGCTCAATTTTATAGTGAGGACTTAAAAATGTATCAAGTTGGAGGGAAGAAATTCAGGAGAAAGACAGCCAGAAAAGGGACAGAGATGGTGAGTAGGGTAGTGGAATGTTGAATAGGAAATCACTGATGGTTGTAAACCTGATAAGGAAGCATTCATTTGGGGTGGATGAATCCTAGAAAATGTCTATTGTATGAAAAGCAAAATTTATCCATTAAAAAAAAAACTTGAATTTAAAAATAACATTTTTAGTCTTAAATTAGCAAAGTTGTTATTCAATCTTGTAGGACTTTCCCTGACCCCATGCACCATTGCATACCAAGTCCTTCTGTGCACTCAAGTTTAAATTCTATCTTGACTCCTTCAACTGTTTAATACTAAACAACTCTTTGGAACTCTGTTGTCTTAAGGAATTAAACTAGAGAGCTTCTCACCCCTAAATCTATAATGCTATGCCCTTTGCTTTAACAACACTGGGATCTATAAAGTCAATTTTTATTTCCCATCTTAAAGATGAGGAAATTGAGGTTTAGAGAAATTAAGGGGACATTTGCCTGCCAATTGGTCTTATTATCACAAGCCTCCCCACCCCACCAATGTATCCTGCATCCATGAAAAGATTTTTCAACTGTATCACCTCCGACTCATTAAAGCCCAGTGACTCCCTATCATATGTGGGATTAAATATAAATCTTCTGTATGGTATTCAAATCCTTTCAAAGACAAGTCCCACCCTTCCATTCTAATTTTATTAAGCCTTACACTTCCAAGCATTCTGTGAACTCAAACAAAAAAATCACTTCAACTCCTGGATACAGGAATTTGTACTGACATTCTCTGATGTCTGGCAGGCTTTGCTTCCTCATTTCTACCTTTTGACTACCTAATTCCAGCTAAAATTACAGGTTCAGGTAACCTTTCCTAATTTCATCTACTTCTCTAATGGATTATTTCCCTTGTGATTTCCTATTTATTCTGTATTTATCTTGTTTATAGGTAGATTTTTGAATGTTGTTTTTCCCATTACCTCCAGGTCAGGGATGGTATTTTGCTTTCTCTGTCTCCCACTGAGTATAGTAAATGCTTGCCCCAGGACTCAAGGCTGAGAAACTAATTTCTGAGATTCTTAGACCACTATATTTCTCTTTAGCAAAATGATTCTATTAAATTTTCCTTGAACTATTTAACTGTCAAAAAAGTCATTTATCAGGCATTGAGAGTCTATGATATACCAGGGACAGTATACTGATCGTAGGATAGAAGAACCAAAATTAAATAATCTTTATGGGGGGTGGCTAGGCACATAAAAATTAATTAAACATTAAACTGTATGCAAAATAATTTCTGAATGCAGAGAGTATAATTGGGAAAGGATGAGGATGAGCCTCCTGGATCATGAGGCAAGTGAACTGAATTTTGAAAGAAGTGAGATATTACATAGAGAAGTAGGGAGGAGGTGAATTATAGTTGAACACCATATTATTTACCATATCTTTGTCTTCTTTTTTTTTTAAAAGGCTCCCCAAGGGTTGACTGATTATTCTTCTTGGCTCAGTTTTCTAAGCTTCTACTCCTCCCTCTCCTTTTCTGGATGCTCAGAATTTTTATCTACTTCTTAGGTAGCTCCTTTTTTTCTATACAAGTCCCTCAAGCAGTGACAATCTCTCATACAATGACTTTGATTGAGTCCAAGAGTTGTACAGGTCCTGTTCACACTCAGGGCTGATTGACTAATTCAATCAAGAAGCATTCTTGCCTATGAAGGTAATTGCTTTTAAGAGGGGTGGAGCACAAGATGAAACCCATTCTTATGTAGGCAGAGGGAACAGACTATGCAGAAGCAAAAAGATCAAGGATTTGATATTGTGAATGGGGAATAGCAAAGGGATTATTTTCTAACAAAGAGTGAATGAAGGACAATAATTTACAATGAGTTTGTTTATCTGTGAGGGTTTTAAATGCTGTAAAGAAGAGACTGTTTTACATTAGAATTAGGAAGGAGACTCTGCAGTTCCTCAAGTAAGAAATGATAAAATCAATCATGTGTTTTAGGAATTTGAGTTTGGCATCTTTCATGAAGAAAGTATTGAGAGTAATGAGAAGATCATTGTTGCAGTCTGGAAGAAAGGACCCAAAGAGGTCATAGATTAGAGAAGCCACAGGATTTGGTGAGTGAGGAGATATAAGGATTAAGAGGAAAGAAAGGGTTGAGACTGACTTTGAGCTTATGAATGTGGATAAATGAAAAGCTGGTGGTACCTTCTGGAGGAACAGGGAACTGATGGTGATGTCACTATATGTGGTATTATGGTTCTAAGACCAACTCAAACAGCTTAGTTCCTCACTTGGCTTCCTGAAACTCTTCACTCAAAATCTTATTACTCCAGGAAATTAAACTGTCTCTGTGGCCTTAGGTTCTCTTTTTTTCCCCTTCTTTTTTGTTTTGTTTTGTTTTGTTTTGTTTTGTTTTGTTTTGTTTTGCCAGGTAATGGTGTTAAGTGACTTGCCCCAGGTCACCCAGCTAGGTAATTATTACATGTTTGAGGCTGGATTTGAACTCAGGTCCTCTTGTCTCTAGGGCTGGTGCTCTATTTTTTTTATTTTTTTAAGAGGAGTACCACTCTTAACTTAAATGAGCAAGAAACACAAACAGCAATGAACTTAAGATGAACATGAAAAAAAACAGTTTTTTAAATTTAATAACATTGCTTTTTATTATCTTTTGAAATTCACACCAGTCTTGTAAAGTACAAATGAAAGGTATAAAATCATCATTTTAAAGATGAAAAAACTGAGGTTGAGAGAGATCAAGTCACACAGAGGTGAAATTTAAACTAAAATCCGACTGGTTCCTGAATTCTTAGTAGAAAGTGGAATTCCCCATAGAGGAGTTATGGGAAAAATGATCAGGAGTTACACAAAATGAAGAAGTATGGCAAGGTTGTTAAATCATTGGTCCTCTAAACCAGAAGACAGGGTTCTAGAAAATCTACCCATCTTTCATTCAATCAGTTTAACAACAAATAGCAGTTAAGTATTTAAATTTAAAAGTGAGATTTTTTTTCCTGCTTTCACAGAGATGATATTCTATTTGAGGAATATATCATAAATTGGAGAATGATGATAAGGTAAGGGAATTTTGTTCTAGGTAATCACAGGAATTGGAAACTATAGGGAAACAGATTTTCACTTCCTTTTCAATAACAAAGCTAATAGTGATTTGATTATTTCTCTTTGAACAGGGGGTGGGCGAAAGTCAGGTAAGCAGAGGGAACTGGTAAATAGATGAGGGATATGGCATAGTGTCTAATGCTATTTATATTTTCGATTGCTTGATGAAACATAGTATGGAGTGGTGTCTTTGTGTGTGTGTGTGTGTGTGTGTGTGTGTGTGTGTTATTTGTCAGTCTCCATTTCAGCCTCTTTTTGGCTATTTAGACCTGACTCAGGTCTGAATGCATTATAGATAACTAAAAACCTCTTTCAATACATGCTTTTGTCCATGTTAATCATATGAGGTTATTCATCTCAAGAGACTTCCTCAACATAATAATAGATGTAGAATTTTGTATTGTATTAGATATAGTATTGTGTATTGTAATAGTTGTAGTATTGTATATCAACAATATGTGATGAATTTAACATCATATATTTGAGTTATTTCAGTTTTGCCTTTTACCTATTTATTTCTGAATGCAATTTGAAGTATTTGCTAGCACATATATATTATATATCTATATCTGAATATACTCTTATAAACATATGCATATATATTTGTGTGTTGCTATATGGTTTTTCTTTATTTTCGAGTTGGCTTCTCTTTATACTTTTCTGACTTAAAAAATTAAGAAGTGCCTTCTCAAATTCCATTTCTCAAGAATAATTTCTAGGTTATTTCTATATGATACCACTTATATTTTGTATTTTTTGTCATTTGTCTTTACAATTATTTACAATATGGATGTGTGTGCATATATTAATGTATTTATACACATATAAATTTTGATTTGGGGGAGTTCAGTATAATTCTGCTTTTGTTTTTTCAAAGTGATTTATATTTCTGTTGAAAACCAAATACATTAACCTATGTAATAAATATACTGTAAAAATGAAAAAGCCCCCAAAAGTCATCTGGTGAAGCAATGGCTAAATCATGTCTTACATTATATATTATTTATCCTAAACAAAGTGGCCAGGTTTTTTTTTTACTTTTCTCAATATATGTAAAAGGAACTGAAGAACAACTTTTCATCATAATTAAGTTATTTAGGGAAGTGTACACTTAATGTAATTAAGATGCTGAAATGGTTATGTTAAAAAAAACCTCTCTCTTTTGGCTCACACTCAGTTTTACAGACTCAGATTTCTAGAACCATGACAACTAGGATTGACCATGGATGTGGAAATAGTAGGTGGTCAGTACAATTAATCATGACTAATGCATAATTCACAGTGATCAATCATGTTTGATTCTAAGAACATGCTTGGTCAGTCCTGCGGGCATTATTAATTGTCCAGAAGCTTGAAGGAACAAGCCTTTATTTCCCATTTTAGGACTGTAGCATTAGCTATCACTGACACTTGTCTGAATTTATTTGGACTTTTAAAGTCTGAATTCATCTTGACAGGTAAGAGATTAGATTTAAACTGAGCATATGTAAATTGAATAAATGTTCTAAACTAATATATGCATTGACTAGCTTTTAAACTAATCTACTTAAAAAAAGAAATACTTCATATTATTTATCAAAGCAGAAATTAAGACATTAAAATGTAAGTGAGGACAGTGGTTCAAATTTTTCTTAGCGTGAACTCTTCCTATGAATTCCTATAAACTTCCTCCCCCATGTCATGCCTCACTTCTTCTATTGAAAGGAAAAGAAAACCAATTTGGTTCCCATGGTCATCCATGAGAGATTTAGGATACAACATGATAGGCTATTAGATGGTGTTTGAACATTGTACTATTTGCCTATTATTGGTTTTCTAACTGCTTAACCTCCAGAATCAATATCACTAAATCGGGACTAAAAATAGCAGAACATGGCTGTCAGGAAAACAAGATAATTATAGGACATAGTTCTATGAAACTAATATAAAGAAGCAACTTTTAACACACTATAATAAAAATATCCTCATACTTAGAGGATCTATATAATATGAAAATTTAGCTCTATTCCATGCAACAATGAGTAGATAACGGTAGTTCTCTCTTTATCTAATAAGCTTCCTATTCAGTTGGAAAGTTACGTTGATAGAGGCATTACTGAAACTCAGAGTTGCTCATAAAATGGGAATAGTTAGATGTTTAGAAAATATCATTTTATAAATGGATGGAAGTGAGTTATTGTCTTTTTAATTAGCAAATTGTCTAGGCTATCACTAAAATCACCCCATAACTCTGCTGTGTTGTCATCATTTAAGCTTCACTATTCATTGACATCATGTACTCATCCTGAATTTAATGAAGAATTGAGAAGAAAATACAATATCATGGAGAAAGTGACAGCTTTGGTTATTGAACTAGTTTATCAAAAGCGATAGGGGTGGGAGGGGGATCTTATTATGACAAATGTGATGGCACCAGGAAAAGAATGCGGGAACTGGAGTCAGGAAGACTTGAGTTCAAATCCAACCAGACATTTATTAACTGTGTATCACTGGACAAATCACTTAGACCCTGTTTGAATCAGTTTCCTCATCTATAAAATGGACATAATAGCACCTGCCTCCTAAGATTTTATAAAAATAAAATGAGACAATATTTGTAAAGGATTTTGCAAATTATACTATATAGATGCTAGCTGCTGTAAGTATTGTGATAAATGTTATTACTATTACTATTATTTAACTGATATTTCTGAAGTTGGAAGGAAAAAGATATTCGAACATGAAAAATATAGTCAGCCTGCTCCCTATCACCTTAAATTTTCAAACAAATCAGATCTCTAACTCTTCTTCTCTGCCATTACTCAATAATGATTGTTTTTTTATACAATGACATTACAGAATAATGACATGATATAGCATGAACTGGATTTGGGAGGCAGAGATGCACAAAACTGTTACCTCTTGCTATCTTCCTGAGTCAGTGAAGTCCACACAAAGTCTGGACAAGTGGTGATAGCCTAGGATGTGGCAGATGACTGACCAAGCTTTCTGTACTCTTTGACCAATGGAACAAATTGGTCCTGTTCTGTTCATCCCACAACATATTCACCTTTATCAGATAGATGGAAGTGTTTTTATTCCAGTTTCCTTTTTTTCAGTAATTCAGTAATTTTTTCCTAAATCAAACTTGTCAGTTTCCTTCCTCATTCTAGGAAGTCTTGAGGGAGTCAGACTTTTTTTTTTTTACCAAAAAAATCTATGTGTATTTGTTATACCCAATAGAATCCTTCATCTTCTGTAAATGTAAGTCTTTTTTTTTAAAGTTTTTGCAAGGCAAATGGGGTTAAGTGGCTTGCCCAAGGCCACACAGCTAGGTAATTATTAAATGTCTGAGACCAGATTTGAACCCAGGTACTCCTGACTCCAGGGCCAGTGCTTTATCCACTGCACCACCTAGCCTCCCCTCTAAATGTAAGTCTTAAAATTTCCATAATATTTGGAGGTTAAGCAATTTGTCCAAGATTACAGTCGGTATGTATCTAAGGTGAAATTTAAATATATTGCTTCCTGACTCCAAGGGCAACTCTTCATGGATTGTGCCAAACTGTTCTTGCATAGAACTCATTTTATTTCTTAAGAAACTTTTTTTCTTCCTTTCTTCCCTATATCTGTAAGGGCACCCAAAATCCCAAATTTTCAATTATCTTCCTTTCCCTCAACTCCCTAATTCTGGTAATTGTTGAATCCTCTTGATTTTACTTTCATGGAATGACTGGAATTTGCTACTTAGTCTGTATGCACATAGCCACCATCTTATGTCAGTCCATTATTTCTTTCTGGGACTATTGTAATAGATTCCTTATTGGTCCCCCTGCAATCTCTCCTCTTGACAATCTATTCTCCACAATCTATTCATTCACTAAAGCAATTTTCCTGAAGCATATATGACCATATCACTCCCTCTTTTCAGTCTTTTTTTTTTTCAATGACTTCCCAACTACCTATAGGATCAAATGCTAACTTCACTTTGGGGGACTTAAAGCTCTTTACCACTGGGTCTAAAAATACCTTTCAGATCATTTATACATTACTCCCTTAATCCAACCAAACTGACCTTAAGTTATTTCTCAGTAATGTACTCTATATTCTGTACACTCATTGACCCATCTAGAATATAACATTATCTTTTATTTTGTGGAAATCCTGAATTTTTGGTTTGTTTGTTTGAATGTTTGTTTGTTTGTATTTGAAGGCTTAATTCAAGTATAATCTTCTGTATAAAGTCCTTTCTGGCTCTACCAGTTGCTAGGGTGTCTTCTGCCAAAATTCCCTTCTTGGTATATATCCATATATCTTCATATAGTCCCCCTATTAGAATGTAAACTCCTTAAGGCTGTTTCACTTTTCTTTAGAGCCCTCAGTATCAATCACAATTTCTACATAATAGAGACCTAAATGCTTATTCATTGATTTGGAAATCCCTTCAATTACCTCTCCCCCACAAATTTCAGTGCTTCCCTATTTATGACTTCTTAAGACAAAGTATGAATACTTGCAGGTATCCATAGGAACAAATACAAAACAAAATAAAGTTTAAAAAAAACTCTTCAGAATCTGAACACCTTTTATAAAAATTTTTTCTTATGTATCTCTTTCCCTTTATCCTAATTCCTCATACTAAAAAATGATTAATCTATAGACATATTTATCAAAAATATCTAAGTAAAATATTAACCTGACCACCATGGAAGGGGGGGGTAAGAATGGAGGATGGGAGGAAATTTTGTAACTTAAAATTATATACATATGAATGTGGATGAAGGATGAAAAAACTTTCATAACATGTATTTAGAAAAATAAAATATCAATGAAAGAAAGTTTTAAAAAATCCTTGCTTGTTTGTTCAAGTCTCTCAGAATATGAATCTCACAAAACCTGTAATTTGCCTTCCCACAATCTACATTTACTTCTAGTAGAGCACATTTCATCATTTTTTTCCTGCTTAGCCCTGTCGGAAAGATAAAACTCCTCATCTTTGTTTTATAGAATTCCTTGTTTGTATGAAAAGTATTACTTGGGGGGGGATCATTTAAAAAGTCTTTCTCAATTTCCTTTAAATAGTAGTAATTTTTGCCTCTAAAAATTATTTTGTATAACTCGCATATTGCATCTTTCAGTACAATGTAAGTTCCTCCAAGTTCAAAATTTAATTTTTGTCTTTTTATAGCCTCTCCTAGCATAGTGTTTTGCACTTAGTAGACCTTAAATAAATATTTGTTGACTTTAATTAAAGTAAATATTATACTGATCCTGGCATTTCTTATCTTCTATTTTCAGTTAGTATTACATCCACTTAAGGGAGTGTTATGAAGAACTTCTGCTCTTTTGCTTGGGTTAATATGGTAAAAACCATTCTATTTTATGTTTTATAGAGTGTTCCCATAGATAATTATGTAAATTTGTTCCATCCTTTCCTCTTTTCTTTCTTCCTTCCCTTTTCATTGTCCTCAGATAGAGGTGTCAAACACATGGTTTAGTCACATCGTTCAGACCGCAACACTCCCACGTGAGACCTGACCCACATTAAAATGAGTTTAAGAAATATTTAACAAAATAAACAAAAATACAATAAAACATAGACAATATTACATTTTAAAGTTAAAGTATGTCAATATGTAATTGACAGGAATTCTTATGTAAGCTTAGAAACTTCCATTTGTGCTCGAGTTTGAAAATATTGACATATGGAAATTTGGATTGTGTTTTTATTGCAACTTATAGTAAAATAATATAATTAATGACTTTAATATATGTATATTCATTACTTTTAGGTACTGTTGAATTTTAAGAATAAGAATGCTTTGAAAGACGGAAACATAAATCTCATTTCAAACCATTAAAATAGCTATGTACTTGGGAGGCTAGGTGGCGCAGTGGATAGAGCACTGGCCCTGGAGTCAGGAATACCTGAGTTCAAATCCAACCTCACACTCTTAATAATCACCTAGCTGGGTGTCCTTGGGCAAGCCACCTAACCCCATTAGCCTTGCAAAAAAAAAAAAATAGTTAAGTACTCACATACTAAATGCATAGAAGAAAAGAGCCCATGAATCAGGCTCTTTGGGTAAGTAGAAAGCAAACTAGTTTCGAGACCAGGAAGTCTAAGAATAGCATTGCTATAGCATCCAGTTTTCCTAACAGAAACTCTGTTGCTCAAGGATAAAAGCCTTTTTGACTTGATGACTTGATTAACTCCTTGCAGCATCAGGAATCAATATACTCTCTAATGACTAAGGGAAGGGAAAAGGGGTCTACTCAAAACAATGCTATAGCTTTCTGAATGTCCTGTCCTAACTACTGGTAGACTTCTTTTTGTGTATGTGTCTGTGATGTGTGGGAGTTTGAACCACCTGAGGAACCTGTATCAGACCAGGTCTAAAATATTGATGCCTTCAATCAATTATTAATGCTATTTTACAAATCTTTTGAAATCTTCATGTTTTAGAATAATGATTTGTGCAAATTTTGAATCTTTTAAAAAGAAGATATTTTTTCCAAACCTACAAACAAAATTTCACCAACATATTTTTTTCCTTCTATATAATTAGTAGAAGTAGAAGTTTTATTGTTCGAAGTCTCTGACAAACAAATACTAGCGATCTCCAGTGGTTTTCTGTTATTTTCAAACTTTCTGTTATTTTCCTGTGAAGGTTTCAGGAAGACTCATCTCTTCCTGACTCCAAGGCCAGCATTCTATCCACTTGGGCAACTAACTTCAGAATCTCAACATTTCTTCTTCTATCATTTCCTTCTAGAATGTGTTAGCATTCTATAGAAGTGCTTATGATTTTTATTTCACACATTCTGTATTTTGCTGAAGTTATCATTTCAATTTCTTTGTCAATTTCCTGCCATTTCAAAAGTAAACCATCATATTATCATTCAAATGAGAAAATTTCATCTTCCCTTCATCATTATTTATGCCTTTAATTACTTTCTTTTGTCTTTTGACTATCACTAACAGTTCTAGAGGTATGCAAAATAATAGTGAGGAAAGAGTTGTTGCTTCCCTCACTCCCTTCTGCATTTATTTGAAATTCTATTTGTTTGTTCATTTGTTTTTAAACATCTTAACTAGTACACTCTATGCACACTTGTCATCGTTTCCCAATTACAAATGTTTCTTTTAGTTTTTATAGATATAATTGTCATCATAACCAAATGTCCCTAGATTAAAAGTCTTGAAGTCATATATTACAAAAACTGTCATATGGAAGAGGTAAAGTATTGAAATTTTAAAAAAGATTAATTCATCAGATTTATCCTTCAGAAAAATTTGAAAGAATTGGATGGGGAAGTTAAAATCCCACTAAACTGGAGATTTTTAAGCAGAGATTCAAACTCTTGTTCAATTACACCACTTATCAGCTAGCTTATTCTGGATTCCTTTCAGGTATGAATTGGACTAATATCCCTCTTAACTCTAAATATTGAGATTCTGTAGTTAGGTGCCCAAGTGGATAGAATGTTAGACCTGGAGTCAGGAACAGATAGGTCTTCCTGAATTCAAATCTGGCTTCAGACGCTAACTACTTGTATGACCCTGATCAAGTCACTTAAACTTGTTTTGCCTCAGTTTCCTCATTTGTAAAGTGATCAGGAGAAGCAAATGGAAAACCACTTCTGTATCTTTTCCAAGATAACTCCAAATGGAGTCCCGAAGAGTCAGACTTGACTAAAAAATAATTAAACAACAATTCAATGGTATGGAGAATCTGTAGTACCAGAGATACCTCATACTTCAATGCATGCTCCCCTAGTGGCATCTGTCCCCTATGCATGTATGATCTGTGTACATATATCCTATATATATATATATATATATATATATATATATATATATATACATATATATACTATATAGGTATGTGTGTGTGCATGTGTGTGTGTGCCTCCCCATTTCTATCCATTCTTCCAACTGATTATGCTTGTCATTTTAGTAAACATAAACCCCATGATGATGGTTCATGTTTCTTTTTCTTACTTTGACTTTTCATTAAATATCTTTTCTTTGAGCTGTGACCTTTGACTGACTATTAAGCTTAAACACATAACTGAAGTTTTGTGACTTATGATTTTATTGAATGTGAAGTCACAAAATAGCTTGAATATAGGGGGTTGCCATCTCTGAGAGTTACATGTAGACATCTTTAAGTACCAAACAATTTTTTTTAAGAGAAAGAATTATTCAATCAAATACTTTCAACTAAAAATACTTTCTAATTCATGCTTCTGCAAAATTACTGTGCTCATATACCTAGAAAAAAATTCCTATACATTACACTCATTAAATTTCATTTTCCCACTTTTAAGTTTAAAAAATGGCTTTTGAATACATTTGGATATGTTGATAACATTAGATTATGCATCCATGTGCTTTATACTTCCAAAATTACATGATAATAAAACAATGATATAGACAAAATGAAATATCTTTGAAATGCTAGATATATATATATATATATATATATATATATATGTCTGATTTAGGTTTATATCGATTTTTTCCCCCTAAATTTTGAATTTTGGACATACTGGGATTTTTCTTTCCTATCTACACTTTTCCTGCCAATTAAAGATAATGCTGTAAACCAGGAGTGAGAAGATGGGGCTGGTATTTGGTGGAGACTGGGAGAAATGGGAAGAAAAAGACAATAGAAAACTACTGAGAGGAGGAAGCTATAAAACTAAAATGAGAATAAGAAGTCAATAAGTTTTGCCCCCATCATAAGGAAAAAGTTTTGAAAGAAAGCAAAATCTTTGAGAATTACCAGAATTACCACTGACTTATGTTAAAACTCAATGAATCTGAGTATTCATTCTACAGAAGTGAAGCAAAATGAGTAATAGGAAACTGGAAAGCAAAAGCATCCATCAGCTATTAATGGGTAAACATATAACTGGGGCAAGGGAAATCCTAATTTTGAGACTACGATATTTTGGGGATTTACAATTAGAAGTGATATAACCAATATCCCAAAGTTATTAAGTGACCAGGCTAGGGGAACAATTTTAGTCTTATGAATCCAAAATCATATTTCTGGTGTTTTTCTTTTTGTTTGTTGGTTTGTTTTGTTTTCTAACTCTGGGGCTGCCTACAAAGAAGGTAGATCACTAGCAAGGGTTTAAATCATTCTAAGGCTCTATATGAACTATAACTTTAGAATTAGTTCCACAAAACCACTCACTCCAGCTACCTATATACATCTCACCTAAGTAATCAAAAATACTGTATGAAAATGTGATTTCCAATATCTGTCTGTTGGCCATGCCTAGAAGATGGTCCTGTCAAAATAAGCATTTTCTTGATGACAGTGCTCCCCATTTGGATTTTACTCAACTATTCTTGACAGCCCTACTCTGGTAAGAACAGGAAAACTTATTAGAGACCATTTATAGAGTTATACAGAACTCTCATTCCAGTGAAGTCAGTCAAACTCCTAGAGAATCACAAAGATTTCTTTGATTAAGTCAGGATCCAGAATATCATGGTAGTGCTGTTAGCTGCATCTTTATGAAAAGTCCAAGAATATTCTTTCATTTATAAAATATAAATAACCACCTCTGTTCCTTCTCTAGGTAGAGTCTCAGTGATTCCGTCACCAGCAGTATTCTAAGACACGAGATGTGTTGCATACTGATGTCATGGTCTACTTAGAGAACAAACAACAAACATCATCATCATCACTAAGAATGTCATTCTTGTCTTCCCTTTGGAACAATTACTAGAAAGTTCTCTTACTGTATCAGGTTTTTTGATTGCTGCTGTTTTTCTATTTGGGGTTTTTTTTGGTTTGTTTTTGTATAAATGGGTATTTATTCCCATCCCTTGCTTTGTGAACCAAAGTGTGACAACCTCTTTTCCTTACTATCCTTGCTGTTTTTGTCAGCATAGCAAGACATTAGTGACTGGAGGATTAGAGGACTTTATGATTTGTCATGGGCCCTACGATCTTTCACTGATGGCCCTTGGACCCCTTCTTCCCCTGAAGCAGACCTCCTAAAATTGTTTTGGCAAAGTTTTTGCTCCTCTTTTAAGGAATGGTCTCCTATCTCACAACACCCTTCATGTTTGCAATATTTTGTGTCTTCTCACTGTTTGATCAGTCAGCATTAATAACGTACCTTTTGTATGCTAAGCTATGCCCCTGATTTCCTCAGTATGAAAACACAGAACTGTTTAACAAGAATAACCTTATAGAACACTTCATAGATTTTCTTTAATGAAGCAATTCATATATTAAAACCAATTTTTGTATCAGACACTGTCTATAATCCCTTGTTTCTTAACTTATTTCCTTATGAGAAAAGTCCCTACCAAGACAAAATAAACTGCAATCCTCAATATCTGAGCTCTATAAAACAGCAAGACTTTTAATCCACTGTTTCAAAGATTTGAAAATTACTTGACTGAAAATATGTTAACCTTAAAACATTTTTGAAAGCATTAAGTACCTGTTTTCTTCCACTTCTCTATGAATGAACTTGTATAGATATAAATATATAGGTATCTTAAATGCCTTAAAATTTGGAAACATAAAAATTTGGGACACTATATTTAAATGTATGTACACACACTGTAAGTGGTTGTTGGTGAGTTAACTAAAATAAAAGGTTGTGTTGTTCTAATCCCCTGGGTACAGAAAATTCAATGATCTTAAAATGACACCAGAAAAAAATGGAAAAATAATAAATTAGATTAACAGATAAATGATATGATTGAAGTGTATCTACTATAAAAACTAAGAAAAGAACTAAGATTTTAGGCTACTTAAATACTTGAATAATATAATTCTGTATATTAGATTCAAACATAACTAATAGTATCAGCATTAACATATGCATTTTTCAGTAAGAACAGTTTTTTATTTATACATTATTTGAAGGTTCATAAGAAAGGCGATGTGTTAATGAATAAGAGAGGCAGTTTTAGATAGGAAGAGCAAAATTCAAGTCCTGCCTCTGATACGTACTGCCAATGGTGGGCTGGTAACTATTTAGCGACCAGTTCTCCCAGGTGGGAGTGGAATGTATATATGTCATGGCATAGTTTCAAGTTTTGACCTTTGAATTTTAATTTAATTAAACTTTTTTCTCTATCACTTTTTAATTGCAGCCACAAAATAATAGGCCAAGCACTGATTAATAGCATTTGTCAATTTTCAAGGCATATGTGCTACCATTGCAAATTTAACAATCAGCTCTCCAATTCAAATTGGCTTTGGTATACTGTTACCCTGTTCAAATAGCTTACTCTCTAATGGTCCCAATCAACTCTCTAAGATAGTATATTGCTGGGTAGGTGCTGGTCAGAATGGATAGTTTCACCACTTATTCTATATAATTGTCAAAATACAGATATGGGGTGTGTGTGTGTGTGAGTGTATGTATGTGTATGTGTGTGTATATGTGTGTGTGTGTGTTTGAATGCATACATTCACACTTGTGTATATGTGTGCTTGCTGGGAAATGGAGTAGTATTATACATTTATATTATCACATTTAATTTTCAGAATTACTCTATAGGATAGATACTATAGAATTGGGCTTTTGTGGATTTCTTTTGGTCTAGGACTATGATTTTGTTGAAAGAAGGAAACTCAGAATTAGGAAATTCCTTCTATTTAATTTATGTTCTACACCCTATAGTCTAAAAGACATTTCTGGGTTATTGAGGGGCCAATGGACTTGCTGAGAGTCCTATAGTCAATATGTTTCAAAAAATAGAATGTGAAACCATGTAATCTTTACTGTGGGGCCAGTTTTCTCTCTTCCACATCATGCTGCCTACCTGTTTTGATCTTGAACTGAGTAGTAAGTAGAGTGATAATAATTTTATTTATATTTTGAAGTTTATATATATTAATCTAGACTCGTTTAAAATATATATTTTAGTGCAGAGTCAGAAATATTATCAGTTGGTCTTTCTCAGTAATACTATTGTCATAACCCGGCAAATATAGACTTTTATTGTTAGTGATCCTGGGCAAGTTATTTTACCTTGTGTGTCTCAGTTTCTCATTTGTAAAATGATCTGGAGAAGGAAATGCCAAGGCAGTCCTGTACCTTTGTCAAGAAAATCCAAAATAGGGGCAGCGAGGTGGCATTGTGGGCCTTGGAGTCAGGAGTATCTGGGTTCAAATCTGGTCTCAGACACTTAATAATTACCTAGCTGTGTGGCCTTGGGCAAGCCACGTAACGCCATTTGCCTTGCAAAAAACCTAAAAAAAAAAAACCCCAAATGAGGCAAACTAAAGTGGAATGTAACTGAAAAAAAAACTGAAAAACAATAAACCATAAATTATTATTACTGGCTATCCTTGTGTAAGACTAATGGAAGTTAGATAATCACATTTTTTCACATGGAAATCAGGAATTCTATTACAAATATTCAAATATTCCAACTTGAAGACTTTGTTTCCATTCGAAATTCCTTTGGCAGGTGTAACTTTCCAACTTCCCAAGCAGCTAATAAAGAAACTTTAGCATATATGGTTCACTTTGCTGTTTGTAATTTAGGATTTTTCTTTTATTTTATGACACAAAGATTGATTTAACAAGAGAAAATATAACATTTTTGGGAACTAGAGATTTGTATCCATTCCATGTTAACTCGCTATATAGTTGAACCCTATGACCTATTTATCATTTTGAAAGAAACAAAAATGACTCTGTCAAAAGTTGTAGGATATAGAGAGTAGCACAATGTCTAAACCCTGATGTGTTTCAAATGGTGATATATTTTTGGCATCTAATATTTATGTTCATTTCAACTTGTGCATTCATTTTTCATTTCCAATGCCCTTGGTGATAATAGAAATTAGTTCTATTATAGATTCTTTTAAAGAAAGTAAGGCTTGGAGAAAATGGCAAGAGGAATAAAATCTTAGGAAAGGCCTGATTCCAAAAAGATATATCTGAAAATCTGAGTCAAATATTTCCTGTTAAACCATAATAGTTCATGATGGTGTTCTGAGTCAATGCACTTAGAAGTTACTTGATTTAATATATCTTTTACACAGAGAAGGTTTTGTATAAAAATTAATGTTTTAAGCACATTTCCAAACTATCAGTCATTAGGGAAATCAACTTAACAATTGTTTAAAAGCAATGACTGTTCTATGCACACACACACAAAGACACACACAAACATACATACACACACATCCACACAGTACCAAAAACAGTTTTTGAAAAATAGATTTTAGCCCCTATAATTCCCATGCTATTATTGTAATATTGCAGTTATTCTTCTGTAGACAGTATGATAAGTAGAGTACAGGAACTAGATTTAGAAGACCTGAGTTAAAATTTGTCTCAAGATTCCTAACTGAATGATCTTCGGCAAGTCACTTAACATCATTTAAGTTCTGTGCCTAAGTATTTTCATATTTAAAGGATTATAATTGCACCCACCTCCCAGAAATAGTTTGAGAATTAAATGAGGTAACATATGAAAAGCACTTTATAATCCTCAAACTGTTGTATAAGCTTATTTTTCTTCTTATTCTTCTTCCTCAACCTCAACCCTCTTTTCATAAGCATCATCATCATTGACATCATCATCATCATCATCATCATCATCATCATCTTGCTGATAGTGTAAAGAATGGAAGAACTTTTTTTTAATTTGACCAAACTTAGTTACTGTATTATACATGTTTGTGGCAAGTTTTTTTTCCCTTTTTAATGTAGTTGGGGTACAGGAAGGAGAGAAAGAAAATAGATTTTGGTTGATTAGAAATTATATTGCTGAAGAAATCAAAGTGGTCCCTAGTAATATGGAAAATTTCTCTAAATCATTACTTAATAGAGAAATGCAAACTATAGCATCCCTGAGGTACCACCTCACACCTCTCAGACTGGCCTCTATGACCAGAAAGGACAATGATCAATGTTGGAAGGGTTGTGGGAAATCTGGGACACTATTACATTGTTGGTGGAGCTGTGAACTCATCCAACCTATCTGGAAAGCAGTTTGGAATTATGCCCAAAGGACAACAGCAATACCATTACTACTGGTCTATACCCTGAAGAGATGTTGAAAAAGGGTAAAAACATCACTTGTACAAAAATATTCCTATCAGCCCTGTTTGTGGTGGTAAAGAACTGGAAATTAAGTGAATGTCCTTCAACTGGGGAATGGCTTAATAAACTGTGGTATATTTATGCCATGGAACACTATTGTTCTATTAGAAAACAGGAGGGATGAGAATTCAGGGAGGCTTAGAAGGATTTGCATAAACTGATGCTGAGTGAGATGAGCAGAACCAGAAAAACCTTGCAAATCCTAACAGCAACATGGAGGTGATGATAAAACTTAATGGACTTGCTCTTTCCATCAGTGCAACTATCAGGGACAATTTTGGGCTATCTGTGATGGAGAATACTATCTGCATCCAGAGAAAGAATTGTGGAGTTTGAGAAAACACCAAAGACTATTACCTTTAATTAAAAAAGGTATCTTATTATGTAATTTTGCTATCTCTTATACTATATTTTTCTTCCTAAAGGATATTTCTCTCATCACATTCAACTTAGATCAGTGTATACCATGGAAACATTGTAAAGACTAACAGACTGCCTTCTGTGGGGGGGGGGGTTGAGGGAGGGAAACAAGAATAGGGGAAAAATTGTAAAGCTCAAAATAAATAAAATCTTTCTTAAATAAATGTATTTTGGGGCAGCTAGGTGATGCAGTGGAGAGAGCATCAGCCCTGAAGTCAGGAGGACCTGAGTTCAAATGTGACCTCAGATGTTTAATAATTATCCAGCTCTGTGGCCTTGGGTAAGTTCTTAACCTTGCAAAAATAACAGCAACAATAAGAAGAACAAAACAAAAATAAGTATCTTAATTACTTTCTGAGACTAGATTAATTTCTCTGTCTTATAAAACCAACCACCTTTTGTATTTTCCACAATGAAGGAATAATAGTAACAAAAGAAAATCCAATTTTCAACCTAAAAATTATAAGCTAATCTTATGTCCATAAAGGACAGCTCTGACTTGCAAGCAGTGCCTCATAGGATCAGTCAAAGTTCTTCCCATCACACAGTTAAAAATGATGATTTCATCTGTCAAAAAAAATTTTGAAAAGTGTAAATAATCATAGACAGAGCAGAAGAGTTACCTTGAAGAAAGCCTAACAGAGACATTTTGTCATCCAAGGTCTCCCCATCTAAAGCAATTAACAGAGTCTCTAAAAACAGAATCTGATTGCCTCTGACTTTGGTATTCTGTTTTGACTTCAGAGAACAAGAAATTCTTAAGAATTTTACAACAGAAACTTTGCAATAAGATTGATTGCTAATATTGTTAAGGGTGGTGACTCCTGATGAAAAGTTACCCCAGACTAAATTAATTAGAATTTTATCTAAAAATAGGGTTCTGAGACTTTGCCTATCTTTCCCCTTCAAAAATAGTACCTGTATTATGGAGGGCAAATAATTTAACCTCTTTGGGATTCAGTTTACACATCTGCAAAATGAGGGAGATGAACTAGAGTTTTGAGATTCTTTGGACCTCTTGATTCTAATAAATCTGGAGAGGGAAAATCAATATTTCAACAATGCATATTTTTGTGATTTACCCATAGATAACACAATTCATAATTGTGGTTTTCTGAAATTTTTATAACTTTAGGTGGGAAAAAATATACAGGAAAGAAAAGAAAAAGGACAGTACATTTTTCCATTTGTAGAAAAAAGTAATTAAATAAAAGGAATTCCTAGAAATGCTAATCTCCTTCCTGAACATCATCAAGCTGAAATAGTCATTTGTCTTATATTATAATTATGGCCTTTTTGTGCTTCTGAACCTAACAGCAAATGGTCCGACACTTCCTTCAGTAAGATGCTCTATCTGACCATTTCCATGAAACATTCATTAAATTGTTTTGGAAGACACAGATAATAATCCTACCCTTTAGACCTGATGCTTATAGATAGTGATTCAGGGTTGGTGATACATTTCATCTATATGTCAAGCTTTAGACAAAATGTTCACTTTTTGGACACCCTAGCTTGGTAAGATTTGCTACTTTTTTCTTTTCCTCATTGGTAGGAAAGAGAATCTTAACTAGGTTGCTAACTATTGAAGGTACCTGAATACTTAACACATTTCAAGTCATCAATCAAAGACCATTTGTCCATTTATAGCCTTTTAAGTGGGAGAGTAGAAGAGGGAAAAAAAAAAAACAAAAACAAATCATGGATGTTAGGGCTTGCTTTTCTTGAAATTAGTATTATCATAGCCCTCAGTATAGTGATTTATGTGATTGGAATCATAAATCTGTTCTCAATGTAATGACCTTCCCGAAAGCTTCCTCAAAATATTCCTCTAACTGTCAGATTGGAACTGAGATTGTCCATGTTTATCTCAGTCACAAATTGAAATTCTTTGGACAGTTCTTGCAGAATTTCATCTCTCTTGAATTAGATCAATGGGGAAAATGTGTTATGAAAGTCAGCAGCCCCTAGATAGATAATAATAATAACACAGATATGTACAAATGTATTTTTTGGGGGGAAGCTGGAGCACAAATGTCCTTAGGATCTTCTATAACTATGATGAATTATGTTTAGTTTAGGTGAAATGTTTTCTTTTTATCAGTCAATAGTTATCACGAATAATTAAAATTCATTTAAATCTTCACAAGTATCCCTTTTAATTTCACACATCTTAGATATCACTGCATGGATCCAGACTATCAAGTCTGCTATAAATTGACACCTTTATTAATCATATAGGTCCTGACTTCAGTTATTAAAACATTGTCTGGACAGAAATAGAACACTAACATATGCATTTCCCTTGACTATACCTGCTAATAGGTGGCAGAGTACTTACAGGATCGTACCTGGAGTCAAGAAAGAAATCAAATCCAGATTCAGATCTGTGCTATTTGTGTGACTTCTTTTTTTTTAATTTTCTAACTTTTTATTCTCATTTCATACAAATGTTTTTTTTTACATTAATAAAATATACTTGTTTACAAGTAAACAAAATATCCTTCCCCCCATGAATATAGATAGACTTGCTTGGGTGAAAAAGTAAAGGGGAGAGAAAAAAATTAAAATTAAAAGAAAATAATAGTAATAATTGTAGGTTTGGCCAGGTGGTGCAATGGACGAAGCACCAGCCCAGGAGTCTCGAGCACCCGAGTCCATATCCAGCCTTGTAAACCCAATAATCACCCAGCCATGTGACATGCAAAGCCACCCGATCCCCACTGCCCTGCAAAAACAAAAAGAAGAAAGAAAAAAAAACCCAAAATAAAATAAAATAAAATAGTAATAATAGTAGGGGTGGCTGGGTGGCAGACAGAGCATTGGCCCTTGAGCCAGGAGCACCTGGGTCTGAATCCGGCCTCAGACACCCAAAGATCATTCTGCTATGTGGCCCCAGGCAGGCCACCCAGCCCCACTTGCCCTGCACCCTCCCCCAAATAATAATAACAAAAAATGTGCTTCAGTCTTTGTTCCAACACCATCAACTCTGTCCTGAGTGGATCACATTCTTTATAAGTCCATCACAAAAGTTACTTCCATATTTTTCCAACGTTGCCATTGCTGATTGCAACTCCCTCCTTTCTTATTTCTCCACTACCATGTACTCTATTTTCTCTCCCCTTTCACTCTGACTCTGCTGTAGGGTCGCTGAGTGGTGCAGCAGACAGGTCCCTGGCCCTGGGGCCAAGAAGCCCTGAGCCCCCATACCACCCCTTAGGCCTAGAATCCACCTGGCCCTATGGTCCTGGGCAGGCCATCCAATCCCAGCCCCTTGCAAGAAGTAAAAAAGAACATATGTTATATCTGAACACTGTCCCCCCATGGTCCATCCTCTCCTCGTTTATTCACATCCCCACCCCTTCTCCCTGCTCCCCCCTCCTTCTTACTCCAGATGTCTATACCCCATTGAGTATATTTGCTGTTTCCTCTCCTAGCCATCTCTGATGAGACCAAAGGTTCCCTCATTCCCCCTTGCCTCCCCACTTCCATATCATTGCAATAGCTCATTGTAATAAAAAAAATCTTATTATGTGAAATATCTTGGACTATTCCCCCTCTCCTTTTTCTTTCTCCCTTTCCATTTCCCTTTTTTTTCCTATTGACTCCATTTTTACACCATATTTTATCTTTATTTTATCTTTATCAGCTTTCTCCTGTGCTTCAACTATAAAAACTCCCTCTACCTACTCTATTAACTGAGATAGTTCATATGAATATTATCAGCATTATTTTTCTATCCATGCAGTTCATCCTCATTAAGTCCCTCATATTTCCCCCCTCTCCTCCAATCCCCATGTTTCACCTGAGTCCTGTATCTGAAGATCAAACCTTCTGTTCAGTTCTGGCCATTCCAAAAGGAACCTTTGAAATTCCCCTGGTTCATTGAAAGTCCATCTTTTTCCCTGGAAGAGGACATTTAGCCTTGCCGGGTAGTTCATTCTCGGCTGCATTCTAAGCTCTTTTGCCTTCCGGTATATTGTATTCCAAGCCCTTCGAGCTTCCAATGTAGTTGCTGCTAACTCCTGTGTGATCCTGACTGCAGCTCCACGATATTTGAACTGTGTCCTTCTGGCTGCTTGTAATATTTTCTCTTTGACTTGGGAGTTCTGGAACTTGGCTATAATATTCCTAGGGGTTGTGTTTTTGGGATCTCTTTCTCTGGGGGATTGGTGCATTCTCTCCATTTCTATTTTGCCCTCAGCTTCTAGAATATCAGGGCAATTTTCCTGTACTAATTCTTTGAAAATGATGTCAAGGCTCTTTTCCTGATCATGACTTTCAGGTATTGTAATAATTTTCAAATTATCTTTCCTAAGTCTGTTTTCCATATCAGTTGTCTTTTCAATGAGATATTTCACATTTTCTTCTAACTTTTCATTTTTTTGGTTTTGAAGTATTGATTCCTGATTTCTGGTAAATTCATCAATCTCCCTGAATTCTATTCTTTGTCTGAAGGATTTATTCTCCTCAGAGAGTTTTCTTATCTCTTTTTCCATCTGGCCAATTTTGCTTTTTAAAGCATTCTTCTCCTCAATAACTTTTTGAATTGTTTTATCCATTTGACCTAAGCTGTTTTTTAGCATGCTATTTTCTCCAGCATTTTTTTTTGGATTCCCTTGACTAAGCTGCTGACTTCACTTTCATGTTTTTCCTGGATCTCTCTCCTTTCTTTTCCCAGTTTTTCTTCCAACTCCCTCATTTGATCTTCAAAGTCTTTTTTGAGCTCTGTCATAGCCTGAGCCCTTTTCTGTTTTTCTTGGAGTCTTTAGATGCAGGAGCTTGTGCTTCGTCATCTTCAGACTGAGTATTTTGATCCTTCTTGGGCTCATTTGCAAAATATTTCTAAATGGTCTTCCTCTTATTTCTTTGCTTGTTCATTTTCCCAGCCTAAGCCTGTTTTTGGGGGTGCTTCCTGAGCTTTTGGGACACTCCCACAAGGGTCTCAGTGTGTGAGGCTCTGTCCTCCTTCCTAGTCCATGAATGACCATAAGTGCCCCCCTCTGCCACGGGGCCGAGGTGGGGGGCCCTGCTGTTCTATGGGAGGGCCTAGACTGGGATCAGGATCTGAATGTGGTCAGAGCTCCAGAGTCCTGTTCCAGAGGCAGAGGACAGAGCTCTGTGGTCTCTCTCTCTCTTCACTCCCCTCCCTCAGCTCAATGGGCTCATGCCCTGGGGGCTCCTGCTTAGGGCTCCGCCTGCTTCTGTTTCCTGGATTTGGGCTGCCCAAAGACCAAGCTGCTCCCTGTGTGCCCCGAGGGCTGGGGTCCAAGTGCTTGCTCTGGCAGATGTCCCCTGCTGTTCCCCCACTTTGTGGCCGGTGCTCCCCGGGGTGCAGCTCAGGAGACTCCCCCGCTGCTGTGAGCTGAGGCTCCCAGTGCCCTGGGGCTGCCTCCGGGAGGCTGAAGTTCTTTCGCTCTGGCGGGCCACCCCTCTGGCAGGCCACCCCTCTGACCCAGGGGAGCAGAGCCTTTCTGCTCTTTTCCCGGTTACCTTGAGCAGGAGAACTGCCTCACTGGGTCCCTTTGTGGGTTCTGTCTCTCGAAAGTTTAGTTAGAGTCCTTAGTTTATGAGTTTTTATCAGAGAGCTCCTAAGACTCGATCCCTTCATGTAGCCATCTTCTATTTGTGTGACTTCTGAGCTACCCACTTAGCCACAGGCTTTCTCAGTTTCCTCATCTCTAAGATAAAGATGATAATAATTCAAGTAACAACTCAGGATTGTTGTAAGAATAAAATGAGATAAAATTTATAAAGTATTTTGCAGGCTTTAAAGTTTGTATAAATGCTAGTTATTTTTACTGTCATCATAGAATCATACCTTGCGTCCTAGAAGATAACATTTCATCCAAAAAACCTCACTTTTAGAGCTGAAAATGGCTCAAAAAAGATAGGATTTGGATCTGGTCCTCTGATACTTGTTGCTATTTAATTTTATAACCTCTTTCTCAGAAGGAGAATTGAATAGTGGATTGAGGGACAGATTTGGAGTTGGGTAGACATGGATTTGAGAACTGACTCTGGTATACAGTGTGTGACCCTGGGACTAATAAGTTCCAGAGAAGTGTTAATTAATGAAGAAAGTTTCCTCACCAAAATTTCTGCAAACTCTTGGAATCATAGCTTTAGATCTAAGAAGGATAGTTAAATGTCTTACTTGCTAAGTTACCAAACTCTTAAAGGAGATTAAAGAAAGGGATGCATGTTTTCTCATATACTTCAGCAATAAACATAATGAATAGAAATAAATATATACCAAGTTCAATTGGAGAGGGATGTGGGGTATGGTTAGCATATTTCATATATAGCATTATGTTTGGGAGGGGAGGATAAGTGGAACAAACTTCTCATGAATATGATTCACCTTAATGTGAATTTATACATATTCAACACATTAAAAGATCCATAGATAAAAAGTTCTAAGAGGTTGGGGCACTCCCAGATAATTCTAAGAGTAGGAAGTTTCCTTTAAATCTTTTGAATCTGTTGAACACTAAATTCTGCTCCTCTTAAAATTTAAACCTAAACTTCTTTGTAGTTTGTTTTTGCTGGAAGAAAAAAAGAAAGTCATTTTTGTTGATTAATACTCTGACTTCAATATAAATTGAAAATATTCTTCATTTTTAGTATTTCAGAATAAAATGGATGGGAAAATAGAAACAAATGAAGATTACTCATGCAAAATGTATGTCAGTATGGCAATAGTTTTGATTCATGATGTTTTGAAAAACTGGTAAATGTTTTCCAGTTGCAATCAGATCAAATAGTTTTACACTGTCTGCACTCAAAAGGTGCTGCTTTTTTGTGAATTTCACCTCTACTTACACAATTGTCCTTAATAGAAATTAAGAAATAGCATCTGACATTTTTAAGATTACTGTTATGGATAGACAATTGTAATATATTGGTTCACCCAACAAAGACATGAAGTATACAATAAGGCTAGACATTATTCAATATTTATTGTTGACTAAATCAAGGTAGCAGAAACCAGTGATGAGGTACAAAGGGGTGATCCAATTTTTCTATTTTCAAGAAATTACCAAAATTTAATAAAACTGTTAGAGACCATTGTTTTCAGTTAGAGGGTTTTTATGCTATATTTTTACATCTGTAATATATTTAATTTGATTTTTCACCTAACATTAATTTTCTCTCTAACCCACCCACTTTCCAATTGAAAAGAAGAAAAAAGCTCAAACAAAATCTTTGTAAAAATGTTTTAAGTAAAACAAATTGTCACATCATCCATTTCCAATAATTTTTGTATATCAAATCCATCATGGGCAAAATTGATTAACATCATTCCTTTGTCACTGCATTGATCTGACAGTTTTGGTACTGCTATTATTGGGCTATAAATTATTCTCCTGGTTCTACTCACTTTTCTCTGAATCATTTTATTCTAGTCTTCCCAGATATCTCTGAAACCATCCCTCTCATAATTCTTTAAAGTAAAATAGTATATTATTCCATTATATTTATCTATCCCCAAATGATTCAACTGTTCCAAAATTGATGACTTCTGCCTTATGATGCAGATCTTTGTCAGTACAAAAAGAGTTATGATAAACATTTTTCTATATATGTATCATTTTCCTATTCCTTGGTCTCTTTGGAGTAAAGGCCTAGTATTAGCATGGATGGATCAAAGGTGACAAAGAATAATGATTTGGGGAGAGTGAAGGAATATATATCCAAATTACTTTCTAAATGGTTAACCCAGTGCTCCACCAACAACATGCCTATTTTCCCATAGCAATTCCAACTTTGATCATTTTCCACTTATACCATCATTGTCAATTTGGATCTGTATATGAGCTAGCAACTCAGTTGCTTTAATTTTAATTTATATTATTGTTTTCCCTTATTACTCTCGATAGCCAAAATTCTTCCTTTTAGCAATATCTGTTCATATATTTTTGACTACTTGTCAATTTAGGAATGATTCTTATTCAGAAATCATTTCAATCTATTATTGAAATTCTAAAAACGCATATGATTAAAGTTTTACATCATTGCCTTCATAATTATTTTAACCAATAAGTGATTTTGGAGAAATCAATTACTTTTCCAAAAATCAGAATTTTTTATTGATATTAGTTTTTGCCATTTTCTTAATCCAGATACATTTAGCATCCAATGAGGAAAAAAAAAAAATTTTCTCACAAGAAAATGTAATAAGCCAGATAGGAAAAACTAGAAATTCTTACTCCACTAAAACTTTAAAAAAAGTGAAGGATTTTTCACAAGCAGTAAAATAACAAAAAATCAAAAGGCGAAAGGAGAAGGAAGAACTTCTTCAGTATAACTCCCCAGTAAGGTGGGGGGGGGAGGGGTGGATCTGGGGATTAGAGGAACACATAACAAAAGTCTACAGTATTGGTCACTTATTTTCCCTGCATACTTTAAGTCCTAGCAAGTAATGGAGGTAAAAAAAAAATTGTAAGTAATTCCAGATGTGGTAGACATTTATAAATGAGTTTTTATAAAACAGTCAAGCCTCTATGACATTTTTTAACTAAATACTTTCTCCCTCCTACCAGGCTTCATAGATTTTTGAAACTAACTTCAAGTGAAAGAGTCAAATACTAAAAATATGTACAGGCCACCAAAAGTCCTAGTTTTCTACTTGCTACTGTACATTGGGTCTTCTATAATTTAGATAAAATTTAGCACTGATGTGGAAAGCAAAGCAAAATAACAATAAAAAACTGAATATTTTTTAAATCATTAAAAAAATCACCCAAAAGGTAATATGCAAATTGATAGAATTCTCAAGAAAGGAAAAACCTAGTGAAGGGCAGAGGAAGCAAAGGGACTCACCTGAATTTCCCAAATTCTCCTTCAAACAACATTAAAATGATACCTCCAAAACAATTTACGGAGCAGAAGACTGCTCCATACAAGGATGGGGTAAAACAATTTTCTAGTCCAAGACCACTTGGAAAATGAGAGTGAAGTACAGTAGAGTACAGTTTCTACCTTTACAGGCAACATCCCAGCAACAGGTCTTGGGAATGACAGAATTCACTTCTGTGGTTCCAAATTTCTCTGTCCATAGACGGGGAATGGGGATAGGACAGAAGGCAGAGTTTTAAAAGGGGACCCTTTGCTGGCACTATAAGTGGTTCTGAGTTGCATTCCCAAGATCAGAAGGAACCCTAGCAGGAACAGGGACTCTGCCCATAAGTCCAGGGCAGAAGAGAATCCTCAAAGTCAATTAAATGACCAAAACACCATCCAGGAAGGCAGTCCCCAGGCCTCTCCTTAAATCATTATCACCATGGAAGAATCAAAAACTTATGATTCCCCCATGGAAAAACCTGAAACTTGGTAAGTTAACCCCCTGTATCATAGGAGAAGAGCTCAAATTTAATATAAACTTAAAGATCAAGAAATAGGCTAGAAAGAAGAGAAAATAGATTGCAAAAGAATAAATAATAAAAAAGAACCTGATCATAGAAAATAACTATCACATCTGATGGCCCAAAAATCTAATAAAAAGAATGCCATGAAAAGTAGAATTGGTCAAATTGAAAAAAAAAAAGATGAAAAAATTCACTGAAAAGAATTTTTTTAAAAAAGTAGAAATTGGGCAAAGGGCAAAGGGAAATATAAAATCTCACTGAAGAAAATAATTCCTTAAAAAAATAGAATTAGACAATAAAAACTAATAACTTTGCTAGACAATAAGAAAAATAAAAACATAAAAAATAGAATAATACAGGAAATGTATCATTGGGAAAATAACTGCCTTGAAAAATTAATCTAGGAGAGATAATTATATAATTATTGAACTAACTGAACACCAAGATCAAAAATAAAGTGCTTAAGCATCATCATTCAAGAAATTCTCAAGTAAAGATGCCCTGATAGTCTAGAAGGAGAGGGCAAAACAGAAATTGAAATAATCTGATCAGTTCCTGAAAAAAAATTAAAACAAACATAGAAAAGGAACAGGACTTGTAAATACACAAATATTTGTATTAGTTCTTTTTGTGGTGGCAAAAAAAATTAGAAGTTGAGGGGATGACTATTGTAGTAAAGATTTCATGGCTACACATTTTTAACTTACACCATATCAATTGTTTTCTCAATGGCAGGGAGTGGGGTGGGAGGAAGGGAGAGAATTTGGAATTCAAGGATTTTGGAAGTAAATGTTGAAACTTGCTTTTTGCATGTAGCTGGGGGAAGAAAAATTTCAAAAAGAAAAAAAGAAATTATAAAAAAAAATTAAGGAAATGGTCCTCAGAGAACAGTTGAACAAGATGTTTCAAATGATCATGATGGAATATTATTGTGCTATAAGCAATGATGAGCAAAATGCTCTCAGAAAAACCTGGAAGAATTTACATGAAATGATGCAAAGTGAAATAAGCAGAAGAACCAATAGAACCCTGTACATAATAACAGCAATATTTCATGAGGATTATCTATGAATAATTTAGCTTTTCTCAACAATACAAGGATCCAACACAATTCTGAAGAACTGATGATATTGACCTTAAAGAAAGACAGAACTTCTGGAATCTGAAAGGAGATTGCAGCAAAATTTTCCTTTATTATTTTTATTTTTCTTGAGCTTTTCGTCTTTTTTTCCTATCACAGCTTGACTTTCATGGCATGATATGATGTATAACCTATATGAAATTGCTTGCCTTCTCAATTTGGGGTGGGAATAGAAGTGAGGAAAGGAAAGAATTTGGAAATCAAAATTTGAAAAAAAATGTTAAAATTCTTTTTACATGTAATTGGGGAAATACAATATTAATTTAAAAGAAAAAATCATGTAGAAGAATGAAAGGTCAAGAATATCAAGGAAATAATGAAAAAAATAAAGTAAAAGAAAATTACTTTACAGTACCAGCAATCAAACTTTATTAAAAAATGTAATCATCAGAAATATTTGATGCTGGCTAACACACAGAGTGATGCAGTAGTGGAATGGAATGGATAGACAATATAGTTATCCCTTCCACATCATGTGAGTTAGGGACAGGCATCCCCATGATCTGGAAAATTCCCATAAAGTTTTTTTGACTCTTCCTTTGTACAAGAGAAGTCTAAATGTTTTCTTCTTTTTCTCTTTTATGAGTTATGTAGAGCACCTTATTATAAAATTTGGGGTATTTATATTATATATTATTATCATTATTATTATTATATATGCATGTATTTTTGAGATTTTAAACATTTTCAATATTATCTGCAGGTCTTTGTATGGTAATTGTGACTTCCACAAGACTCCCAAAAAATCCCCATTCAATTTCTTATGGTAACCCATGAAATACTGAAAGCACAATGGGGAAAATGGTGATGTGGAAGGACTAACTGTAGATAGACAGATTGATAGATACTAATCTAGGGTTTGATAAAACGAGAGTTCCCAGTTTTTGTAATAACTATTGACAAAAACTTCTAGGAAAACAAGAAATCTGTTTGGCAGAAAATAGGTAGAGACCAATCTCCCCACTGTGTCCTAAGAAAAATGTGGATGGGTGGAATGGGTAATTTTGTTCAGAGTAAATTAAAAAGGTTTTACACAAAAATTTAATTTTGCCAATACTAGAAGAAAAATTTTAAAAATGGGGTGGGAGAATTGCTGGGGAGGAAAAGTTGCTCTGATAAATATACAGAGAGCAATGAGTCAAATTTACAAGAGTACAAGTTATATGATTAGTAGCCTTCAGAAGAGGAAATAAAAGTTTTATAGTCACATGATAAATGCTCTAAATCATTATTGCATAGAGAAATACGAATTAAAACAGCTCTGTGATACCACCTCACACCTGTCATGTTAGAGTTGTGAACACTATTCTGGAGAACAAATATCACTACCAGGCCTGTATCTTAAAGAGATAAAAAAAAGTAGGACAAGGGCCCCCCCCACACACACACACACAATAATGATAGCAGTACTCTTAGTCATTGCAAAAAAATTAGAAATTGAGGGGATGCCCATCAACTGAGGAATGGCTGAACAAGTGCTACATGATTGGGATGGAATGATGCTACTTAGATGAACTTATATAAAGTGAAGTTAGAGAAATATGGTGTGATAATAAACTGTACATTACTTGGCTATTCTCAGCAATAAAATGATCCAAAAAACTCATGATGAAAAAATGCTGTCCATCTCCAGAAAAAGACCTGAAAGCATCTACATCAAAATAGAAATATACTTTTTACTTATTTGGTTTTTGCCGGGTTTTTATTTACAACGCCGGCTTCTTAATGCTAGTCCGTCCTCTTACTCACCAGTCCAACGCGTGGTGAGTCTTCGGGGTACCTCCGGCCCCCACTCTTTGATGGGGGAAGAACCAGACAGAGCGCCTGAGGTGGGTAATGAGTCTTTATTCTTCTGTGATCACATTCCCGCTTCTCTCCCCACCTCTCAGCAGACACTTTTATCCCTTCTGTCCTCCCTCCCATGAACTCTTAAACAATGAGGGGCCTAGTTCTGTAACATTCCTTTATAAGGGGATTATGTTTCCCCCGCTAAGCGACCACCAAGCCTCTTCCCCCCGCCCCCAACATCTCCCCCTTTCTGTTTTACAAGGTTATCACTTGGTGTGACCTTAAACGGTGCTGAGGTTAGCCTTAAGCGGTGTCATTTCTACTGGCCTCTGATAGCCGGGGGCGAGGAACCCTGTCTTAGGTCATCTCCTTCAACCCAGGACCTTGCCCGTCCTAGGCGCCCGACACCCTCAGGGCCTGTCTTAGGTGGCTGGGTCAGGAGAAGTTGCCCGTCTTGGGGTTTACCTCGTCTTACCCCTAGGTGTCACATGTCATGCATGGCGGCTAGCCAGACTTGGGGATCCTCCCCCGTCTCCATGGCCATGAAGGCTTTCTGAGTAAGAAGCATATAGCCCCTCTGTCGCCTAGCTAGGCGGCAGAAACAGACAACAAGTAGGGTGATTCCCAGAATCAGCGTCCTTGTTCACCCTCAAGGGGGTATCCTCCCGCCATCTGGCAATCCCTCCATGGTATGGGATCCTCGATGTCTTCCCCTGTGGCCACACAGGAGGGGCCCCACCGAGGCAGAAGGGAGCCCCATCAATGTATTGGTTACTAGCAGGCGAGGGTAGATCGGGGAGTTCCGTGCTACCGGAAGGGGAGAGGGAATAACTCGGAGTATTCCCCATGTCGGATGGAGCACCTCCAAGGATCCCTACGATGATCAGAAGGCCTGAAAAAGAAAGAAATTCCTCTCACCCCGTAGGGTTGGGCATTAATCAAGGTCTCTTTAACCTCGTTCACAAATGAGAAGGGTGTCTGATCTGCTCTCTGCTTCAGCCCAACCAACTTCTGTGTGGCTCTCCCCCCTTTCATGGCTCCAATCTTATCCCAAGCTGCAACATGTGTTTCTTTAACAGTCTCTAGCTCAAACTGGCCATACCGGGCCTGAACAGCAGGGTCAGTATAGGCTCCAGTTCCACACAGGAGGTCAATGGCTAAATCCAGGGGAGTATAACCCCGGGATTTTGCCAGCTTAGAGGCCTCTCTGCGGGCCTGAGCCTTAAAAGCTAAATATAAGGAGGCATCCAGGCACGCGGCTGCAATTTCGTCAAAGTCAGCAGGGGTCCAAGGGTGCGTAGCAAAGAGGTTTTGCATCAGTCTTTTTACATAAGGGGAGCTTGGGCCGTATTTAGTCACGGCCTCCTTAAGTTCCTTAAGCATCTTAAAAGGGACAGGGCGGTAGTCTCGGGCTCCGGTAAGGGGGTCCGTAAATACCGGGTAGAGGCCCCAGTCATCCCAGTCCACCTCCTCCCCTTTCTCTATTGCTATGGAGGCACTGGTGGCAAGTAGGCCGGATGGGCAGAGCCCTTGAGGGGATCTCTGAAGGGCGGACAAGGAACACGGGGGATTTTTTGCCTCTGTTTCCTGGCTGGGCCGCCAAGTCTGGGGCGCGGCAGCTGTCCAATCAGCGCGGACCCCTCCCTCCTCGTCAGCAGCCTCCCGGTCCCACCTACTCACGCTCCTCTTCCTGCCACCCCTGAGGACTGTTTGCACCCCTCCCTTCCCGCGCTCGGAAACTTCCGGCCCTGAATCTTCTCCCTGGGGGCCCCTTGTTCCCCCATTGTTTCTTCTAAGTTCCTCCCACGGATACAGGGGAGGGAGTGGCCTTCCCTCTTCCTCTGGGCTCTCTGAATCCGATCCCGCCAACGAGCTACCCACCTGAGTGCTGATTGTTCGTGCCAAAGTCACCTTCTGGGGATGCAGGGCTGCATCCACTATCTTATACACTGTAAAATCCTTGGGGGTCAGTTTTCCCGGGCAGGTGTCATTATAGGAGGCCATCTGCTGCCCTACCACCTTCCATTTATCTGGTTGGATCCCACTATGTTGCACCCAAGGGCAGATGTTCCAGATATTCTCAACAAAAGCACGGCACGTCTTGATAGGTAATTTACGACCATGCTTAGCGCAGAGTTTATAAAGCTGCACTGCAACGGCCTCTTTTTCCTCCGGCTCAAAGGCGGGAATACTATTCCGGCCCCCCATGCTGTCTACTAGCCGAGGCTGCAATCCTAACAGGTGGCAGAACTGGAAAGTTCCCGTTCGGCAAAAGAGAAGGAGGCAGCAGGGCACAATCAGACAGGCCAGCACCGCAAGGAGCGTGATTAGAGCAGAAGGAGAAAGGGGAGAGAAAGAAAGCATAGTCAACACAATAGGGGTATGTCCCTCAGGCAATATCTGAGAGTAAATGCCCTCTCCTTCCTCCCGGTCAGAAACGACCGAGGCTGTCTGGAGAATCCGACCAGCGGATTCAGACGTTCCCTAGCAAAATCAGGTCCCGGGTTTCGGCACCACTTGCCGGGTTTTTATTTACAACGCCGGCTTCTTAATGCTAGTCCGTCCTCTTACTCACCAGTCCAACGCGTGGTGAGTCTTCGGGGTACCTCCGGCCCCCACTCTTTGATGGGGGAAGAACCAGACAGAGCGCCTGAGGTGGGTCATGAGTCTTTATTCTTCTGTGATCACATTCCCGCTTCTCTCCCCACCTCTCAGCAGACACTTTTATCCCCTCTGTCCTCCCTCCCATGAACTCTTACTCAATGAGGGGCCGAGTTCTGTAACATTCCCTTATAAGGTGATTATGTTTCCCCTTCTAAGCGACCGCCAAGCCTCTTCCCCCCGCCCCCAACAGGTTTTCTGTATCTTCTTTCACAATGTATCTAAGACGGAAATATGTTTTGCATATGTGCACATATACAACCTAAACAAAAGACTTGCATGCTCAATGAAGCCCTTATAGGCCCCCATAAACCCACACTTCTTCCATACTTCCCTAGTTCTGTGCAAGTTACATTCTTCCAGTCTCAGCATACCACATTTGCAATCAGTTGATAAATCATATCATTTATACATTTTGACATTTCACTTTTGACTTACACGGTCACTATATAATAATTGATACCCCAATTAACTCTCTCCTATATGATTACAATGATATTCTAATTAGTCTATCTAACTAAAGTCATCCTCAATTCTCTTGCCAAAATAATTTTTAAGGCAGTTGTTACCATTTGATACCTTCTACAATAAAATCCAGTGGATGACTACTAATTTTTTAAAAATTTAGTTTATTTATTTTATATTGTTGCAATAATCTGTTATACTGTTACAAGAGTAAACATAAAAACATAAATTTAAGTAAAACATAAACCCCCCTCCACCCCCCCCCAAAGAATATAAGAAACCTGAAGAATAGTAAGAGAGGAAAAAAATGGACTTCATTCTGTGTTCAGATTCTAATAGCTCTGGCTCTGGGGTGAGTTGCCATCTGTATCATAAATCCACCAGAGAACTTTCTTCAATATTTTTCCACATTTGCTATTACTAACTGTATTTCCCTCCACTTTATTCCTCCCCCCTCTCATTTATTCTATTCTCTCTCTCCTTTCATCCTGTCCCTGTGTGTTGCATCTGAGTACCGTCTCCCACAACCTTACCTCTCTTCTATCACCTATTCCCCCCTTTCCTCCCCCCCCCCATTCCCACTTATCCCATCCCTTTCTTCTTATTTTTCCTCTAGGGTAAGATAGATTTCTATACCCTATTAGGTGTGAATGTTATTTCCTCTCTGAGACATTTCTGACGAGAATGAAGGCTCACTCACTCCCCTTAGCCTTCCCCTATCCCGGTCCATTGACAAGCATTTTCTTGACTGTTATAAACAACTTCTCCCCTTCTTCCTCTCCTTTCTCTTCCTCCCAATACTTTCCTTTATCATCCATTGACTACATCTTTTTATTATATTATACCATTATATTTTGCTCCTTCCTTTGTCCTGTCCCTCTAACAGCTCTTATAAATGAGAAAGTTGATATGAATTATCAGTATCTTCTTCCCATTCAGGAATACAAACAATTCAGCATCATTAAGTTCTTCTCAGTTAGTCCTCCTTGTCCACCCCCTCTATGATTCACCAGAGTCCTGTACTTGAAGATCAAACTTTCTGTTCAGCTCTGGTTCTTTCAATAGAAAAGTTTGAAAGTCCCCTGTTTCACTGAAAGTCCATCTTTTCCCCTGAAAGAGGATGTTCAGTTTTGCTGAGTTCCAATCCCTATGAGACTTTCATGAAGATGCTGCCAGATCCTGTGTACTCCTGACTATAGAGGCATGGTAGTCGAATTGTTTGTTTCTGGTGGTTTTAGTATTTCCTCTTTGACTTGGGAGATTTTTAATTTGGCTATAATATTCCTGAGAATTTTTCTTTGAGGATCACTTTCAGAAGTCAGCTGGTGAATTCCCTCAATTTCAATTTTACCCTCTGCTTCTAGGATCTCGGGGCAATTTTGCTGTATTATGTCTTAAAAAATGAAGTCTAGGATCTTTTCCAGTGGTGACTTTGAGGTAGCCCCATATTTTTTTAATTACTTCTCCTGGATCTATTTTCCAGTTTGGTTGTTTTTCCAATGAGATATTTCACATTTTCATCCAATTTTTGGCTTTTTTGGTAAATTTTATTTCTCCCCAATGTCTCACAATGCCATCAGGCTTCTTTAGTTCCCTTCTGCATTTGATGGAGTTATTTTCTGCAAAGAGATTTTTTTTTTATCTCCTTTTCTGGATGGTCAATTCTGCTTTTTAAGGCATTCTTCTCCTCATTTGCCTTTTATTTTGATTTTTTTTTCCATTTAGCCTAAACTGCTTTTTTTAATATATTATTTTCTTCAGTATTTTTTGTACTTCTTTCACATAAGCTGCTGAATTGGTTTTCATGATTTATCTGCATTGCTCTCATTTCTCCTTCCAATTTTTTCCTCCACCTCCCTTAATTGCTTTTCCAAGTCTTTTTTGAGCTCATCCATACTCTTAGCCCATTTTCTATTTCTCTTAGAGGTTTTGGATACAGAAGCTTCAATTTTGTCATCTGAATCTTTCATGGGAACAAAGTAATTTTTTGTAATCAGATTCTTCTTTTTCTTTTGTTTGCTCATTTCCCCAGCCTAAGCCTACTTTAATGCACTTCCAAGGCTTTGGGGGTTTGGGGGGACCTTTATTCCTCCAAGATCTTATGCTTTCTTGCCATGTAGATGATCACAGGCCATAGGTGCTCCCCTTTACCCTGGAGCTGTGAGGAGGATCCCTGCTAGGGTATCTTAGTATGGAAGCTCAAACTGCAACCTGGATCTGAGAGCAGGCAAACAGCAGAGTCCTGCACATGGAGAGCAAGGAGATTTCTGCAGTCTCCCCCTACCCCCTTTCCACCTGTGGGCTGCAGGCTGGCTTCCCTGACTTCCACTGCAGGTTCTCACTGCAGGGCGCTCCTGAAACCAGTGTTCCTAACTCCGCACTCACTATGGTGCAGCAGAGGTCTCTCAACCCCCCCACCCCACCCCCCCAAAAAACTGTTCTCTGTGATCCCTGGGCTGTGCTGTGGCTGTTTTCCAACCCCCAGTCCCAGTGAAATATAACTTAGAAGTTCCTCAGGAAATGTATCTTGGACTAGAAATTGTATCACTTAGTCTTTCTATGGGTTCTGCCCCTCTAAATTTTGACTAGAGTCATAATTTGATGGCTTTTGGAGTTTTGGGGGAAGGAGTTTCAGGCAAATCCTGTCTTCACACCATCATCTTGGCTCCACCCCCTGACTATTAATTATTAGGTACCATATAAGTTCTTCTGCTTAGATTTTAAAATTCTTCATAATTTGTCATTCAAGGTTCAATGGGCATTATTTCTTCTCCCAAACTCTGCAATCCAGTCAGACTTTTCTACTAATCCATTGTCTTTGAGCCTTTGCAATGGTTCTTCCCAGTGTATGGAATGTACTACCTCCTTACTATAATGTCATAGAATCCCTTTCTTTAAAATAATATTTAATTATCTTCCACAGGAATTCTTTCCCAATACTCTCTTCCAATAACATTTGCCCATTCTATTGTGCTAAACTAGTTTATATTCATTGATATGTTTATATTTAATATATTTATATCTGCATTTGCTATCTCCCTCCCATTAGAATCTAAACTTCTTGAAAATATGTATTTTTTTAACATCCTTAACACAGAAGATACGAAAAAGACTATTCAAACACAGTTCAAGTGATGAAGGATGTAAAGATTTCAATAATCTCTCTCTTTTTTGGAAGGAATGTGGGAGAGAAAGGTTGATAATGGTTTTTGGTTTTGATTTTTTAAAATATGATCATATCATAGTTATAGAAAAACAACAACGGAAATAAAATATCAGGCAGAAACGTGGTGCAGAGAAGGTGAACAGCAGTCAGCTACTAAAAATGGAATATCAAGAAAAAGGAAATAAAAGAAAGGAAAAGAACCAGTGATCTCTACCTAAACTGGTAGAAGACAGAGTAGCCTTTGATCCATTAACAAATACTGAGATGAAAAAATTTGGTCTAGTTTGATTTGTTTTCCTCTATATTTTTTTCTTTAAGAAAGATTACTGAGAAAGGAGAAATATTTTAACAATATTTAATAAAATGGCAAACAAAAACTCATCTGCAAAAAAAAAATAGGGTCACAGAGCAAATTAGAAATCAAAAACCCAATGATGTTTTGTTGACATGAAATATGCTTTAAAAATAAAGATTCGTACCAAGTTAAAATGAGGAACCAGAGTAAAACTTATTATATGTTAACAGAATCAAAGGAAAGGCAAAAATAATAACCATGATCTCAGATGTACTAAGGATAAAAATGAATATAACCAAAGGAGTAATTGCATTATGTTTGAAATTACCATAAATAAACAATTCTTAATAAAGTCTACATTTATAGATCTAACTCCCAGCAATAATATCTATATCTATCTATCTATCTATCTATATACATATATATATATATATATATATATTTAAATTTTTTATTTAGTGAATTGCCCAACATCCCACAGCTAGATAATTGTTAAGTGTCTGAGGTCACATTTGAACTCAGGTCCTTCTGGCTCCAGGGCAGGTGCTTTAACCACTGCACCCCCTAGCTGTCCCTAGCTCTTAGATCCTAACTGTATTGCTAGATTGTATTGAGAGATACGTTGACTTGCCCAAACTATACAAACTATACTAACTATTATACAAACTATTTGTATAAGAAGCTAGATTTGAAGGTCTTCCTGATTTCTGGCCAATTTTTTAAACTACCATATCAGGGCTTTATATACTAAACAATATCAGTGGTATTAAGTATCAGGGGTTTTAGATAAATAAAAGGAAAACAACTTAATTTTTGAAAGTTGAAGATAATAATAAAATTCGTTTCGGAGCACTTTAACAGACTTTCTTTGTGATTCTTCATTTCTCAAATTCGAATCTTAACTATTACTCTTCTCAGTGTATGGAATCCATTCCCTCTTCACATATTCCTACCTCTTCAGTGGGAGGTTTAAGCATCTTCTCTACAAGAAGCTCTTTCTGACCCCTCCATATATTAAAGTTTTTATTTATTTATCTTTTATACTTATATTTAGATCTGTATATAAATAGACACAAATGATTTCATTAATAAAAAATGAGAAAGCTTTTAATTTCAATCTCTGGACCTATTCTGCAATGGCTAACTCCAAGAAGTTAACCCAAAGTCAGTGAAAAAAAAAAGAGAGATGACTCATTTGTTCAGTGTTATCCAGTGTATCAGAAGAAGGATTTAAACAAAGGTCTTCTTAACCTTTAGGTCAGCTCTCTAGCCATAAAGCTGTTTCTAAATGAAAGTTAAAAAAATATGAAATAATAGAAATATTAGAACAAAAGTCTTTGCTGATTTTTGAACGAGGACCTTAAGTATGCTTATTTGTAAATTTTACTTAACAATGTTACTAAAATGATTAATAGGAAAAAAGAACAACAATTGAAAAAAGGACAGTCAATTAATAAGCACTCATTAACAATCAATAAATGCTTGAGGACCTACTACAAGCTTTGCTTTCTGTTAAGCACTAGGGGCTGAAAGCAAAAGATAGTCCCTACTTTAAAGAAATTCATAGTCTAATGCAGAAAATAACATACAAATATGCAACTATGCAAAAACAAGACATGTATAGAATAAATTGGAGATATTCAATGTATATAAAGGTTCTAGCATTAAAGGGGAATGGGGAAAGTCTTATTTGGGAAAATGGAATTTTAGCCAGGACATGAAAAAAAGCCAGGAAGATATCATGTGAAGATGAGGATGGAGATTTCCAGGCATAGGAGGCAGAAAGAAACATTAAAACATCCTTCACAAAACAAAAGGCATTAAAATTGTTATCAGTAAGAGATATGGATAAAGGTCTCAGAATTACATAGTCTAAATAAAAAATAATGTTATAAAGGTCAAAGAATAAGTCAGTTTTAGATAAAATCAAAACAGGCAACTCACCACAAAACTGGGGAATGTAGTGATGCAGACCTTACAAGCAATCTTATATCTTTTAACACTCAATGACCTGAGCATCTTGCTATAGAAACAAAAATGAGACTAAAAAACTATCAAATTAAAACTTCTAAGAAGCACAAAACTTGAGAATATGAAAAAAAATAATAATGAACTAATAATTGTTCCTTTAAAAAGGCGTTAGAAAAATGTGTAACGTATAAATATGCAAGGAAAGGAATGTTGAAAAGATTTTATAACATGTAATTGGGAAAAAATTTAAAAATAAGAAAAAATAAAACACCAGTAAAACAAACTATTTGATAAAATATTATATTCAAGTATATATAAAACTATTTTTACCAAGGATTATTAAAAATTAATGCAAAATATTCAGAATACTAGAAGAATTAGGAAATAAAAAAACCTCAGAAAAAGAAATTGAAAAGAATGGTATCAAATGAGGTAAAAAATGGAAAGTCTGGGATTAGATGAATCTTGTAACTTAAATCTATGAAACATCTAATGAAAATAAAGAAATTACTTTATGAGACACTTTCTAGGAGAAAAATATGACCTTGATTCTTCCTTCTCAAAAAGGAAGAGATAAAGCAGAGAAAAAAGTTATCAAATAATATGATGAATTACTATTGCTGCAAAATGGTAACTTTACGTATTATTTTGAACAATAATTGTGCAGATCTGCTATAGAGGCAGAGAAAAATATATAGAATGTCCTCATTCTGAGAAAGAAAAGTACAAGCATTTCAAAGGAGATAATTTAGAAATACAAGAATTAATGAAGAGGTATTGACTGTCATTAATAAATCTAAAACTATATATCCAAGCAGCAATTAGTTACAAACACAATTTGGCATTAGTTTTAATAAATAAGTCCCAGTAATGATCAAATAGAAGGGTCAGTATTTAAGAAACACAAAATGTTAAAATACTAGACAAAAGACTCCCTATTCACTGGAACATTCTGGGGAAACTGGAAAACTATTTGGTAAATATAAATTGCACATAGAGAAAAGTGCTATATGTCTTAATATTTAATAAGAAACAAATAAAAAATTTTCTTATGGACAATTAATTAATTAATGAAAACACAACAAGCAGAAATAACTTTGACAAATGAGGATAGATACAAGAATGTAGAATCAATAATCAAATAAGGAGAAGAGATCAAAAATAGATATGTAACAAAAAATAGATATGTAACAAAAAATGTTTTAAAAAATTTTACATGAACAAAATTATTGCAACTAAAGGAAGGGAGTTGATAATTAGGAATATATATATATATACATGTATATACATTTATTTATGTACATATTCATTTATATCTTTAAATATTCAATATCTAGGATATAAAGGAAAATGGCATAAATCATGTTCTACTCTTTGTGATCCCATTAGGATTTTCTTGGCAAAAATACTGGAGTAGTGTGTTCTTTCTTCCTCCTGATCTGATCATTTTACAGATGAAGAAATTGAGGTAAATTGAATTAAATGAATTTCCCAGGTTTACATAGTTAATAAATTTCTGGCATCATATTTGAGCTCAGGTCTCCCTGACTCCAGACCTGGCATTCTATGGACTGTACCACCATAGCATATGAAATAAGATTTTATTCCTTATTTTAAGTTAATGTAACAGAGGGTGGATATATCAAGAAATGGTATAGGAACAAGAAACATTTTTTTAAATATCATTTTAGAAAAAAGACTGTTTCACTATTTTAAATGAGTTTCTAGGTTAAATGGATTTTGCTCTTTTGGTGATGGTGTTGGAGTGGTGGGGGAATTTGGGGGACTCTAATTTTATTTTTTCAGAGCTCATTTATGCGTTCTTAGAACCAAAGTTACAAACTAAGGTAGGGTTCTGACCAACTTCAAGCCCAACCATCTCCACAATTGTGTCTTTAGTTACTTAGTTTCCTTTTGTAAACAAGGGCATAAACTACTACTGACTCCTCATTCACGTCCGCAATTTCGAATACAGAGCTTGAAGACCGCAGACCTTTGCACTTCTTTTACAGAGAATTATAAAATCCAGATGTCTTTATGCTCCAAGGCTATGAGAAAAACAAGTGGGAGCTCAAGAGAACAAAATGCCCGACCAGCATGGAAATCATTTCCCACATGCAGATTCTTTCATGGTAGCAAGTCTCAGTGTTCCCAGAATGTGTTCTGCTTCTGTTACAGATCTAAGGCTTTACTCTGAAGACAGTCCTGGAGCTCATGACTGTTTTTGGTGAGTGAGTGCTAAGATGCCAAGGCATTCGTGCTTGGCAAACAATAAATTGATTTCATCATGAGAAAAGTTTCCGTTTTCGGTCAGATTCAGACACCCATCTCCTCATTGGTTAATAGTCAATTTCTCTCTTTTCTCTCTCTCTATTCTTCTTTCTCTTCCTCCTCCTCCTCCTCCTCCCCCTCTCCCCCTTTCCCCCTCCCCCCCTCCCCCTCCCCTCCCCTCCTCCCCTCCCCTCCCCTCCTCCCTCCTCCTCTTCTCCCTTTCCTCTCCTCCCTACCCCTCAGTAAGATCAGGGGTGAAACAAGGACGCCTGTTATCACTACTATTATTTAATATTGCATTAAAAATGCTAACTTTAGGAATAAAAGAAGAAAAAGAATTGAAGGAATTAGAACAGGTAATGAAGAAACAAAACTTTCATTCTTTGCAGAAGTTATGATGGTATACCCAGAGAACCATAGAAACTCATCTAAAAAAGCTCCATATAGCAATTAGCAACATTAACAATGTTGTAAAATAGTCAGTAAAAGCACATACTCAACATTTCTCTCTCTCTTTATACACACACATACACACACACATATATTACTAATATGACACAGAAGTTAAGAGTTAGAATGTGAAATTTAAGAAGACAATTTGAAATACTTGGGAGTTTACCTTCTAAGGCAGATTCAGAAAATATATGAAAACTATAAAACACTTCACACAAATAACATCAGATTTAAATAATTAAGCAAATATTAACTTCTCATGGGTAGGCCAAGATAATATAATAAAGATGGTCAAAGGATATGAAAAGGCAATTCTCAGATGAAGAAATTAAAATTATCTTTAGTCATATGAAAAATTACCTACATCTTTATTGATTAGAGAAATGCAAATTAAACCCATTCTGAAATACCACCTCACCTATCAGATCGATCAATATGACTAAAAAGGAAAATGATTAATGTTGTAGGGAATGTGGGAAACCTGGGACATCAATGTATTTTTGGTAGAGTTGCAAACTGATCCAATCTTCCTGGAGAGCAATTTGGAATTATTCTCAAAGAGCGATAAAAATTTCCTACCCTGTACCATCTATACCACTACTAGAACTGTATTCTGAAGAGTTCATGTAAGAGTGAAAAAAAGACCAACATATACTAAAAATATTTACAGCAGTTCTTTTCGTGGTGGTAAAGAATTGGAAATTGAAGGAATACCCATCAATTGAGGAATGACTGAACAAATTGTGGATATAAATGTAATGGAACGCTATTTTTCTCCAAGAAATCATGAGGGATGGGACTTCAGAATAAGCTGGAAAAAATTTGCACAAACTGCTACTCAATGAAATGAGCAGAACCAGAAGAACATATATACATACTAATAGTAACATGAAGTGATGATCAGCTAAGATGGACTTGATCATTTTTGCAGTACAATAATCAGACAATACTAAAAGAATTGTGATGGAGAATACCATCCATATCCAGAGAAGGAATTGTGGATTTTAAATGCAGACCAAAGTTTACTATCTTCAATTTTTTAAGGGAAAAAAAAAGTTATAATGAATTGTCATTTTATTCTCTAATGTTTTTCTCTCTTCCATTTGGTTCTTTCACGACATGAATAATATGCATGGTTCTAGATGTAGAGGCTCTATTACATTGCTTTCTATCAAGGAAAGGGGAAGGGGGAAGGGAAAGGAGGTATAGAGAAAAAAAGTAAAAAATGTTGAAAATTACTCTTACATGTAGTTGGAAAAATAAATAAATAAGCATTAAAAAGCATTTCCTTAGGAAATGTTTTCCAGTCACTATACTCTAAAGGATAAACTGAGATGGGTGGCAGGAAGTTGAGAAAATGAAGTTTGTGAGCTAGAATCATGAAGCATTGTCTAGCTATGACCCGAAGAAGACCAGAATGATGTACCACCAAAGAGAAGAGAAGTTCAGGAGAAAGCAAGAATTTGAAATAATGGAACTATAGTCTTCAGTGTGGAAGTCTAACAGTAACCAGAGGATATCAGCTCAAGAGAAAGCAGTATGACTTCACCAGACTTCATCATATGTAATCCTGTGGCAAAAAGAGCCATCTCTTTTCATGTGATCTGACCACACAGCTAACATGTAAACATTCTATTTTAATACTTGAAGCATCCTCTCTTTCTCAGCATCAGAAATTTTGACCTGTTGAGGGAATGCCCACAAGTTATAGTATATGAATGTTATGGAATGCTATTTTTCTAGAAGAAAGCATGGATGGTCAGACTCTAGAGAAGCATGGAATGAATAATGAGAATTGATGCTGAGCAAAAGGGAGCAAAACCATGAGAACGATGTCCACATTAGCACCAACATCGTGAGATGACCAGACTTGATGGAAGCAGCTCCTCTCAACAGTTCAGAGAGCTCGGACAACCCTAATAGACTGACTATGGACAAAGCTATCCCCATCCAGAGGAAGAAAAACAAAACAAACCAACCAAACAAACAAAAACCCTTCAGAATCTGATCAACTCTACATTCACTTTTTAAAAAATATCTTTTTGTATTTCTTTCCCTCAATCCTAATTCCTCACATGGAAAATGACTAATCTGTTCACATGTGCAACCCAAACGTACATGTACAATATTAACCTGTCTGTTCACTGTTGAGGGGAGAGGAAATGGGAAGGGAGGGAATGAATGTTGCAAAACTTTCATAGCATGTATTTGGAATAATAAAATATCAATAAAAAAGTTTGACCTGCAAAGAACCAATGAAGTTTTCTAGTACAAACTTTTTTGTTTAGGATCTTGCAAGGCAATGGGGTTAAGAGGCTTGCCCCAGGTTACACAGCTAGGTAATTAATTATTAAGTGTCTGAGTCTGGATGTGAACCCAGGTACTCCTGACTCCAGGGTCGGTGCTCTATCCACTGCACCCCACAAACATCTCTTTTGAAGTCTGCAGAAATCTGATGCCCTACAAAGTTAAGGGGCTTGCCAAGATCACACAGGCAGAAAGTGAAAGAGCATGGATTTGAACTCAGGTCCTTTGACCAAGTCAGATGGGGCACAGAAATTAGTGAAGATATATAGAAGTGAATATAGTGAATGTAGTCTTTAGGTAGGAGTAAGAAGGGATCTGAACTCAACCAAAGCAACATCCCCAAAGGCGAATTTTCTCAAAGGTTCTAGCTCTTATGGACCATTTGGCCCAACAAAATGCCATCAAGGGCCACATACAGAATTCAATAGCCAATCATGAACACAATAGAACCCATACCACCAAAAAGCACAACTGTAAATATGACTCAGGCAGGAATAAATGAACTCGGTGAGCCAGGTGGGTAGCAGTTTGGATACACCTGCTCTAGATCGACTGGAAGTTAGGAATGGATTGAGACAGCTTCCTCTACCTATCTAGAACTTCTAAAGTCTCTCATGCTCTCCATGTACTTAAAATGTCTCCTAGAGAATATCTGGAATCACCCTGTCTTTTCAAAATACAAAGTCTCTCCATCCCAAAGATCTTGAATGAATTGAGACCTTCAAAAAAAGACACAGATTTGTAGCAATATTCTCTCCACTAATTTGACTCGTTTCTAAGCAACAGCATCCAAAATAGCATAGGTTTACTTAGAAACTTATGGTGCATAGCTTATGTAGCTGTTTGATCCTGGAAAAGTCATTTTACCTCAGTCCGTTTCCTTTACTGTAAGATAAATAACTCGATCTCCCAGGGTTAAATTGAGGATAAAAGATGATGGCATTTATAATGTACTTTGCAGACCTTCAAGCAATATATAAATTCTAGCTATTGTTATTATCATTATTATTCATATTAGTATTATCATCATCATCATTATAATCATTATCATTATCATCGCATATCTTTGTTGAGTTTGCTTACCAGACTTTTTTTTTCTTTGTGACAGCTACAGTAGATGTAATTAGAGAGCTAAGGGAATCAGAGGAGTAGCATCAGATAAAAGAATAATTTGGAGAAGAAGCAGCTAAAACTTTGTCAAATTAGACAATATAAAGAAAGTGTTTATTTAGAGGAAAACATGAGATATAGGTGCTAAGAGAATGGTGACTAAATACTTCAAAAATGAAAATCATTCTACTTCACAGTTGGCTTAAGCTTTCCTAAACGAAAAGTTTGGACAGAACTTGTTTGATTATTTATTTTCTTGGTAATGAAAGATATGGTAAAATTACTGGAGAGCAGAATGTCAGTGTCTAGTGTGATGGACATGGAGTCATATGATCTGTTTAAAATTATGTCTGTTGTTCAGTCATATTCAAACTTTCATGACCCTATGGGTCATAGCACTCCAATTCTATCTAGGGAGTTTTCTTGGCAAAGAGGTTTGGAGTGGTTTCTTTCTCTATTGGATCAAGGTAAATCAAGGTTAAGTGACTTACCCAGGGTCACACAAGCAGTAAGTGTCTGAGACTGGATTTGAATTCATGTCTTCCTACCTCTAGACCCAAGAACTCTATTCTTTCCCATACCTAGCTGCTTCCTTGTTTAGTGTGAGCAAATAATTTATCTTGGACTCAGGTCTTAAGTTTCCTTGTTAACGTGGTTAGGGAAAAAAGAAAAGAGTTGTGCTGCTTTCTGAGAGGCAGGAAGCTACAATGAAAATAACCTGATCTGAATGTTGGAGTGACAGAAGTTTGAATCCTAACTCTTGATGCTTTGTGCTTATGTGGTGGAGAGTAAATTGATTGACCTCTCTGAACCAGTTTCCTCATATATAAAATTAAAACAATGTCTATATACATCTATAGATTAGATATAACCACAAAGAATGGGAATAATATAAATGATGAGAAAAAAAGTAATATAATATAATAAAAGAAAAATTTCAAAAGTGATCACAGCCAAAATTTGGGGACACTGTATGCCTCTGCACGGTACTATGTATGTATTATCTACTTTGATCATGACAATCCTTCAATGAGCTAGGTATTTTCGACATATATCTATATGCATACATATGACCTTGCTTTGAGTCAATAAAGAGACCAACCATGCCAATCTACTGAAATCACTCTCTGCAAGAATAATAACAATTTCTCTTAATTTTTTTTAAAGTTACTTACCTAGGCTGCATTTGAATTCAGGTCTTAATGACTCCAGGGTCAAGCTTCCATCCATTACATCACTACCATCTGCCCTCAAAATAACAGTTTCTTAACTAATAAATCCAATGTTTTTTGTTTATTTTTTCTCAGTTTTGGCAGATTCCAACAATATCAACTGTTAGTCTTTCTTCCCTTGACTTTTCTTTCTTCCTCTTTTTTCCTGGTTGGTTTTTGCGAAGCAATAGGGTTAAGTGACTAGTATAAGGTCATAGATCTATAGAAATTTTTAAGTGTCAGAGGCTGGATTTGAACATTTGATTGCAGGACTAGTGCTCTATCCACTGTACCATCTAGCTGTCCCTCCCTCAACTTTTCTAATGGTGTCCTCTTGTTTCTCCTTCTGCATCTCTAGTTCTTCTCCTAGTCCTGAAATATCTAATGCTACTCCTCAATTCTGATTTTGCAGGAGCATTTTAAGAATAGAATTTCTTCTAAAAGTAGACAAGAGGAAACGATGAAGGCAAATAGAGGTGGGGAGGAAATGAGTTTTTAGAAGGGAGTGCGAAAAACAGATGAGGTAATTAATACAGTTAAAAAATGTAGTCTGGGGGCAGCTAGGTGGCACAGTGGATAAAGCACCGGCCCTGGAGTGAGGAGTACCTGGGTTCAAATCTGGTCTCAGACACTTAATAATTACCTAGCTGTGTGGCCTTGGGCAAGCCACTTAACCCCATTTGCCTTGCAAAAACCTAAAAAAGTAATAATAGCAATAAAAAAAGGTAATCTACTTCTCTGTCATACTATCAAATCTGAAGACATTCAGCATTGGGAAACAATGAAATATTTTAAATAAGTGTTTCTGTCTTAGGAAATAGTTAATGAGTTGATTTGTTTAGAACTGTTTTTCAATATTAAAACTTTACTATAAAATGTTTGAATAAATAAATAAAATTTTACACTAACCTATGTTTAAATAGGGACTTTGGGGACACACTTTATCTAGAGCATAATGAAGAAGGTCATGATTCCAAGGAGATTTTCATGCATATAATTACTAGCAATCCTCTTGGAAAATCAAAAAAAGAAGAAATCGTTTTGATCTTAGACATTTTTCTATATCATTATGTTTTAGGAAAATGACATATTCAAGGAAATATTTCAAATTTCAAGCTAAAGAGCAATCTAGTCTCAGCATCAGAAAGATACAGATTCCAGTCCCAGCTCTGACACAACATGACTTGGAAAATCATTCACACTCTCAATACTGTAGGTGATTCTCTAATCCTACTTTTCCATTAAGTTGCTGCTCATCCTGGTAGGAATAATTCCCTGCCTAAGGAATACCCTTTACCAGAAAAATTACAGGAAATCTATGCCCAATCTCTTTTTTTTTTATTAAATTAGAGAACACTTAAAATATTAAGAATCAAAATCAAGAAGTTTTGGTGGGGGGGGTGGTGGGGGGGGACAGGGTCAATACTGAAAAGGGAAGAGAGCAAATCTTCACAGAATATTCAGGATGGGTAAACGGCATGTCACAGTCAGAGAGATCCAAAATAAGAATAAAAGTAATTCATGAAAATTGAATAAAAATGTAAATTAGATTATTGGACTGGGTCCTGGAAGTAAGATAAATACTCTAGTAGACTCTCATGTCAACTTTGACAGTAATGGTGATTAGTGTGATTTGATAATTGAAAGGAGACAGCCAAGGCAGAACCTGAAATCTTCTACACCAAGGTCCTGTGACATATTGTTATTTGACTCAATTAACTTAAATTACTGAGACATAACTGAATAAAGTATATCATAAGCTATGACTCATCTAAGCACATGCCATTTGGTAGGGTAATTCAGACTTTTGTTAACTATAAATTATGAGCTAGTGGGAGACTGTAAACAATTTTTAAGCCTAGGAAAACACATTTTTATTTTAAAGGAAGACTAATAGTCTTAAAACCGCAGTCTCTTGTACTAACTATGCAGATATTAATACTGATAAACGAACCATGTCAATTTAGGAAAAACAATTAACCTTGATTTCTTTCAGTGAAACATAGGACAATACCTACACCATGTATATATTGTGACAATTTTTTTAAAATTACGCACATATAAAATGTTTTTGCATACAGTTCATTCTTGACGACATTACTTCTTTTGTATTAACTGGTTGCAACAAATTAAGTACATGGAGATATCCTTATCTTTCTAAATAAGATTGATATTATTGTTGTTGTTATTCAGTTATTCGTGCCTTGTTTTTTTTAACTAAATTTGGCAAGAGACTGGATTAGTTTGCCATTTTTTCTCCAATTCATTTCAGAATTGAGGAAGCAAAGGCAAACCCTTAAGAGACTTGCTCAGATTCATAGACCTAGTATCTGAGGCCATATTTGAACTATGGGAGAACATATTCAAAAGTAATGATAATAATAATGATAACAATAAATGCCTGCTATGTGCCTGACATTTTCCTAAGCATTTGATAATATTTAGGGAAATAAAGGGAGAAAACAAATAATCTGAGCGTTATTGATTATGTATATTTGGCTTGTGTCAATATAATAAGATTGTCAAAGTGATCAAAATTAATTTACAAATTTAGCATTATAGCAGCAAACTGCTAAAGAAATACATTATCAAAATATTTAAACCTTAGTGCAGTGTCTGCTATATAATCAACACTTAATAAATGCTTATTTATTGATTCATTGATAGAATCAGACTAATAATAAAATTCATTTTTTAAAAAGAGTATAGAATCTGAAGAGGATCATTAGGAAAAGTAAAAAAGATACAATACCAGAATTCAACAGGATTCCCCTCTACCATTATTTTAATTGATATTCTACACTTTTTACTTTTTTAATATGAATTGTCTTATTAGCGTATTTGTCAATGAATAAATAAACATTTGTTATGCAACATGAAAGATAATAGTTCAAATACAGGATTAGATACTTAGATATGAGACATATGAATTCATATATATATACATAAAAGCATTTACATATACCTATAGAATTGTAATATCATAGATTATTTATATCAGATATGCTATTATGTCTTGCCTAACTCCATAACGAACCTTACTGTACGAGCTGAAGAAATGATTAAGCAAAAAGATTTGATATAGAGACCTTATTTGACAATGCACACAGTATCCTATCCTAATAGACATGTTCCTTTCCTTCCCATAAAAAGTAAGTATGTTTCATTATTTCTCCTCCAGGAACTTCACATTTTTCCCCCTTTACTCAAAATTTAACATTCTCTTAGTGATCTTTTCATCTGCCCTTTTATAATCATAGCATATATTTTTCTTGCTTCAATTTAATTCATTCTATATGTGAATCTTCTCTTTTTTTTACAGAATTTTTCTCATTTCACAATAATATTCCACTACATTGATTCACTAAACTTTTTGTTTTCCTAAAGCATTTCTTAATTGATGAGTACACAGTTTGTTTCTAGACTTTGGACAACCAAAATTATATAATTATATAATTTCACCACTTTTCTGAAAGAGTTCCAAATTAAAATAAAAAAATGTTGGGATGACTCATAACTTTCCTTATAATCCAACATTGTACCTGTCTTCCCCCAAACACTCCGACATTAACTTTTTCCATTTTTTTTCCCATCTTGTTCAATTTGTATAGTTTATATTTCCTATTATGGGGAAATGATCAGGACAAAAGAAGCAGTGAGACTGTTGATAAAGGTAGCATGATGAAGGTGATAATGACAGAGAAAACAGATAAAGACACTCAGAGAACTTATTTTGTTCCCATTTTTTCTGCCTTGGAGAATGTTCTCTAGATTAGAATAAACTAACAAAAATAAGTAATACGTATATGGGGTTGGATAGATAAAGTCCCTGAACATGGATGATGAAAGATGTCACTCTCTTCATAGCATGAGGGACAAGGGACTTTCTGGACAAAGGGATTTAGGATGAGTTCAAGACAGCTGTCCTAAATAAACTACATCTGAAGGCACTGAAAGAACTAAATATGTGATTGCTGGGCTACTGTATTACGTCATGTGAAAGATCAAAGTGAATTGGCACCACAGGTACCACAGGTAGCACAGGATTGAAAAAAGACAGAAAACCAGATTTTGAAAAAAATGAAAGTAAGTAGAGTTTGCTAAAAAGCTTATCCTCCCTTTCAAGTCAAATTCTGGGATGAATTTTCAAGGGATTATGAGTATGGCTATATCAAGAACTAGCAGTGCTAGATTAAATTCACTTTTTTTTTTATAAAAAGAGAGTACTGGGGGGGGCAGCTAGGTGGCGCAGTGGATAAAGCATCGACCCTGGAATCAGGAGTACCTAGGTTCAAATCCAGTCTCAGACATTTAATAATTACCTAGCTGTGTGGCCTTGGGCAAGCCACTTAACTCCCTTTGCCTTGCAAAAAAAAAAAAAAATCTAAACAAAAGTACTAGAATTACAGTTTCCCTGGATTTTTAACAACACGTTTTACAAAATTGTTATTGTTATTTTCCTCGAAAAGATGGAAAGTTCTGTATTAGAAAAGAGCACCTTTAATGCATTCAAAACTGCTAGGACAGTCAAACCTAAAAAAATAGTATGGAGTAATGTGTCTATTCTTTTAATTCCTCAATATGAGTAATTTAAATTTACAAAAAAATGCTGAATATTTTACTGATCTGTAAACTCAATCTGATTTTAACACTGTGATTAGATATGAAAGCTAATGAGATGTATAACATCATTATACATGTACAAACTATCTCGAGTTATTTGTCTTTAGGAGAAGGGAGGGAGAAAAATTTGCAACTCAAAAGCTTACCAAAAAGAATGTTACAAACTATTTATGTAAAATTGGCAAAAAATAAGATAAAATACTGTTTAATAAAAAAGCTCATGAGTTCTTAGTTTTCATTGAAAAGTATGATATCTAGATAAAGACAGATTGTGACATAGTACCTAGAATGGCCTTGCAGTCAGGATGATCTGACAAAAAATTAGCCATGAGGGAGTGAACAAGTCACTTAACTTCTCAATATCCTGGTCAATAACAGAAATTATAAATTAATTTCTTGTCACCATAAGCAGAGTAGAGTGAATATGGACTTACACATTAGAAAGTTTCAATAATGATCACAGATGGAGACAGACGACGAAAAGAAACAAAAATTTTAAAAAAGAGAGTGTTTCTGGTCCTGTTATAGTTGGTACCAATAAGAATCTCTAATATTGAGTTCAGTTCAGTTCTAGGTATCACAATGGTAAGTGTATTACAAGTTAGAGAACAATTGCAGGGAGATAATCAAGATACCAAAGATCTCATTTGAAAGAATGGATGATATTGAACCTAATAAAGATAAACCAGGAGGAATAATATCTGTGGACAAACATTTGAAATAAATGGCTGAGTATATTTATTCTCTTAATTCTCAGAGGGTAACTACAACAAAATTAAAAAAAAAAACAGATTTGATGTCCAAAAAAATAACATTAGAACTGTTGAAAGGTGGAAAGAACAGCTAAAGAAATTCATAGACTTCATAGCAGTAGAGATCTTTGTGTAGAAAATGGATTGAAATCCACCATGTTATATGTTAACAGAAGTCTTGTTCAGCTTTAAATTAGAATACGTGGCTTCCAAAATAACTTCCAGCTCTTTATATTTTACAAGATTTATTCCAGGTGATTAGAACTCTTTAGGACTAGATGTGTTTTCTTTGGATAGAAAATTCTTAGTGAGATAATCATTTCTTATCCATGAAGTCTGGTACTTGTGCACCCAACACTCAACAATACTTAGAGGATTAGTTATATTCTCAGGGTCACAGGAAGTGGGAATGTTCAAGGTCTTCTTGACTCCAAAGTCAACTCTCAATTTACTGTCCAATGCTGCCTGTGATGTCTTAAATTGCTCTTTTTTGCTAGTATGAAAATCATGTTGAATTCAAGTTTCCCAAATAGACCAAACAGAAAAGTCTGAATGTAGTGTTCAACTCTATTTCATTTTGGATAGTTATAGTTATTAAATATATTGACATGTATTTTTTACAAACTTTCCTCTATTCTTTTTGGGAATAAAAACTGTATTTGCATCATAGAAGGAATTGCCTAACTAACCACCTTTCCCAGTAGGGAGACATGGTCATTTAAAAATAATCCATATGGAATATGAATTAATATTTTTAAAGTCTGATAAAAGATTGTAGCTGATGGGTCAATCTGATCTTAGATCATTTTTACATGTATATATTTAAGGACTTGTTTAATTTTTCCTAAGACTGATCAATTTAAGTGATATATTTGTTAATTTCTTGATCTAAGTATTTGATATTTATGTACATCATAACCCTTTTTTGTACTCTGCACAGAATGTTATTTTTCTTTGTTAGACTCTTATATTGATCTACCATTTTGTATACCTAGTATCTTGTTTCCCTCTTTTCCTTTTTTTTTAGTTTCCATCATTTATTGAATTAATGTTTATTTTTAGGTTCATATTTGGAGAAAATAGTTCATGATATTTTTATTATTATTATTTTAATATTTTCTGTTCTGATGTTTATTCACCATTTTCTGCTTTCCTTTTCTCTTTCTTTTTTATTTCTTTGTATCAATTATACATTTGAGATCAACTTGGGTTGGACGAAGGCCACTTAAATGAATTTTGGAGATTTCTAAAGATATGAAAAGAAAGTTAGCATTATTCCTTTCTCATGGACTGGCCCCACTCAATTACAGAGACTGAGGCAAAGGGAAACGACCCCAAGCATCATGTTTATCCTAATGGGATCCCTCCACTACTGACACATCCTCATTAATGAGGAATGTGGTCTTCACAATCTAAATGCTTAAATTAATCAAAGGAAAAAAGCATATAATTCAAACTGAAACAGGATTATGCCTTCAGCCCCAGGAATTGAATGGTCTTCAGGACTTCAACAGATAAGAAGGGATCAGTTGACTCTTCAATATCCCAGAAGTTGCTTGTCAAGGGAGGAAGGGCACATAGTTCAAAAATTTTCTAATCTATAATATCCTACTGAAGAAACCTCAGACTTTATCCCACTCAAATTCTTTCATTATCTTCAGTAGAACGTGCTTCCATTTGCACTATTTACAGTACTGTCAATAACAAGTTTCAATTAAACTGCATTTTATTTTATTTTACTTTAATTGACCTCTTCTGTTCTTGTTTCCTTCCATATTTTCTTTTTTCCTTATTTCCTTCTTTCTTTCCAATATTATATATCATGCATGTATTCTAGCCCCTTTTTTCTATTTGTCTAATATATGGACTTTAGGACCATTTAATTTAGAACTAAAAGAGACCTTAGAGGCCATTGAGCCAAGTTAGACTCCAGTAAGTAAGTTACAGCAAAGTATTCCTCAACTTGACTTTTATTAAAACCTTTCCTTCATCATGTAGAAATGATTAAGTCATTTATTATGCTCACTTGTCATTAGGATCCCTTATCCACTATTCTTTTGTCCCTTAGTTATTCAGTTCTTTCCTCACATAGAAACAGACTGTTGATATATCTGGACATGTTTCAATGAAAATTTGCTTAAGCAAAATAATTTAAGGCCAAATAATGTAAGAGTCCGCCACAAGCAATACATAGTGGTAGCATAAACTACATAGATTGAGTGCAATTTGTCTTTGACATAGCATCTGTTTGGTCTCGTGTATCCAAAAGCATATGATCTACATACTTATTCAGGGCGATTTACACAACACTGCCATCTGCCCTGTCAGAATAAGTCAGAATAGAAAGCCTAGAACTGCATATTTCTTTCTCAAATTTTATACTTCTGAATTCCACAGATAATTACACATCTGCAACAATGTCACCAAATCTTCATTTCCAAATATTAATATGTCCAGGGAGCTATTTCTTTTCTGTAATATTAGAATTAAATAAAGCTTTCTTTTTTTTTTCCTAAGTGTCTATTTAGAGTTCTGTAAGGGACATACTTAACTCATTAAACTGATATTTCTCAATCATAGATGACTGGTTTGTTTCTGCATAGCAAACTCTCTCTCTCTCTCTCCATATATATATATATATATATATATATATATATATATATATATATATATATATATATACACATATAGGCTATTCTAATGAACTCAAAACCCTGGCCAACCATGCTTTTGTGAATGGTCCATGATCTATTAGAGAGAATATTCATGACACTCCATATAAACATAGCAGGTCACCTTCCATGATTTATTATTTTATTAGGAATTAAAATTATTACCATGGAAGAGTGCTTGCTAGGTTATCTTGATAAATCAAGTTTTAACATAAGGGCTATGATCTGGCTGGTTTCTAATGCTCTAACTTCTTTCATTCTTCACTTTCTTTCTTTTCACTTATTCCTTTAGGTTTGTTTTCTGTACAGGGCCTACTCCTTTTTCTCTTCTCTCACTCCTCTTAATTCTATCTTGATTACTTATTCAATTGTACATTTAAGTCTTTTTAAACTTGTTTGATTTTTTTAGGAGAAAAATCAAAAAAATCTACAAAATGTTGAGATATATAGTTTGTATATATACACACATATACATACTTTCTATTCTATTTTTGAAATACATAAGCTTTCAAAACAATTTTAAAATATTCTAAAAGTCATCTAAAAACTACTGGAAACAATTCACAACTTCAGCAAATTCACAGGATATATACTAAACCCATGTAAATCCTCAGCATTTCTATATATAACTACCAAAATACAGCAGCAAGAGCTAGAAAAAGAAATCCCAATTAAAATCACTTCAGGCAACAAAAAATACTTGTGAGTCTACCTGCCAAGGCAGTTTCAGATATTCTATGAAAACAACCACCAAACACTTTTCACACAATAAAATCAGATTTAAATAACTGGGCAAATATCAACTGCTCATGGATAGGCCGAGCTAATAAAATAGAAATGACAATTCTACCTAAATTAAACTACTTATTCAGTGCCATACTAATCAAACTTCCAAAAAATTACTTTAGTGAACTAGAAAAAAAATGTAACTAACTTCATATGGAGAAACAAAAAATCAAGAATATCAAGGGATTTAATGCAAAAAAAAGTGTAAATGAAAGTGGCTTAGTCCTACCAGATCTAAAATTATACTATTAAACATCATTCATCCAAACTGTCTAGTATTGGCTAAAAAATAAAGTAGTGGATCAGCGGAATCAGTTGCAAAAGAGACAGCAGGAAATGATTATAGTAATCTGCTAATTGATAAAACCATTTTCTGGAATAAGTACTCAATCTTAGACAAAAAACTGCTGAGAAAACTGGAAAACAGTATGCCACAAACTGGAATTAGACAAACATCTCATACCCTATACCAGGATAAGAACAAAATGCGTGAAGGATTAAGACATAAAAGACAATATTATAAGCAAATTAAGGGAACAAGAAATAGTTTGCTTGTCAGATCTATGGAAAGGGGAGTCGTTTGTGACCAAGGAAGAGATAGAGAACATCATAAAAAACAAACTGGATAATTGTGATTACATTAAAAAGCTTTGGCACAAACAAAACCATTCCAATCAAAAGCAAAAGAAATGTAGGCAATTGGAAAACAATTTTTACAACCAGTGTTTCTGACAAAGGACTCATTTCTAAAATACATAGAGAACTGAGTCAAATTTATAAAAAGCAAGCAAACAAAAAAAAAAAAAAAACCAAGCCATTCCCCAATAGAAAATGGTCAAAGGATATGCAAACACAATATGTATATGAGAAAATCAAAGCTGTCTAGTCATATGAAAAAATTTCTCTAAATAATTACTGATAAGAGAAATGCAAATTAAAGCATCTCTGAGGTACCACCTCACACCTCTCAGATTGAACAGTATGACCAGAAAAGACAGTGATCAGTATTGGTGGAGGTTTGGGAAATCTAGAACACTAATGCATTGTTGGTGGAGCTGTGAACTGATCTAACCTTTTTGGAGAGCAATTTGGAATTATGCCTAAAGGGCAATAAAAATGTGCCCTTTGAACCAGCAATAGCTCTACAGGGTCTATATCCTGAAGAGACCATCAAGAAGGGTAAAAACATTACTTGTACAAAAAATATTCATGGCAAAGAATTGGAAATTGAGGGGATGCCCATCAGTTGGGGAATGCCTAAACATATTGTGGTATATTTGTGTTATGGAACATAATTGTTCTATTAGCAACCAAGAGGAATGAGATTTCAGAGAAACCTGGAAAGACTAGCATGAACTGATATTGAATGAGATGAGCAGAACCAGAATAATAACCTGGGGTGATGATCAACCCTGATGGACTTGCTCATTGCATCAATGCCATAATAAGGGACAATTTTAGGGGATCTGTGATGAAGTATACCATCTGTATCCAGAGAAAGAACCGTGAAGTTTAAACAAATACCAAAGATTATTAACCTTCAATTTTTTAAAAAGTTGTCTTATGTATTGCCTAATTTTGCTATCTCTAATATTTTATTTTGTCCTCAAGGACATGTTTTATTTTACTCTCAACACATTCAGTTTTGATCAATGCATATCATGGAAACAATGTAAAGATTATCAGATTGCCTTCTATGGGGGAGAGGAGGGAGGAAAGAGAGGGTGGGGTAAAAAATTGTAAAATTCAAAACCTTACAAAAATGATTGGTAGAAATTTTCAGATTATTATATATACAATGCAGTTTCCGAAGCTGAATGACAACTTCAGTTACATCCTTGAGTTACAGATTATTACAGATTGATTCTCTGCTTCCCATGCTAATTTCAGCCTAACAATTAACAATAAGCAAATAGGTTTCTGACCAGTCAGAACCACTCCATCTATAATTTATAGCAAATGAAGAAACTTTGGATACTATGGATAAGTTCCCTTAGCTTGTCAGTATGTTTCCAGGGATATACCATATATGATGACATTGATTGCTAGAGCTAGCCTAGTTATTTGCAGAATTTCAAAGCAATGAGTGGGAGAAAAGAAGCATTAGACTGTCAAACTGAAGGTCTACAGCTCTGCTATGCTCTCATTGTTGTATGCCTGTGAAACCTGGACAGTCTACCAACAATGTTTTTTGAATTTCTTAGGATGATTATAAACATCCCCTTTCAAGATAAGGTAGCAGATACTGAGGTCCTTTTTTAAGCATAACTGGCAAGCATTCAAACTCCATTCACTTATAGACAAGACAGATTAGGAGTGGGAAGGATACTTCCTATTATTTTGATATCCTAAACACAAATAAATCTGAGCATCTAATATCAATTTGTTCAGTGTTTTATATATTTTCAATGTGTCTATAGCTAAATATATATATGTGTGTGTGTGTGTATATATATATATATATATATATATATATATATATATATATATATACACATATTTTCCAGATATTAAAAGACACTCTGTTTTCCAGCAAGTAAACTATACCAGCTATGAGCTGGCAAAAAAGCAATCCTTTGTACTTAACCTCTGGATGATCTCATCCTTTGGCAAAATTACATAATCATTGCATTGCTTTGACCTGCACAAAATATTCTCTGAACTTGGACAAGCACTGCACAAGTACCCGTGTTCCGGTCATGAAGTCCCGCTATGAGTCAAACTTTTCTCTAATTGTTGTTGTTACCCCCCATTGTTAGAGCTACAGCTTACTGTAGGGCCATTGGTATTAATACTGAGATCTCCCCACACTGCCTTGAATCTCCCACTAGTATCAGGGCCCCAACACATGTGTCTAATCCCCCTCCTTTATTGAAAACTGTTTTCCTCACTTTGAAATCAAACTTCTGTTTGATTCCTGACTCTCCTGTTTCCTGTTCTGTTTAGTTCCAGACATCCACAGGTATGAGGCCACTTCTATTCAGTTGATAATGTATATTTATGTATCCACATACACATACACATGCATATAAATGTAGTTTTATGGTATCATAAAAGTGAAGCCTAGATTAGTATGTAAATACTGGCACATGATTTGCTTCAGGGAAAACCTTATGAAATGTTACTAAATTTCTTTACTTCATAAAAATAAAACTCTAACAAGGCTTTTCCATTTTTTTCTAGCAATATTTTTAGCACATAATTCATAATACCTCTCTCCTACATAAATCAAGGGATTTTACATTTTTTCATAACACTACATTGAAGACCCAGGAGAGGTCAGGTCTGGTGTTTTTAAAAAAATAAAAGGATAAAGAGTATGTATTTAAAAAATTAAAATTCATTTCAATTCAACAGACATCTATAGATGTTCACATTTTTATGTCTATGGAGTACTGTTAGGAATTGTGAGAAATACAGAATTTGATGATGACCTGGTCCCTGTCATCTTCACAAATTTTTAGGGTTAATATCAATGGAAATATTGTCCAAATGAAATAAACTGGGGAGTCCAAAAGTCAAGAAGGTTAAATAAAAAGTAAAAATGAAGTGACCTTCCAAAGGAGCCAATATTGCTGAGGGATATTATGAAATATAGCACTGGTCTTTATGACTCTCACACACAAAAATCACACACTCCTCAGGGATTCTCTCTTATTTACAATTCACAGGTACACATTTCTGCAGTCATCATGGTTATATTTATTAAGTATAGAAATGTAAAATTCCAAAGAAATTCTTTGTCACGCTATTAAAGAGTGCTTCGCCTAACTGGCTGCAAAACTAATCCTGTTTACAATCCCTCTTCTCTAGGGTGCCTGTAAATTAGTCTCAAGGAAAGGGGTCTCTAAATATTGAAAACAGAGAAAACCTAAGGAGATATTCTAGGAATTTGGAACAGTCTCCTCTCTTCTCATTTACCACTGTGAATTTTGGAAGTTATACTAGCTTTTAGTCCATTTGGGCTCATCTCTCTACCCTATGGTTCCTAAATGTCTGGAACAATAAATGGGCAATGTGGCAAGAGCTACTGATTCTTAGAATTGGAGCTTATGTGATGTCCAAAGACAGCAGAAATCTAAAATTTGCTGCTAGTTGCTGTTGCTTGTTCTGGAGTTCTGATCTTGATGTGATTCCCCAAAACAGTAGAAATTTAAACTCCTTTGTTGCTAGACTACGTAGCCGTTAGGAGCAGAGTTTCATCCATTGACAGTCAAGTGTGCACCTTAATCCCACATTCTTCTGAAGAAATAGGTCTTATTCTCAGAAGCAAAAGGATCATACAATTCTATATATCTAAGCACTCCTTCATCTTGGATCTGTTCTTTCCCATAGCTCAGGTATTAGGGTTCAGGTTTAACCATCTCCCAGTCTAGTATTACATCTGCTCTTATTCTCTGACATTGCTTCTGTCTGAACAAGTAACTTGTTCTCTTCCAGAGAAAAGAAAAAAAATGGTGATATATACCCAATGAGAAAGATCAGGGTTGATCTCATTACCAATATGGAAGTCATCTATTACCAATTACCAATACCAGTTTTCTATTAATATCATACAGACCAGTCAGAAGGCAATTATAAGGCTTAGGGAGGGTTTTTCTATATCCTTGCTACACCATTCCTCCAGTCTCCTAATAGGTCTGATCTTGGGGTCCCTGGCTTTATTTACACCTTCCAGTAATTTATTTTTAAGTCTGTTTTTATTCTTCAGTTCTATTGGAATTCCCATCAATTTCTTGAATCAAATACAATTATTCTTTTTCAAAGATAGAGCTAAAGTTTGACCCTAATAAGATGTTCCAATTGGTGAAGTAAAGGTGGAAATATGAATAAACATAAGAAGTCAATAGCAAAAAGAAAAATTGTAGGATCCAGGAAAATCTAGGAGAAAAGTTTAGAGGAAGAGAATAATTCTCTGACAGTGGGCAGAAGATGAGGTAAAGATACATGTGGGTCACAATGCTTATTGACATTTAATATAAAAATATATAAATTAGCAGAACCTAATTCTATCCTGCCTATTATTGCAATAGACAGGGATCCTACCATGCAGTTGAAATGAAGATAAATGTACAAAAATTTTTTGCAAAGATGATTCTACTTAGTATTGGCATGTGGAAAGTGCAGCTACACATTTTTGGACAACATGAAATCCAATAAACTCGAAAGACATAGGTTTTGTAATCAAGACTAATTTATTCAACAACCATGTAAGTCTCCAAAAAGGAGTGAATGCTAAGCTCAAGACAATGTCATTGTGACTTGCAAAAAAGCTCCATGGCACCATCATTAGTGTGAATACTTTTACCAGTGATAAACCTTGCTGAGGTCAAAGATAAATTTTACAGGGATCTGGAGACTTACATCATCAATTTGTCAAAAAACGAAAAAGTTTGGCTTAGCTTCAGAATAAGCAAAGATAGACAGTGAGTCCTTGGGAGCAATGGAGTCAGAACCAGAAACAACTGTTACTTACTACTGAAGACTTGAGAATCTCATGACTGGATTCTCATTGCAACACTATTTAATTTACCTAAACACAACTCCTATGGTTTTTCTAAAATGATCAATGACATCATGGGCAATATCTTAATTTGTATGTAAATTGGAGAGAGGCAGAGTTGCAAAAATTGTCACTCTTTCTTTCTGAATCATCAAAGTCCAGTGGCTAAACCAAACTTAGGACAACTGGCAATAGTCTAGGATGCAGTGAATGACCTTGGAATCTTTGCTATCTGTCCAACCACATCAGCTGCTTCAGTCACTTCTATAGACATTGGGAGGAACTCATCTTTTGAAATTTTTCCATTCTCCTAAGGGAAAGTCAGTTTCTATGACCGTGCTTGCATGGGTTCTGCATAATGGATGATGCTCTTTCACTTTCTCAGGGTTCCCATGCTTTTTAGCACAATGTTTTCAGTGATGTTGTCAAACATCTTCATCAAGTACAAAAATGCCCTCAAGGTCAGCTACAACACTGATGGTAAATTATGTGGCTTGAAAAGCCTAACAGTCATGATTAAAGTGAAGGGAAAGTTGTGTTGATGTCAATTTTGTATGGCTGTGGAACCCGGACAGAATATCTGACCAAGCCAGGAAACTGAATACATTTAGATTGTCTTAGAAGATTCTGAAGATCACCTGGCAAGGCAAGGTGTCCTTCATAAGGTGAGCTGGCAAACACTCAGACTCTACTGCAAAGAATACAGATGCTAGACTGGTTACATTGTTTAAATGTCGAGTATACATTCGTCTAAAAAAACAATTTACTGAAAATTCACAAAAGGCAAGTGTTCACAAGGTGGTCAGAAGAAGCAATACGAGGACACTCAAAATCTCTTTAAAGAATTTTGGGATCAGTTGTGAGGCATGGGAGACACTGGCACAGCACCATCTAGCATCGTATGTCTGTCTCTAAGAAAGTCCTGTGATCTACACACAAAGCAGAATTGTAGTTGCTCAAAAGAAACCTAAGATATGAAAATTTAGAGAAATCACTCTCCTAAATATTTATATGGACCAGCTGTGACTGATCTGTGGTAGAACTTTTGAGATTTTATTGGTCTTATAAGTCACAGTCAGACACATTGTACTTTTACACTGATATTTTGATGCCTTTTTCATTCTCTTCAAGCACAAAAGACAAAAGATTATAACCTTGGTCCTCTGTTGCTTAACATTTTTATCAATTATCTTAATAAATCTCCAGATGATTTGTTTATCAAATTTTAGTCACCACAAACCTGGGAGGGAACCCTACTACAGTACATGAAAGAAAAATCAGTTTAGAAAAAGATCTTGCTAGAACATGGGTTGAATTTAAGATGATGAGAATCAAAAGAAATCAATATAAATTCTTTACTTAGTTGCAAAAAAATGTAATATAAAATTAGGAGGCATGAAGAGATTCAATTTTTCAGAAGAATCTGGAGATGTTAATAGGTTACAAGTAGAAAATTGATCAACAAAATGATGTGACATCCCCAAAACCTTCTGCAGTTGTGAGCTACCTTAAGGTAAACCTAGCTTCCAGGAATAGGGAGGAATTAATCACAATATGTTTTGGCTTCTGAAGAATTGGATTTATGGGCACTACATTTTAAGAGGAATATGGATAGGATTAAAAACATTCCAAGGAGGGGGTTCCTTCAGTTGAAGGAACTGGGTATGTTTAACCTGGAGAAATGAATATTCGGAACATGACAACAGCTTTTAAGTTGTTGAAGGGTCCTCATTTGGAAGAAGCATTGTCTTTGTTGTATTTGAATGCAAAGGGAAGAAGCAAGAGTAATGGTTAGAAATTTCTAAGAGGAAACTTTAACAATGAGAGATGTCAAAAAATTGAATGAACGTCTAAAGAAAGAACTGATAACTTCTTTTTACTTGGAGGTTTTCAAGTGAAGACTGGACATCGTCTTAGATATGTTATAGAGGGTATTCCTTCTTCTATGCCTTAAAGTACAGAGCTCTCCTAACTGATAACTGTGATTTTTGACCTTGTATTTTTCTTACCATGCAATTTCAAACTAATTGCATCCTCTTAACTATTAAAGAAGACTACATAAATAGTGACTTATGACTTTGAGGAGAAGGAAACCCACCAGAATAAATAAGGGATAGATTGGTTTTAAGAGTGCCCTATTGGATGGCATGTATTAATATATTAATTTTCCTATTGAGCAGTTATAACATGACTGAAAAATTTTGAGAAATACAAGAAATTAATGTGTAGATAGGGCTTTGTATTTTTATACTTTCAAAACTTTAGAGAATGAAAGACTCAAAAAGCTTACCACAATTCTAAAAAACAGAAAAATAAAATATGTCTTGATCTACTAATTCATTTTCTGTTAATAATATCTCTCCCCTCTTTTCTCTTTGGTATGAATCGATAGAAAAACTCTCCTAAATTATATATACATATATATATATATATAATATATATATTATATATATATATATATATATATATATATATATATATATATATATATATATAGTTTGAATTAAGCTTGCTCTGTCTTGGGCAACCTGTTGTATCCAGTTGTCAGTACTGGTATAAAGAAAGAACTGCCCTTGTTAATGCTTTCTGAACTTCCCAACCATAAAAGATAATAACTCCTGCATTCTCGATTTCCTGCTGGCATCTGGAGCAGAAGTGATAGTTCTGAATTGCTTTATGATGATTTCTTCCCTGTGGGCTTCTTTTTTTTTCAGGTTTACCACTTCAGTCTGTTTCTTTAACAAGATAAAAGACTTGAAGTAGGCTTTTCTACATCCTCTTTTTATGTGCAATCATAAATGAGTAGGATGTATGTTTGTCAGTTTCTATTTGTTTTGATTTTTGTTTTTCTCCTTTCTCTGGCAGGATCGAATCTAAATATCTCTAATCAAAAATAAAGCAAATAATTAAAAGTTTACTTATTGCTTACAATACATAGACCTACACATTGTACTTCATATATTATATGCATTATAATTAGTTGCCTTTTCCACATTAGAATCAAAGTTGAGGACAACAAAACTATTTTTGTCTTTTTTTGTAATTCAATCCTTTAGTACTGTACATAGTAAGAAAATTTATTGATTGACAGATTGACTATTACTTATTATGTCCATGGTTCCTTATTAAATGCTAAGAAAAAAATAACTAAGATACAGTCATTAGCCTCAGGTGCTTGGATGCTAGTAGCAAAAATGAAACTGCACGAATAATCATAAAGAAACAAAATACACACAATTTCTGGGAATCTTTGTTAGACAGGATCACTTTGAAGATGAGGTAATTGGAGAACATTTTATGGGTGAGGTGTGATTTGGGACTTTAAGAAACAGGTTATATTTCAGTAAATGAAGGACCACAGAGAGAAAATTTCAAAGCAATGGGATAGGAAGAGTCAATAACAGAGGTGAAAGAGTGTATGCACTTGCCTGGTTTCACTGAATATTTTCACAGTCCTATTGCTCAGCTGAGATGTCTGGGGAGAATGGGTTGAGCCTGAGGATGGGCTTGTCTGAGAAAGGTTAGAAGCTCAGGCCCACTTTAGATTGCTTGGATAACTAGTAATTGTGGTCAGCCTTGAGTGAATGGAATAAATCTCCCTGAAGGTGTTTGAGGGAGGTGAAGAGGTAGCTGGGATTTTTTTAAAGAGATTTAGGGGCTTTCAAACTAATGATATGTAGTTTACTATTCATAACTTTTTTCTTCATTGAGATTATTGACATTTTATTCTTCCAGATGAAATTTATTATTTTGTCCTTCTGTACAATCTATTGTTTTTTTCTAATGAAATGTTTGCAATTATTACTGGGTCATTTTCTTTTTCAGAAGTTTATATTATAATTCTCTTATCACATAGAATTCATACAATTAAGAAATTTGTAGCATTTCTAATATTTTTTCCTCTTCTTTCTTCTCTCCCTCTCCCCCCCCCCCCCAATTAGTAATGACTGGTGAATCTTACCTCCTTTTCCATGAAGACACACACACACATTCACACACACAAAAACACACACACACACACACACACACACACACACACACACACACTCAAAGAGAGGAGACATCTTGCTGTTTCACCTGAACTCTTTTCTCTACAATTATTTGAATAATGTCATTCCAATCTTTTAGGCCAAGTTCTAGGGCAGAAATAGAACACTGGGGGGAAGCTAGGTGGTGCAGCGGATAGAGCACCAGCCCTGGAGTCAGGAGTTCCTGAGTTCAAATTCGACCTCAGACAATAATTACCTAGCTGTGTGGCCTTGGGCAAGCCAATTAACCCCATTTGCCTTGCAAAAAACCTAAAAAAAAATAGAACACTGCTGCCAGCTATTCAGAGTTTTCAATCTCTGTGGAGCTGGACATGTGGCAAACCCTGCTGATGCAATTTCTCAGAGCTCTATCTATGAGTTCCTAGATGCTATGTATACTCATATGAACATTCCTGGGTAAAACACTTTCTTCTCACTTGCCTAGAACAAGCATAGGAATGAATACAAAAGAATATGTCCTCCTCCTTTCTTTCTTGCCTCAGAATGGAAATATCTATTACATTGGGTCAGAAATGTGGTTCTTAATTGTTTTGTCTTTTTTTAAATGTATTTGGGCATTGCCTTCATGGAAATACTTTTTGTTCATATTTTTCCCCCATAGGATTCTATTTGAAATTCTTCTTGTGGAAGAAATTGGATTTATCTACAACCTTTTGTGTCAAAATTTTAATCAGAAATTTCACCAATAACATCTGAAGGTTCTTTTCCTTTCCTTTTGATGGAAAATAATTCCAATAATAAAGTTGTGTGTTTGTGTGTGTGTGTTGATTTGGAGGAAGAAAAAGCTGAAAAAAGAGACACTGAACCCATTACTGGAAACAGCAGAACGGACATCATCAGTTCATGACATCAGCTTTTTGCAATGGAAACTAATAGTAGGACTAACTATCAGAAATATTTTATAGTAAACAATAGTGAAAACTTTTCATAAAGGAATTTTTGAGAAATGACAGAGAATAAAAAAGGGATTCACAACATGTGTTGTGACACTAAAAGGGCTACAAGCACGCATCTCTTGCTAAGAATCTCAATAGGAATAGAAGTCCCATGGCCAGGACTGAAAGTTACTAAGACTTAGAAAAGTATTGTTCATTTGAAAATTTCTCTTTTATTTTAAAAGCGTTTCTGCTTTACATTCCCCTTTTTAATAAAAGTTTTATCATTTCTTTAAATTTTCAAAAATTTATTTTAATATTTTAAAAAATTGAATTCCAAATGTTCTCTATCCTTCACGCCCCTACCCCTCACTCTCATTGAGTAAACAATATGATAGCCATTATACATGTGAAGTCATGCAAAACATGTGGTTTTTTTTAAAAGCATGAAAAAGAAAATGGAAAAGAATATGCCTCAATTCATATTCTGAATTCATTATTTCTGTTCCTGGAGATAAATGCTATTTTTCATCATGGGTAATGACCCATAGAATTGTCTTTATCCAAGTTAAATAGTTAAGTCTTTCACAGTTGATTGTCATCACATTATTACCATCTACAATGTTTACGTAGTTCTGTTCACTTATTTTGTATCAGTCCATACAAGTCTTCCCAGGTTTTTCTGAAGCTATTCCTTAATCATTTCTTAGACAGCAATAGTATTGCATCACAGTCATGTGCCATAACTTGTTCAGCCATTACCCAATGATGGTTATGCTTGCATTTTCTAATTCTTTGTCATCATAAAAGAACCACTGTAAATTTTTCCACAACCCATCCAATATTTATCATTTTTTTCTATCAAATTAGCCAGTCTGTTAGAAATGAGATAGTATCTCTAAGTGTATTTTGGATTTCTTTAATCAATAATGATTTAGAACATTTCTTCTTAAGACAATAGATAGCATTGATTACTTCTTTTGAAAATTCTCTGTTCACATTTTAGAATATTTATCAATTGAAGAAAGGCTTTTATTTTTAAAACTTTGACTCAGTTTCCTAAAATTATAAGAAATGAAACCCCAATAATAAAATTGCTACAAAAATTCTTTTCCAGTTTCCTGATTTTCTCCTATTTTTTGATTACAAAAGTTTTACTTTGCAAAAGTTATTTTTATTTTCATGTAATCAAAATTATCCTTTAAGTTCTCTAGGATCTGCTTTGTCTCTTCATTTAGTCACAAACACTTCCCTTATTCAGCAATTAGGCTATTTGATCATTTTTTTTTTATTTCCAAATCATGTACCCATTTTGATCTCATCATAGAATACATTGTGAAATAGTGATTTATGCCTAGTTCCTACCAAATTAGTTTCCAGGTTTCTCAGCAAGAACTTGACAAAGAAGTTCTTGACTCAAAAGAATCTTTGTATTTTTCAAATATACATTACCATAGTGATTTACAAATATGTATTGTATACCTAATCTAGTCTCGTGATCCATCCCTCTATTTCTTAACCAGTACCAGATTGTTTTGGTGATGACAATTTTGTAATATAGTTTAAAAATCAGGAAATTCTAACCCTTTTTCACAGTTTTTTCCATTAATTTCCCGGATATTGACCTCTTTGTGCTTTGAGATGAATTCCTTTTCTGGTTCTATAAAATAATTCTTGATATTTTTGATTAGTTTGATTTGTATATCACTGAATAAATAAATTAGGTAGAACTGCCATTTTTATCATATTGGCTCAGCCTAATTGTGAGCATTTTCTTTCTCTAGTTGCTTAGATCTTGTTTTCTCTGAATTGTGTTCATAGATTCCTTGGGTTTCTCTTGGCAGGCTGACACCCAAGCATTTTATAGTATCTGTAATTATTTTAAATGGGATTTATTTTTCTATCTCCTGTTGGGTTTTATTAGTAATGTATAGAAATTCTGATGATTTGTGCAAGTTTATTTTATATGCAGCAAATTTGCTGCATTTTTTAATTATTTCAACTCCTCTTTTATTTGATTCTCTAGGATTCTCTAGTTATACCACAATATTATTTGCTAAGTGGTAGTTTTGTTTCATTATTGTATATTTTTATTCCTTCAATATATTTTTATCTTATTGCTATGGTTAGCATTTCTAATACTATACTGAATCCTAGTGTTTTATGATAGACATCCTTGCTTCATCCTTGATCTCACTGGAAAGGTTTCTAGTTTATCTTCCTTACTGATAATACTTGACCTTGATTTTAGATAGTTACTTTTTTATTTTAATAAAAGCATCATTTATTCCTATGATTGCTAGTATTTGATGGGAATAATCTGTTGCTTTCTCAAAAGCTTTCTACATCCATTGATATTTGCTTATAGTTTTCCTAATGCTGAATCAGTTCTGCCTTCATAGTATACATCTTATCTTTGGGGTATATTGATATAATCTCCTGACTAGTGTTATATTTTAAAGTTTTACACTAATATACCTTAAGGAAATTGCTCTAAAGTTCTCTTTCTCTGTTTTTTTTTTACTCTCCCTGGATTAAGAATAAAATTGATATGTATGTCATAAAAATCTGATAAATTTTTATTTTTCAAATAGTTTATTTAGTATTGGGATTGTTACTTAAAAGTTTGGTAGAATTTAACTGTACATACATCAGGTCCTGGGTATTTTTTCTTAGCATGTTGATTTATAGTTTACTCATCTTCTTTTTCTCTAAGATAGGATTAAGTATTTTATTCCTCTCCAATTAATCAGGGCAATTTATATTGACATTTCCATCTTTTAGTAACATCATGAACTGAAAAGTGGCAAATGCAGTTGATATTTGTATATGGAATGGAATAAGCCAGGAATTTTCCCATTTTTTCCAGATCTGACAGAAAAATGAGAACATTTCCCCAAAGAGAATCATGATGTATGACAGTCTTGTAAAGGTAGTCTAATCCTATAGCCAATAGGGAACTGCTAAGGTTTTTGATTTTGGTGAAATATTGTCATTTTTGAACAATTTTAATGATTTCAAATATTTGTAGAATACACAAAAAGGAAAAGAGATTACTAATTGATTTTTGTCCTTCATTCTGAAAGAAGACCATGACAACAGGGAAGTAATGCCATGACAAGCACATGAACTGGATTTGAATGAGGAGGTGCCACCTTAAGTCACCAGCCTCACTTTCACTTCCGGAATCATTTGGGTGCGGCGGCCAGATATAAATCAGGACTATTGGAGATGGTCCTGGATTCAAAGCAATCAAAGTTAAGTGACTTGCCCAAGGTTACACAGCTAGGAAGTTTTTGAGGCCAGATTCAGACTCCTATCCTCCTGACTCCAAGGACAGGGCTCTATCCAATGCCCACCTAGCTGCCCATTTATAAGAACCTGAATCTATTCTTAATTGTGTGATTACTATATCTAATATAGAAATTCTTCTAATTAATTAACTTTACAAAGTTACAAGCTTTTACATTGTCAGGACTTTTTTCAAAAAAAGTCATATTTTTGGTTTCATTGTTTTAAAAGAAAAAACCAAGCCTAATAAAAGAACTATAACTGGGGTGGCTAGGTGCACAGTGAATAAAGCACTGGCCCTAGAGTCAGGAGTACCTGGGTTCAAATCTGGTCTCAGACACTTAATAATTACCTAGCTGTGTGGCCTTAGGCAAGCCACTTAACCCCATTTGCTCTGCAAAAACCTAAAAAAAAGAAAAAACTATAACCAAAAAACCAAAACAAATAGACTGATTTTTCTTATAATTCAAAACAATTTACATATGGAAATTATGTACCTCAAAATTTTTAATATTTGATTAATAGTATCTCATGAATATATATATTTATATTTATATTTATACCTACCTACATATAAATCCATACAAACACATATAGATGTGCATAATTAATTTGGGTATTTATTATAGTCAAAATGTTTTATTCCATCAAAGGTATTTTTAAAACAATATTGTTATTACTACATACAATATTCTTTTAGTTCTTTTCATTTTGTTTTTGACTATTTCATGTCTTTCCATGTTTTTCTAAGATCACTTACTTCATCATTTCTTCCACCATCCTAGAATTCCACCACAATCATATAACAAAATTTGTTTAGCCATTCTCCAATTGACAGAAATTACTGCAATTTCCAGTTCTTTGCCACCACAAAGAGAGCTCTTATAAACATTTGAGAACACAAGTTTCTTTTCATTTTTGCTTAATCACCTTTCGAAACAGATCTAGTAGAATATTGCTGGGTCAAAGAGAGTTTAATAGCTCATTGGGTAGAATTCCAGTTTTCTCTCTGAAATAGTTGGATTAATTCATAGTTTTACCAACAGTAAATTAGTATCCCAATTTTTCTACATTCCTTCCAATATTTGACACTTTCCTCTTCAATCATTTTAGTCAATTTAATAGCCATAGAGTGATTACAAAAGGTTGTTTCGATTCACATTTCTGTAATCAATGATTAAGCATTATTTTTCATATAACTATAATTTTTTTTGATTTTTTCATAGGAAAACAGTTTATATCCTTTGACCATTTATCACTTGGGGATGTCACGACTAATTAATAAAGAAACTAGTGAATTGGTGCTTATCTATCCCTTAGACTACTCATAATGTTTTCAATTGGCAAGCAGTTTCTTCTCAAAGACTGTCACTTCAGACTAGCCAGAAAAACTCTACCCTCTCAGAACTATTTCTAATCGGTCAGACAATCATTTGCTATACTATTTCAATTTTTCAACTCATTTTTGAACACTCAGTAATCGTTTCCCCATTTTTAAACCTATAGTCTACATGTCCTTATTTTCATCTTTTTGGTATTTATTCATTCTAAATAAATTTTGAGTATTCTATAAATATTTGAAATCATTGAAATTCTACAGAAATGACAATATGTCACCAATAATCAAAAACCTGAGCAGTTAACCTATTGGCTATGGGATTAGACTACCTTTACAAGACTGCCATATACATATACATTTCATATACATTGGGTTTCTAGGTCTTCAGGTAAATTTTTTTTCTTTACCAATAAAATTTTTGATAAAGGTGTCCACACTCATGCCACAATAAGTCAAGAATCTATTTCTGTTCAAGAAAACAAAAAACAAATATGATACCATGAATATACTGTGATCTAGATAAATTGATAGTCAAAAGCATCCTAATTATACCATATGCTTGGGTTTATACATTCCAGCCTCTCTGGAATTTGTATCTAGCATCTACTTTGGGATACTGAAACTCTCACTTATATTTGAGTGTTACATCCCCCTTGGGTCCTTACTACTTTGGGTTCTAAGGATACCCTATAATTTCAGATCCCTTCTATTATACATTTTAAGCATCACTAGTATGCTTCCTACTATCAATTAACAAACATTTGTTGTTGTTCAACTATTTCCTTGTGTCTGATTCTTCATGACTTCATTTGCTGTTTAATCTGAAAAAAGATACTTGAGTGCTTTGACATTTCCTTCTCCCCCTCACTTTACAGATGAGGACTTACCCAGGATCACATAGCTAGTAAGTGTCTGAAGCCACATATGAACTTGGTTCCTTCTGACTCTGAGCCAAGCATTCTATCCATTGTGCTCTAGAAACCCTCAGAAGACATCTTTGGTTCTTTAAAAAGAAATAGTACAAATACTATTTTGTAGCTTATAGTAATAAATGATATAGTTACAACATATTGTCCCTCATAAATCTTGGGGACACTTGCCCAGAGATAGCAACAAAAGAGTGAACACAAATTTAAGAATTGTTGGGAAGTGAAGAATATAAATAAGAAACATGTTTATGTCTTGTTAAAGCTACTTAATCTGGCTGAGCATAACTCCAATGCCTATAGGTATATATATATATATATATATATATATATATATATATATATATATATATATGGAGAAATTATAATAACTGTCCCTATACAGAGGGAAAATCTGATCCCTAAAGCATTCCACAAACTAGCTATACAGAGTTCAGAAACCTGAGATTAACTGTAAATTATGCCCCTCCAAATTTTCAGACCCATCAAAGACTCATGGGTGATGCTGGGGGTATTCATTCCCCACTCTCTATTCCCACTAGAAAATTCCATAGCTCTGAATTCATAGAGCTTGGGATTTGAGATTCCTCTGTGATCCAACAACACACTAAGACCCCCAACTAAAATAGTTAATCCAAAAAGAGGTCTATATTCATCCCTTACTAGGACTGGCTATCTTTAAAAGGAACTCAGAACCCTTCCCACATCTCAACAATTAGGTGGGGCTCAAAATAATTTTAGTATTTAGAGTAGATTATTCAAGTTTTCTAGGTCTTCAGTTTTTTTTTCTGTATCAATAAAATTCTTAATAAAGGTGTCCAGATTCATGCCACAATAAGGCAAGAATCTATTTCTGATCAATAAAACAAAAATAAATATAATGTCATGAATATACTGTGGTCTAGGTAAATTCTTATTATGCAACATCCTTGGGTTTATCTAAGCTTCTAAACTCATAAATGTGCAATAAAAGAACATATATATCCATAGGGAGTGAACCAGTGATTTCATTGATATTAAGAAATAGCAGAATGAGGAAACTCACCTTAGCAGTGTAAGTCAGAACCTTCTTTGCTATTTATAAGAATTGCCCAAAAGGGGCTGTTTCATGTGTAAGATATCTCCAGTTCAGCCACTGGGAACCTCTACCGCTAATCTATATTAACTGACAGAAACAGAGATTCATTTCTTTTCTTCCCCACTGTTTAATAGGTAATAATAAATTGATGTGACTTACAGGCATCAGAGGACCCTGAAGGGTGAGAATTCCATAAAAAGATTCTTCCCTGTCCTTTCTATAGCAAGCTTTTACTTCCACTTCAAATTTCTGTGATTCAGCAGTTCTAGTTTTAAAAGTAAAATTCTCTTCTTCTCCAGCTCTTATTTCCCATTAACTTCTCATTCCTCCCAAATCCCTAAACTTCTTCTTCCTCTAAAATGTTTTCAAGCCTCCACTGTAAAAATCCTTCATTTGACCTTCCTTCCTCATGTTATTATATCGCTTTTCATCCTTTCACTACTAAAGTCTTGGGGAAAAAATAGTCTACCTGTATTTCCTCCCTTTATTCATCTCCTACTCACTTTCATAATCTTATCCCATTACATTACTCTAGGATGATCAATGATCTTATTGCTACCGAGATCCTTTTCTGAGATCCATCTTTTTTGACCTATTTGCAGCTTGTAACACAACTCAACTCCCCCTTTTCTCCTCTGGCGTTTATGACTCTGATCTCCTAATTCTCTGTCCCCAATCCCAGTGATTCTCAAGACTTTGTCCTAGGCCCTTTCCTTCTTTCTCTTTCCAGGGCTTTCATTCTTCATTCTCAACAGATGACTCCCACATCGAAATTTACATCTTCGACTGTATCCTAATCCTATATTAACACCTGCCTCGATGGTTATATCTAAAGCAGAATTATTACCTTCCCCACTAAACTTTACATTCTTCTTTGTGGGACAAATACTACATCCTTCTAGTTAGTCAGATTAATAATCTCTAAAGGATCTATTTATTTTTACCTGTGCCTTACCCCATCCAAATATTGGACAAATCCAATTGATCCTTTTTCCACCAAGTCTGGTTTATCCTTCCTGTTCTAAACATTAATAAAAATACTATTCTCATTAAGAAAATTTTACCTGGATTTCCTAATTAATATTTATTCCTAACTGATGTCACTTCTCCCACTCCTCTCTGATCTATAAGCAAAGTTGACAAAATCATTTTCCTTAAGCATAAATTTGACCATATTATTCTTCTGCTAAAGAATCATCAATAACTCCTCATTACTTCAAGGAGGAAATATAATTGATATTTAAAACCCTTTCCCATTCCTCTTAAAGCCTCATGAGCTTATTTTACATTATTCTACATCACACTCTTCATTCCAAACTGACTTCCTAATTGTGCCCCAGACTCTGTAATTCATTGCCAATCTTTGTTTACACAGAGCATCTCCTTTCTATGTCTGTAATGAACTTCCAGCTTTTTGAACTTTTAGATTTCTTTGAGACTGCTCTCAGGTGCCACCTGAGACTTAGAAAGTCTTATTATCTACTTTTTATTCCATTCCCAACTCAAAATATATTGTATTTACTTATTATATTTTGGCAAATGCAAGTTTTTGGAGGGCAGTAACTATTTTTATCTTTTTCTTTTGCCTTTTTCTTTCCAATGTCTTGTTTATCTCTTACATAGAGTAGATATTGGATAAATACATATGGAGTTGTTGAATTGAGGAATTTTGTTTCTCCCTTTATTAATTTATTGTTTTCCAAACTACTATTTTTCAGCTTAATGCTAAAACTGAAAAAGTTGGGAAGATCATGAGGTTCACACATTTGAACTTAAATGTAATTTAGGAAGTTGTCCTTTACTATCTGTTCTATCCCTCTGGTGAAATCCTGGCAAGGTCAAAGACAGCTGTCAGCTGTTTGTTTTCCAGATCCTTGTGTCTGTAAAAGGAGCAGAAGAGTTTATGAGCAGACTGCTGGTAGGTATCCTCTCAAGGTGAATGCAAGCTTAGTGGTATTATTACCTGGGAATGCTGGTTAAGATCAGAAGACCAAATGAAAGACTCAAATTCATTCTAAATCATAGCAGTCTCAAGTACTAGCTTAGCAAAAAGCAAAAACAAAAGCCATATATCCCACAGGATGACCAGAAAAGATAGTCCCACGTATTGGCAGAGGACTCACTTAAACTATCCAGGTTTCATCCTGAGGACAGAGTCTAGTTCAAGGGAACAGTCAAATATATAGATATTACTGAGAGATAACCAAGATCAAAGGCAGTATTCCTGAGGATTGTCAAACTATAAGGGCAACATTACAGTTATTCAAAATGCTGAGACATTGACTGCATTTTCAGGCAATGTAGAATTTTCTCTGCCCCTTCTTCCTGCCAATGGCCTTTGTATGGTTAACTGGTTCAGTTAATTTCCCTATTTCTTCTAATGAAAGGTCAAAGTGTTACAGCTGACCTTGCTCTAAGTAAGGACAGGTGATTCTGGTTCAAAACTACTGATGCTAAACTGCTTTCCCTTCAAGTTCTCCCAGTTGTGTTTTTGGGATTTTTTTGGTTGTTTGTTTTATTATATTTTCTAAATCTCACTTTGAACTCATTTCCCCTACTGGTTATTGTTAGCACAAGGAAAGCATCCTCAGCTTAAAGTGGTCCTTGCTCACTCTCACCTGGCTAAGGCTGAAGCAAAGGAGACATCTCAAACTAGTCTCCAACTGCTATAGGGTTCCAGTATTCAAGGTGCCATTTGGTCTTCTTCACAAATCTCTGAGGATTCAATTCCTCTTCATTCTTTTCTTTCTTCTTCTGCTCAAAGCCTATTTGTTAAGACATAGGGTTGGATCATTCGTTAGTCAACCAGAGGAATTTGTGTGTGAGGCATTGTGCCAAACTCTGGGGATAGAAAGAAAGGTTTCAAAATTGGTCTCTTCACCCAGGAAGCTGACAATCTATTGGGAAAGTGGAGATCATGTCACAAATATGAACAAAAATGATAAATGAGAGATGATCAGCTAAGGAAGCACTAAAGAGGACTGAGAAAGACGTCTAGCAAAAAAGTCAGACTTTTTGAGGAGCCTTGAAGGAAATTAGGAAGTAAAAATGAGGAGGGAGAGTTTGGGGGGGGCAGCTAGTGAAACCTCAGCCCCAGAAACAGCAAAGAGGCCAGTGTCATTGGATTTCAAGGTATGGGGAGGGAGGGAGGTGGAAGAAGCCTGGAATGGTAGGAATGAGTTCAGTTATGAAGAACTTCAAAACCTGAACAGAAGATCCAATATTTGATCCTGGGGATAATAGGGAGCAAGGAAGTTTGGTGATCTGAGGAAGGGGAAGAGATGTTGTTTAGTCTTCCTTTTCAGGAAGTTCACTTTGATAACTGAATAAAGGCTGGGCTGGAATGGGAAATGTTTAAAGCAGGGAGAAACACTGCGATTTATGGCCCAGGGCAACATCCTCCCCAAAAACATTTATAAGTCCCCCCTGCCTTTTTGTTTGATTATTTCTAGTTGTTTCCCCTCTACCAAGACCATTTCATTTGCTCAGCTAGTGAAAAGCCAGGATCATTTCGCAAAGGCAACAAGCACTATTGGTAGATCTCTCTGCTTCCTCATAAATGTTTAGCAAAGCTTTTTATGACTGTTGTGTTTTCATTTGTTCTATGATCTTCTTTCATCACTCAATAATCCCAATTTTATATTGTTTACATTGGATACTAGATGCTGAACTGCAACAACACTGTTGTAGTGACTTCTTTGTCCAATATAAATTTCCTAAATGTGTGTGTGGGCCCTTGAGAGGTGAAATGACTCACCTATGGACACACCTGATGCTTGCAGAATTAGGAGCAGAATCCCCCCCTTTTCTGGATTCTAGTGTCAGGTTTCTAACCATCACTCCCATCTTACATTTCCCTCAAGATTCATATACTTTTTTTTCTCTTTGGTGCTATGCTATCTGAGACCTTTCTGATCTTTTCTCCTTTTTGATGTAAACTAGAACAATCTAAATGTCAGACCAAAGGAGTTGTGCGGGTGAACAAGAGACACCCAACTAACCGTTACTGTCTCCAAACTCAGACCCGTTCATGCTTAACCCCTAATTTCACATCAACTATTGACTTTCAGTAAGGCCATGAATTATTCACTTATCCTGCTTAAATGCTTTATTTCATGTTTTGTAATATGGAAACAGTAATGACAAAATAAAAAAAAAAAAACTACCTTAAAGTGGTCTAGGGAAAAAAGGAGCAGGATTGAAATCACTGTTTGTTAATAGATAAGGTTAGTTATTATTTGATTGACCCCATTTTACCCAAGATAGAAGGGAATTAAGATTTTTAGAGCTGGAAACTGAATGCATCTCTCTACAGGATTATTTGGCCTGGACAGGTTAAATGACCTACTGAACTCCTAAGAGTGTAAAACAGTATTTGAACAGGTGGTCTGACTCCAATTGTCCTAAAATCCTTTTTAAAAATTGTCCTAAATAGTCTTTCCCATTGTGGAGCTTTTTCAGCAAGGAGGCATTACAGTCAAATCTAAAACTCAGAAATATTATTTTAGCATATTGGTCGAGGGTCCATTAGATGCAAGGAACCTCCTAGCCTGCAGACTATATCACGTGGCATTGCCAAGGCAATCCCTGATGGAACTTAAAATTCAAAAAAAATCTATGAGATTTTTAATGGGTAAATTAATTAAATGTTTGAATAAATAAAGCTCTTGAAGGATATTATAAATATCCAGGGGCGGCTAGGTGGCGCAGTGGATAAAGCACCAGCCCTGGAGTCAGGAGTACCTGGGTTCAAATCCGGTCTCAGACCCTTAAAAATTACCTAGCTAATGTGGCCTTGGGCAAGCCACTTAACCCCATTTGCCTTGCAAAATACCTAAAAAACAAAAAAAATTAAAAATAAATATCCAAATGACTCTCGCCACAAAAATGTTTTTCCACCTCTTCTTTGAGAGTAGAAAGCGTGGAAGGAAAGATCTAGTTGGTCAATTAGACACTTTTTCAGTAAGTCACAGAAGAGTTAAAGAGGAAGGGCCTAAATTAGGCTGTATTAGTGAAACAACAGATCCCAGAGGTGTTCTGCAGTTAGACTCTGGCAAATGAGTTATGTGATTTCTTACAAGACTAGTTAATAATTTTACTTGTGCCTTATATTTTAAAACATTTCAGAAAAGTACCTAAAAATGTTTTCTTCCTGTTGTCATTGTCATTTAACTGAAAGAAACTACATCCACTTTAGGGAACTTGATGACTCAGCGATAGAGTTCTGGATCTTATAAGTAGGAGGATCTGAGTTTAAACCCAGTCTCAGATTCTAGTTATGTGCCTGGGAAATTCCTAGCCTCATCTGCTTCATTTCCTCATATGTAAAATGAGTTGGGAAAGCAAATGGTAAACTACTCCCATATCCAGAACCACTACCACCCTTCCAAAAAACAAAACAAAACAAAACAAAACAAAACAAGGAGTCACAAAGAGCTGAATATCACCACCAGACAACACTCAAGCCTCCTCCAATGGGAGGAATACATAACAGCTATGATACTGGAATTCTTTGTGGTAGATTTAGTACCACTTTTGCTTTTCTTCTCTTCCTCTATTTGGGCTTTAAAGGGTCTAGAAGAATGTATCAAAAGTCTGATTTATCAAAGTGCTCTGAAAGACTTATCTAGGGGAGACATTTGACTACCTAGAGCATGGTTAGACTCAGATCATTCTCCTTATTTAGTTAAGAGTTATAGCATGCTTTTCACCCTGCCTGGCTCTCCTATTGAAGGACTTCATTTGTGTATTGATTGCCCTCCTTTAAATGTCCTGGTTTCCTTAATAAATGTTAATAAATTAATTTCATTAATAAATGTTCATGGTTTCATCACCATCCTTAACTTTCAAGATCCAGGGTTTCTACCTCAGGCACATTTAGGGATGAGCGAAGTCTTGCTCTCATAGTTCACAAGAACCCTTGAAACTCTCTGATTCATAACTCTGAAATTCTCCTTTTTGACCATAATTTCTTCTCTTTCCATCTATATCACTATTTCACTTCTCCTGAAACTGACTTTAATTCTCATGTTATTCTCTTGTCAATATTTTTTCCTGCTTTTATATTCCATTACCTCTGCCTCCATCTCATTATTCTCCCTTGGAAATCTTGACATTTTTTGGAAACTAGTTCAACTTTATACTATCCTCTATTCCTGAATATTGTCATCTTTTGTTAACTTTCATATCTTGTTAAAATACCAGCCATGGATTTCTCTTCTCAAGTTCCCAGAATGGCAAAATTTCAGATTTAGAAGGAACCTCAATTAACAGCTATCCAACCTACATCCACAAAAGGGAATCTCTACAAAAACACGCAAGTCTTTTTTGAAGATACCTTGTAAAAGGAAACATTCCCACTTGGATTCTGCTGAATAACCAAAGGTAGTGTAATAGACTATTTTCCTGCTTTAAGGTTCACTCCATCCATTTTATTCTGCTTGATATCACTTTCCTAACCCAATGGCATGCTTCTACATCTATCAAGGATTTCAGTACACCTTGTATTTTTCCTCATTCTAACCCCTTTCTTCATATTTCAAGGCATCACTGATTTCTACAGATAAACTTGTTTCCTCAGTCTTAAGTCCCATGATATCTTGAATCTTCACTGTATACAGAAATAAAATTTTTGGAGAAACAACAGTTTCAGATTCTTAAAGGGAACTGTGGAAAGAATGAGCATTGAAGCAGGAATGGCTAGCACATTTTCCATTCTAAACATTTATTACATTGAAAATAAATACAACCAAATCTCAAATCCAAACCAACTAAATGATACAAAAAGATCAGAACCCAGGTTTTTTGTCTAACCCAGAAAAAATCTGAAAACAATTTAAAAAAAACAAAAGAAATAGAAGTGCTAGTTTCAAAACCCATTTAAATAAAATATCATACTCTTTACAAAACAAGATAATGCAAATAGAAGAAGGGATTTTGAAGAAATGAAAAAAGGAGGATAAATAGGAATGATTTGATGACCTCCCCTATAACTTGGCTTCTTGCTTTTATCACAAACTGATTCTTGATCAATTTATCTTATGAAGCAGTGGGGGTAGATAAGGAAATCTAACCCAGGCTGGGTGTTAAAAGGGGGAGGTTGGGGGGGGGAGGAATGGAACTATTCCATTTGTCCCAAGAGAGCAAAATGTTACCATTAGGGATATTTGGAAAAGGAAGATTTCCTAGCTCCAGATGTATGTGGGGATGGGTGGTAAGGGAGAAAGTCTCGAGAGCAAGGATGGAATTAGTTTTGTGAGGATATAATTTCTCCAATACACCATCTCCAACCCCACAGGTATGATTAATGATAGTAGACTTATTACAAAGGAACATTATATTGATACAGAGAACAATGGGCATAGGGAGTGTTGAGATCACTTTATAAATCTTTTTTTTTTTGCACTATTAAAGGAATCTTCCTTCTTCCTTTAGCATCTAATTTAGGCCGCTGCAGGAGGGCCTGACCTTCAAACTGATCTAGATTGCATTGGGAGTGCAGGCTCTGGAAATTATGTCTAAGACTACACATCATAGATCCCTCCCCAAAAGGCAAGATCTCCAATGCAGGATTTGGGTCACTCCAAGTTCACCACCCCTCCCATGGACCCTGAGGGAGAATTAAGGAGATCTGAGAAGGGGCTTGCTCTCTTTTTTACCTTCCAAACTCTTGTTAATCCTTGGCAGTGGGTCTTCCAAATTCAATTAGCAATCCACTTGGCCTTTTTTTTTCTTTTTCCTTAAAACCTTCTTAACCTTTCTATCACTTTCTTTTGTGTTGTAACTTCTTTTAATACATCTCTATTTTCTTTCCACACCTGTATTCCAGAGTCTCTGACTTGTGATTTATCACAGGCAGATAATGGATGCAAGTGGCAACAATATATTTTTATGAAACACATAGAAAATCAACTAAGAAGACTGGCTATGGACAATGTTATCCCCATCCAGAGGAAAAAGAAACAAAACCAAAAACAAAATCCCTCTATAATCTAATGAATACTTTTTAAAAATTATCTCTTATGTATCTCTTTCCCTTAATCCTAATTCTATCTGTAAACATATTTATCAAAAATATATATGTATAATTCTAAACTTGATGTTCACTGCTGAGGGGAGGGGGAAAATGGAGGCTGGAAGGGAATTCTTTAACTTAAAAATATACATGTGCATATGGATGAAAAAATTAATTACTTTTTTTTTTATAAAAGAATGGCATAAGTGCCAAAGGTTCAAAAAACAAAAGAAAGAAAACCAACTAAGAGATGTTAGTTTTATCTGTCACTCTTCCATGGGTGGTCAACTTTCTTCTCTAGTGAGGAAGAATTAAGTAGATGGTCATTTAGATAGGCTTTTCTGAGGTATCTCTCTATAAACTGGCTTCCATCATCCCTCAGGAAAGTCTTATTTATGTCTGAATTAATGGTATGCCCTATCATTGGAAATAAGTCCTGAAGGGACAGTGAGAATAGTACTGTCTGGAGTATATTTATTGGGGACAGGAATCTAGAGGTTTGCTTGGAAAGAAAGGAGACATCCAGTAGGTAAAATGCACTGACCTTCACCTTAGGTGAGATCGCCCATAAGAAATGGATAGCTCCATCAGGGAAAGAAGGCTGTGCTAAAAGAGGAAAAGGAAAATGTCATGCCCTTAACCCAACCCTGATTCTGAGTTGAAAATGGGAAGCCCACAGTCTCTTCAGAGAGAGAGGCCTAGGAAAGAAAGAGATAGTATAATTCTGAAAAATGGTAGCGCTGAGAGCTGGGTGGGGGAGATTTGAGAAGGAAAATTGAGGACAGAGGAGGCTGAAGTCCAGTGATGATTAGCAAACATCATCTTTCCATTAAGGGCAACCCCAAGGTGATGAGAAGAGCTGCTAAACCCTGATGCTAAGAAATTGCTACCTCTGTGAAACCAATTAGGAAACAAGTTTCTCCCACCCCAGAAAGCTTTTACATTGAACTGGGGACAGGATACAAGGAATAATATGGAGTTCCTAAAATATGAGTCTTCCCAACTGTGTGTTTAATTAAATGTTTGTGGTGATGGGGGAAGAAGTAGAAGAAAAAAGTGCTCATCCTTTCTTGGTCCCTAACATTTTAGGGAATTTTATGTGACTGCTAAGGAGCCACAAGTGAGGCAACAAACCCAACTGTGTGTGGGGGGAAACAGCTGTCTTCTTTCTTTTCTGAGACTCCTGTACTCCCCTGAAAGGCTCACAAACTGCCAATGCCATAAATTCCCCTTCCCTCAGAGACTTTTGGCTTCCATGACTGAGTTGTTTCTCCTTCCCCAATTTGGCCTCTGTTCCTTAGACTTGGAAAGGGAAAAGAGAGGGCAATACCAAATGTCATTAGATTCCTGAGTATGAAACTTGAGGAGTTTTCACATCTTTGCTGGCAACAGGATTTCCTAAGGATAACATCCCCATATGACCCTCAATCCTAAAAGTTTTATGTTTAGGTTTCCCTTGGCTGGACTCCTTCTCCCTTAATAAATGAGTAGGAGATTCCCTTCCTATGTATTCCTACATAGATCCTAATGATCTGTGACTGGTTCTTTAGATACAAATTACAGCATCTTTATCATTTCTTTCCCTACTTCTGACTATTCCTTCCTGAGAAGAACAGTTTTGGGGTGAAGGTAAAGAAGAAGGTTGAGTGAAGTGTGAATTGGAAGTGGAAACAAAGGCCAGAGAAGTACAAAGAAAGCACAAAGCTCAGAATCAGAGGTTGGATGGGTTACTTGAGTCTAGTCAGCCTGGGGCAGTGGATTTATAGGTGGATTGTCTTTTTTGTTTTTTTTGATGGGCTCTCATCCCTCTGGGGATACAGAACCACATACAGCTTCAAACTCATCAAAGTCAGAGATGCTATGAAGTCACTGAAACATTGAGGTTTGTGTGACATTGGAGCTTATGTGATCAGTACACCCCAAGAACGTAGACTGGGGCACCTGTCAGCATGAAAGGCATGATATGTCACTGATCACCAGCATCAGCAGCGTGGAGTTACACATGAAGAGAAGAGCAGGGATTGGAGTATGAGTCTTTACATGGATCACAGCTAGCAGGCTGGGAAAGTGGCCCTCTTGGGCTGCAGCAAAGAATAGTCTGGAGGATGTGAAGAGGAAGCCACTGACAGAAGAAAAGGCATGATTCAGGCAATGACCCTTAGAAGGTACTCTCCAAAGATGACAGCAAAAGCATTAAAGATCAGCAGTTCCTGGGGGGATACGGCAATGACAATAAGCAATTTTGTCAAGTGGGATGGAGATGAAAATCGTCTGAGGAAGGTTCTTTTAGGAATCACCCAGTTCCACTGTTGCATAATTAAGGAAGTTCCAGTCTCCAAAGGCAAAGGAAACTTGAAGGAAAGCCAGTGTGATGAGGTCAATAACCAACTTTTGGAAATTTTCAAGTATATTTTGGGACTCAAGCCAGAAGTACTTTCCTTTGGACTATATCCATGACTGAAGGTCGAGAGCTTTACAGCTATGACAATGTGCTGTCCTCAGGTAGCCCAACCCACACTTGGAGAAACAATAAGCAGACTCCAGCCAGGAATCTTCGACTGGACTCTGGAGAAAAACAGGTGAGTAAGAGTGACTGCATCTCCTAATTGGAAAAGGTGAGAATAATGACAGCCTGATTTAGGGCACAGACTTCCGCAGCCAGGTTATCTAAGATGTCTTTGATGTATTAGAGCATAAAAACCTTACAATCAAGATCTGAAAGACAAATATTAAATGCATCATTTTCAGATCAAGATACAATAAAAATCTCATGTAATAAAGGGTCATGGGAAGATAAACTAAAAAAAAATTGGAAACTAAAATTTTAAATAATGAGTACCTCAAACAACAAATCAAAGAAATAATTAATAATTTTGCTTAAGTCAATGACAATAATGAGACAACATACCAAAACTTGTGGGGTACAACGAAAGTGACTATTAGGGAGATTTCTAAAGTTTTAAATGTTTATATGAATAAAACAGAAGGAAGATAACAATGAATTGAGCATCCAACTAAAAAACAAACTAGTTAAAAAACAAATTATAAATTCCCAATTAAATGCCAAATTGGAAATTCTGAAAATCAAGGGAGAAATTAATAAAATCAAAAGTAAGAAAACTATTGAATTAACAAATAAAAATAAAAGTTGATTTTATGAAAAAATGGATAAATCTTTATCAATATGATTTACAAAAGAAAACTAAATTGCCAGTTTCAAAAGTGAAAAAGGGTGAATTCATCACTAATGCAAAAGAAATTAAAGTAATAATTTGAAGCTATTTTGTCCAATTGTAAAAATAAATTTAGTAATCTAAGTAAAATAGATAACTGTTTAGAAAAATATCAATTGCCAGATTGACAGAGAAGAAAATTAAATACTTAATGCCATTTCAGAAAAAAATAATTGAAAAAGTCATCAATGAACTTCCTAAGAAAAAAGTCTCCATGGTCAGTTGGATTCAAAAGTAAATTTTACCTATATTTAAAGAACAATTAATTCCAATTCTATATAAACTATTTGAAAAAATAGGTGAAAGAGGTCTGCTAAATTCCTTCTGACATCAATATGGTGATTCCTAAACCAGGAAGAGCCAAAATGGACAAAAAAATTATAGACTAATCTCCTTAATACAAATAATGATAGAAAAATTTTAATGAAATTTAAAGAAAGTAATTACAGCCATTATGATTAGGAAAATACACCATGATCATTTAGGATTTAAAGCAGGAATGTAAGGTTGGTTCAATATTAGGGAAATGATCAGCATCATTGACCATATCAATAACAAAACTATCAGAAATCATATTATTTCAATAGACTCTAAAAAAATTTTGTTAAAATACAAGCACCCATTTCTTTTTAAAAACTCTAGAGAATATATGAAAAAAATACAGTTTTCCTTAAAATAATAAGCAGTATCTATCTAAAATACTAGTAAGCATTATATATAATATGGATAAGCTGGAAGCAGTCCCAATAAGATAAGAGGTGAAACAAGATGCCCATTATCACTATTAGAATTCAATATGATAGTAGAAATGTTAGTTTTAGCACTTAGATGAATAAGATATTGAAGGAATTAGAATAGGTAATGGGGAAACAAAAATGTCAGTCTTTGCAGAAGATAGGATGGTTTACTTAGAAAATCCTAGAAAATCAACCAAGAAAACAAATTGAAACAATTAGTAACTTTAGTAAAGTTGCAGGATATAAAATAAACCCATATAAATCATAAGCATATATATATACATATATATATATATATATATATATATATATATATTATCACAAAGTCCAGCAGCAAGAGATAGAAAGAGAAATTCCATCTAATGTAACCAAGGACAATATCAAATACTTGAAAGTTTCTATCTACCAAGACCTAGAATCTACATGAAAACAATTATAAAACACTTTTTCACACAAATAAAATCATATCTAAATAATTGGACAGGTAGGCTGATCTAATGTAATAAAAATGACAATTCTACCTAATTAAATTAGTTATTCAGTGCCGTATCACTCAAACTACCAAAAACACTATTTTACAGAGCTAGAAAAATAGTAACAAAATTCCTATGGAGGAACAAAAGATCAAGGAAATTAATGGGAAAAAATGTAAAAGAAGGGGGTCTGGTTGTGCCAGAGCTAAAAGTATATTATAAAGGTGTAGCCGGCAATAAAACTGTTTGGTACAGGCTAAGAAATAGAATGATAGATCAGTGGAATAGAGTATGTGCAAAAGAAATAGTAGTAAATGAGTATAGTACTCTGCTGCTTGATAAACCCAAATACTCCAACTTCTGGGATAAGAACCCACTTTTTAATAAAAACTGCTGGGAAAACTGGAAAAAAAAATAATCCAGGAACTAGGCATAGATCAACATCACAACCCTATACCAAGATAAAGTAGAAATGGATCCCAATTTAGACATAACAGTTAGAAGAACAAGAAATAATTTGGAAATGGAAGGAATTTATGACCAAAGAAGAGACAGAGAAAATTATAAAATGCAAGATGGATAATTTTGATTACATTAAATTGAAAAGCTTTTGTACAAATAAATCCAGTGCAAAGGGATTCAGTAAGTTGGGGAACAATATTTGCAACTAATGTTTCTGCTAAAAGAATCATTTATAAAATATATAGAGAGTTGGGTCAAATTGATAAGAATATAAGTCATGTGAACAGGTAGTTCACAGATGAACAAATTAAAGTGATCAATTATCATATAAAATAGTCTAAATCATTATTGATTAGAGAAATACAAGTTAAAACAACTCTGAGGTAGCACCTCATCTATCAGATTGCCTAATATGACAGACAATGAAATGATCAATGTTGATGGGAATGTGGGAAAACTGAGTCATCACTGCATTATTGGTGGAGTTATGATTTGAGTCAACCTTTCTGGAGAGCAATTTGGAACTATTAAGGCAATGGAACTGTGCCTATTCTTTGATCCATCACTACCACTAATAGATGTGTATCCCAAGGAGATAATAAGGGTAAAAATCCCACTTATACCACAATATTTATAGCAATTCTTTTTTATATGTTTTATTATTTATTTTTTCATCCATATGCACAGGTATATTTTTTTAGTTATGAAACTTCTTTCCACCCTCCCTTCCCACCCCATCCCACCAGCAGTTAGCATCATACATATTTTTGATAAATATGTTTCCATATTAGTCATTTTCAGTATGAGGAATTAGGATTAAGGGAAAGAGATAATAAGAGAAAATTTTTATAATGTTTTCATCAGATTCTGAAGGGTTATTTTATTGCAGGTGGCAAAGAAAGAGAAATCAATAGGATGCCCATTAATAATTGATAAATTGGGAATGGCTGAACAAATTGTGATACATAGATGCAATGGAGTTTTACTATTCTATAAGAAATCAGGAGGGTCAAGATTTCACAAAAGCCTAAAAAGGCTTGCATGAACTGATGCTGAATAAAGTGAGTAGAACAGAAGAACATTGTACACATTAACAGGAACATTGTGCGATCAAATATGATGGACTTGCTTATCTCAGCAGTATAAAAATCAACAATTCTAATTCTTGTGATGGAAAATACCATCCATGTTTAGAAAAGGAACTGTGGAGAATTAAGTAGACCAAAGCTTACTATTTTCGGGTTTTTTGCTTTATGTTTTATGGTTTTTCCCCTCTTCTGATTTTTCTTCTTTTTGTTCTGATTCTTCTATCACAATAGGAGTAACACAAAAATATGTTTATCAAAGATTGCTTTCTGTCAGATTAGAGGAAGAGAGAAAATGTGAAACTCCAGACCTTACAAAAATTATTGTTCAAAAATACTTTTGCATGTAGTTGAGAAAATAAATTAATTATAAAAAAAGATGTGGAGATGTGATTTAGGGATAGTCTCTACTCCAAGTTCAGCACAACACAGTGCACCATAGCTGTGGCGAGCCCCACTGAAATCTATACAATCAAAGCAAGATCCACAGAGCCTGTATTCTTCAGACAAAAATACCTGAGCCAATGTTTCCTACAATGATGCTGCAAGCACTAACCAAGTCAATACCTTTCTTCATTGCTACTCTTTCTCTCCAGAACCAGCATCAGGTTCAGGATCTGAGTCATTCCCATCTGTGGACACTTTTCAGTATTGGTTTGGTACCTAGACATTTCTTCCATCAACTACTCTTTCTAGAATTCACAAAAGTGAGGGGATATGCCTCTTCTGAACCAGGCTTGAGTTCTTTTGCACAGGAAGCTGCTTCATTAATATGAACCAAAACACAGCTTGCATACGCTTTCCTTCATCTCTCTCCTTAGACCAAAACACAAAGTGGGTTTTAGCTTAGCTCAATTTTTTTGTTTCCTGTTTTTTTGCTTTTTGTTGACTTGAAGTCTTGGAGAAAAATGGAAATTAAGACAATCCTCATATGGTTTCTTCTCTTTCAGAAAAACAAACTGCAGGCACAGTTGGTTTGCTTTAGATTTTGGGATGTGGATTTTCCTTTTTCTTCCATCTCCTGCCTTCCCTTCTCCAGCCTTCAGATTTTTCCCAGCGTTCTCATTTATTCTTATAGGCAAATCTCTTTTGTTCCTGCCTTTGCTTTGTTTATTTTTATTCCTCCCTATCTCTCTTAAAGTCCTATATAGCTTAAAGTTCTCTGTCTCTTCTTAGCCATTGGGAGAGTAACATCTCCATGTGTAGAAGTAACTAACGCTATTAATGCTATATATAGCAGTAATCATCAAAAATATTTGTTACTAATAAAAAACAAAATCCTGGGTCAATACATCAGGCTAGATAAAGAAGAAATAGAAAATAGTGGAACTCAATGAACTTAAGAACATAATTATTGGGGAATAGCTTCCTATATACAAAAATTATTGGAAAAACTTTAAACTTACAAAGTTCTGCTGTTTGACTGGAAAAAAACTGGTTTAGAACATTTGAGCTAATTGTAATATATATCATAATAAGCACTAAGTGGATATGTAACATGAATATGTGAGAGAGAGAGAGAGAGAGAGAGAGAGAGAACCAAATCAAATAACTTCAGAGCCATGTCTAAGGATAGAATTCTTAAGCAAATGAGGAAGATTGTTCACAAATCATAGAAGAGGTTATTTCAATTACAAATAATTTAAAAAATCATTTTCAGGAACAAAATCAATGCAACTGCTTGAAGAGAAGCATTTGATTAGAAAAAAAATTGTGGGCATCAAATATTTCTGACAAGGATTTGCTGTCCAAGACATATAGTGAACCACTATATGTAAGAATAAAAATGATTCAATTTTGATAACTAATATGACTAAAAATATGAACAAGTAGAATGAAGATAATAAGTTATCTTATGAAAGATTGTTCCAAATCACAATACTAAAACCCCAGTTAAAATAACTCTGAAGTCTCACCTCAAATCCAGCAATTTTAAAAGATGAAAAAGTTTGAAATAATTTTAGGGAAGTTAGAGAAAGATAAATATTATTGTATTACAATCATTGAAATTGTTGAGAAAGATACTTAAATCTTTTTGATTAACAAATCAATATCCTATTACAAAATATCTTCATGCCTAGCTTTTGGGAAGTTGCTACTTCATTGTAAATTAATCGAATAGAATGATAGTGCATTGTAAAAAAATATCAGCATGTTAAATACAAAGAAGCATTGAGATATGTGTGTATACATACATGTGTGCAAACATAGACATCTGTGCACATACATGTGCATTTATACCTGTACACACATGCATATGTATATAAAATATGTGTGTATATATTATCACCAAAATGAAATTGAATGTTCATAAATGATAATGTCCAAAACTTGGCTTCCTAAAAGAGAAATGAAAAATGTAATGTAACTTGCTCCCTTTTTTGCAGATATTAATGAAGTATGTATGTGAAACAAGAACTATAATGATGCATTTATATATAGAATAATTTTGCTAAAAATTTCCTCTTTTCTCTCTCTTTTTCATTAAGAATTTGAAAGGGAGGTGGGGTTATATTAGAACATGACGGCAATTTAAAAAGACATGAATAAAATAATCAAAACTATACTACATTATGATTCTGTACTACACTGTGGTCACTTGACCTGATCTCTTCTGTTTTTTTTTTTAATTTGGTCTAGCTTATTCACTTAAACTGCCCTCATGTTGGCAGTTTAGAGAATTTCCAGAAGTTAGAAAGCTCTTTGCTTGAGCTCACTCTCTCAAGATGCATCCATCTATAAGCCATAACTTTATCAAAAGGCATTCAATTTTTTTTTACTTGTTTTGTTTTCCTGTTGAGACTGTTGGGCTCTTTGAGTAATTACAGATCTCAATTCAATGCTTGGGACTTGAAGCAATTAGTACAAAGTCATCTGTAAAAAGAAGCATCTGGAGGTCATAAATAGATAGTTCCTCTTTATTATGTAAAAAAAAAGACTGTAAAGGATGTCATCAAAAGAATGTCTGATGAGAGAAAAAGATGGGCTTCAATTCAATATCCAAAAAATGTCTCACCAAATATTGCATTAGATTACCTAAGGTAAACATATAAGAAGGTTAATGCAGGGTTATGGATGGGTTATGATCTGTGTCACTAAAAGGGTGGGTAGCCAAATTGTTGAGATTGCAAATCCAATGGAGTACTAGAATATTCGAATATGATTTTATATACTAAAGTCATATTATTACAGCTATACTATACACTTATTTTTATCCTTTTTATAAAAGAATAAGGAGAGGCATTGCATAGCAGAAAGATTACTAAAATTAAAATCAGAAAATTGTTTTTTTCTATTTTTCCATCTTGTTTTCCTCTTTGTTTCTCCTTCCCTCCCTTTCTTGCTTTCTCTTTTTTCTTCACCCATAAATTAGTTGGTGAAACTCCCTCTACCATTGTGAATTAGCCCTGCTTTTATAACTTACAGTCTTCTTATTGTTTTTTTTAAATGATTTATTTTTAAAGCAGAGAATTTCTAATTTTTTAGCTCTATTTCTATTTCATTCATTGAGAAGACAAGAACATTGAAAAGACATGTATATATATATATATATATATAGTATTACAATATACATTTCTATATTACCCATGTTTAAGAAAGTAAGAGACAAAAAGGAAAGGATAAAGAAAGAAATGAAGGAATGGAGGGAGGGAAGGAAAGAGAAAGAGAAAGAAAGAAATGAAGAAAAAAATCTGCTTCAGTCTGCATTCAGAGTGCATCATTTCTCTTGAGTTGGACACCATGTCTTATGGATCCTTTGGGATTGTGGTGAGTCACTGTGTTGATCAATTACTGTCTTCTAAAATTGATTAGTTTTACAATATTACTGTTACTATGTGGATTGTTCTGGTGGATTTACTCAATTCACTTTACATCAGTGCATAAATGTCTTCCCAGGTTTTTATAAAACCATGCCCTTTGTTTCTGACAGCACAATAGCATTTCATCACATTCCTAGTCCACAAATTGGTCAATCATTCATTCCCCAATTGATAAATATCTAAATTTTCGATTCTTTGTCCTCACAAAAAGCTCTCTCTCTCTCGATCTATCTTTCTATCTAAATATAGTATCTATATTTAGATAGATATATTTATACAATATATGTAATGTGTATTTGTATGCATCATACATGTTGCATATGTTTAATTGTATACACACAAGGGTCCTTTTCTTCTTCTTTTGATCTCTTTGGTGTATAAATTCGGTAGTAAGTCGAAAGGTATACAACATTTAGTATACTGTTGGGCATAATTCCAAATTGCTTTTCAAAATGGTTGTACTAGTTCACTGCTCCAACAGTAATTCATTAGTGTATTTCTTTTCCCTCTAGTATGTCATTTTTATTTTTTGTCATCCTAGCCAATCTGATGGTATGAGGTGGTAATTCACAGTTGCATAATTTATAGTTTTAAAGAATATTTTGATATACTCAGACATCAAAGTTCATACAATGGCCTATAAGGTCAGTTGTCTTCCTTTGCTCTAATCTCAATTTCTTTTTTTTTAATTTTCATTTTTTAGGAAAATATTTTTCCCAATTACATGTATAAACAATTTATAACTGCAATTTCAACTTTTACCAATGTAAAATGTGAAAATGAAATGAGTCTACCTGTATGTGTTATATGATGAGAAGGAATGCTGCTCCCCCTAAGACTTGAGATTAAATAGCAATTGCCAAAGATATTGAGAAACTACAGTTGAGAAAAGCCAAGGGATACAAGAAGCGGAAGACATGAGAACATCATATGGGCACAAGTTATTGAGAATCATTTAAAGAAAGAATCATACATTTATCATTTGAAATTGTCCTTAGAAGTGATTGAGTCCAGCTGCCTCATTTTTAATTATGAGGAAAATGATTCTAAGGGTGCTTTAAGTGACTCACACAGCTATGAAGTGTCAGAGGCAGTAATCATACCCAGGAGGTTCTCCTCCAAAAACAACCCTTCTTTCACAAAATTATGCTGTGATATAACACCAAACAGGAGAACTACCTGGAAATATGTTAAGGAAATATGTTAAGTCCTCCCCCACGGTATTGTTGAAGGTAAACTGAAAAAAAAGAGTTTGAAGGAGGTGGGGGAGAAGTTCAAGAACTGGGGTGGGATTGAAACTATGAAGAAGATAACTGATAGTACTGATTCTTTGATCCGTTTTGTCTTCTCTATAGCTCCAAGAAGGACAGAACAACAGAAGGAAGGGAAATGAAAATGTATTTGTCCTCTAATATCTGGGGGGAAGTTTAGTAGTCGGATTCCATCAAATGTAAATTCATTGTGAAGGTCAGTTTCATAAGGGTGGGAATAGTTCACAGAACTAGAACTGAAAAGACTGTCAAGACTCATCCATTCCCACCCCATTTCACAAAACCTCCCAGGGCTAAATAGACTAGCACAAAAGTCTACATTTTACCAGAAGTGGGATTTGAACCTCAGATTTAACTCCAGAGTCAATGAGCTTTCTTCCCTCTGTACCTTATTGCCCTCCTAGGGCGATTAGCTTGGTCTCTCCCTTCCCCTTAGCTCTCTTTCTCTCCAAAGCAAATAATTCGGTTCCCTGGGAGTAAGAAGCTTGGCTAGACCTTAAAAAGTATCAGGAATAAAAGGTCAGAGAACCTCGAGAAGCACTGTAATGATTCCTCCCAGTCAGATTGTTCAAAACCGCAGGTCCTCATTGTGATTTGGTTTAAGTTTTATTGTGATGCACGGTCATTCTAGTCATGGCAGAAGACCCGACCTGGGGGGTCTGGATTGGGGGAAGAAGTGTTAAGGAAACCTGGTAAGGGGGTGGTGAGATATTGGCACAGTGACCTTGGTGGGTGGGTGGTGGCCCCAGGCTATGGCAGAAGAGCACCACATCTCCCTCCCCCAACTCTTGCCCCAACCCCCATTACTAGGTTTCTTTTTAGTTTAGGATATTGTCCTTGGAGGTGGCAGGGGCAACTGTGGCTCCTGACTGGGATACTGGCAAAAGCTGTTTATTGTTTGGGTTTAAAAAAGTGGGACATATGGAGAGTCTTCCTTCTTGTACTAGTAACTTGGTGAAAGAGTTCCTTAAAAAAAAAAATCAGTTTCCCGTCTTCAAGTATCCCTCCTCAAATACTCATGCCTCTTGTGAGCGAACCCTGGTGCAAGCAGCCCCCAGCTTTCCACAGCCCTGAGGCATCTCTCTCTTCTCCCATTTCCAGAATGAATATCAACAAAAGCTCCGAGACCCAATTAATTTTTGCAGGAAAATATAAACTAGTACGGAAGATCGGAAATGGCTCCTTCGGGGACGTCTTCCTAGCAGTTAACATCAACAATGGTGAGGAAGTAGCTGTGAAGCTTGAATCACAGACATCTAAGCATCCTCAACTGTTTGCTGAAGCCAAATTGTATAAGATTCTTCAAGGGGGATCGGGCATTGCCCACGTGCGATGGTATGGACGGGAAAAGGGTCATAATGTGCTAGTCATGGACCTTCTGGGACCCAGTCTTGAAGAATTGTTTAATACGTGTTCCCGCAAATTCACAATGAAAACAGTACTTATGTTAGCTGACCAGATGATCAATAGACTCCAATACATGCATGCAAAGAATTATATACATAGAGATATTAAACCAGATAACTTCCTTATTGGCACTGGTCGTCACTCTAACAAATTATTCATTATTGACTTTGGTTTAGCCAAAAAGTATAGAGACAGCAAAACAAAGGAACACATACCATACCGAAAAGATAAAAATCTTACTGGCACTGCCCGTTATGCCAGCATCAATGCCCACCTTGGCATTGAACAGAGTCGAGGGGATGATATGGAATCTTTAGGCTATGTATTGATGTATTTTAACAAGACCAGCCTGCCTTGGCAAGGACTAAAAGCTGCAACTAGGAAGCAAAAGTACGAAAAAATTATAGAAAAAAAGATGTCTACTCCTGTGGAGGCTTTATGTAGCGGATTTCCTGCTGAATTTGCAACATATCTAACCTATTGTAGGGGACTCCGCTTCGAAGAAGCCCCAGATTATTTTTATCTAAGACAGTTATTCCGGACTCTCTTCAAGTCTATGAACTATCAATATGACTATTTATATGACTGGACATTACTGAAGCAGAGAGACAATTTGGAAGCACCCTCTGGTAGTGGTCAAAATCAGCAGCTACAAGGTTCCCCAGTTTGCCAAGCATGAAGAGGAGCAGATAAAGAAGAGATGATCTAAGCAGGCCTGATTGCATACCAAACCTAGATATTTGAATTCCTATGCACACTTGCACTGGTTGTGGACAACTATTCAATGGGTGTAAAGAGGGATGAGCTGGTACTTGGTAGAAATGGAAATGCTGCATCCTGAGTTGTAGCTATTGTAACAGGGATTATTAATAGAGAGTGAAATAGTGTTCAGTTGAAGGTTGATTTTTTTTTCAAGATGGAAAAGTTAGCTAAATGGGGGACATACTTAATGCTAGCTCTGAAGAAATGATGCCTACACTAATTTTTGTTTCCTTTCTTTTTGAACTCCACTGCTTTGAGATTTAATTTTAGAAGAAAGGCATCAACATCTCTTGCCACAGTTGTGAAAACTGTCAGTTCAAAATGGGGTATTTTTTATTTATTTCCTCCTTAGGGTCTACAAGCTATAAACATAAATATTCTTAACATTTTGGAGGCTTTTATGCGTAATCCACAATTCTGCCTTTTAGGTATGCAAAAGACTGCCTGCTTATTATGATAGAAATAACAGCAACTACAGGGAAGACTTAAGAAAAACTGGGTCTCCATTAGATTGCCTTTAGGATTCTGCATTAAGTAAAGTTCTTGGTATTAAAAACAAGAGCATATTTGTTTAAAAATTGTAGATAGGATATTACTAGTAAACCCATATACAATACAAAAATTTATTCTTGTATTATTTATATTTTATTTTAATATTATATTTCATACTTATTTTATATTTCAATTCATATTTCATATGATAATTAGAGTATATATTTTATGATCTTTTATATTTATATTATATAAATGTATTAATTATATACAAATTCACACTTATAGAATGGCTATCATGCCAGGAACTCTGCTAGGCATTGGGGATACAAAGAAATTTATATGTGTAAATTGCTGACCTAAATATGATCACTATAGAAGAACAAACAAAAAATTACAAGGGGATATTAGGGTTAATAGCAACCTGCTATTCTCATGAGGTCAATCAAAAATATACCACAGATATGGGTCAAGAATATATATCTGAAAATAATATTAATTCCTAAACTTTGACCCCTAGAATGCAATTTTTATTTCTACCTCAATTGCTTTCACTTTTAACTTCTTGAGTTCAAGGACATGGCCATGATTTGTCATCTTTATGTCTACATGTTATCCAACACCTTTCACAAAACAGTAAAATAGTGTAGAATATGAGACAACCATGAAATCAAATGAAACTTCACTTTAAGTTTTGCCTTAAAGATCTGGTTATGTGATTACCAGCAATTTCTTTTATCATTGTAACCTTAATATCTTTTCATATGCAAAATAAGAATAAGCAATCAAACAATCACCATTTATCAAGCATTTAACTTTGTGCCTGTTGCATTCTGCCAGGCCCTGGAGAAATAAACAGAGAGAATGAAACAATCTATATTTATAAGGAACTTACCTTCTAATAGGAAAGAGAATAAATTCATCATAAACATATTTAGAATAAATTAAAATGAATAAATTAAAATACGCAGACTAGTTCAATACATTGTATTTTCAGGAGGAAAGTACTATGATTTGGGGCTATAAGCAGAAGGTGACATTTGAGATATGTCTTAAAGGAATGAGAATTGAGGAAGAAGGATATTTCAGGTATTGAAAATCCTAGGCAAAAACATAGCAAGAGATTGAGTATCATATATAAAAATCAGTTTGGCTAGGTCTCAAAGATTTGAAAGAGAAGTAATATGGTACATCAGGACATAGGGATAAAGACAGTTTGAATATGTTCATGGGTAAAATTGAGGTATGAATAGTGATCATTGATGACCAAGTATGAATGAGGGAAAAAAAAACCAACTAGTGTAAAATATTGACTGCTCTAACAGCAAAACATGATATATTTACTTTAGAAGAAATGATCTGAAGTCCAAAGAGATTTTTTAAAAAGTTGAATCTTTCATCTTCTTTTATGTTCTCTGGATTACAGATGGTAGAAATATAGTAGCAAGAATTTGGATGATGACCAATGGGGGGGGGGTGGGGATAGAATATTTTTGTTGTTTTTTTTTCCCATCACAATATATTATGGATCAGTTAGAAAAGTAAAATAGTTTAGGGATCCAGGAAAAAAATCATATACCTGAAATAGAGGCATGATGCAGGAGTGGTGGGAATCTTTAATTATCCAAGCATGTATTGATAATCTCTCTCTGAAAGCAGGAATGATGACATCTTCACTTCCCTTAATAACAATTGTATCTTTCAAAAAATTGAGAAATGATTGAGGGATAATTCTATGCTGGGTCTGATTCTTATTAATAGAGAAGATATTCTCTGCTGGATATAGAAATGATGGAAATATTTTGGGAAAGTGACTACCCCTTTGGTGAGTTTGGCATAGAAAAGAAAGAGAAAACTGGGTATTTCCGGACAATGTGAACTAGGATTTGGGATAGCAAATTTCAAAGTATTCACTCCAAGGATGGGATCCCATGGACAAAAGTTCTTCAATGGAAATCACGTAAGGATGGCCAGAGACTTTTGAAAATGAAATTATGAAGAAACAAAGGAAAATGATTTCAATGATCAAGAAAAATACTAGATTCACTTGAAAAAAGATAAGTAGATGGCAAGGAAACTATGCAACTTGGGATCACACATCATAGAATCTGGGGCTAGGAGAATTCTTGGACATTGTATAATCTAGACCTCTCATTGTAGAAATTATGCTATATAGAGGTTAAGGTTTCCATGGATCATAAAGGACAATATTGAAATTGCCATCTGGAGGTGACTAGGTGGCATAGTGGATAAAGCACAGGCCCTGGAGTCAGGAGTACCTGGGTTCAAATCCGGTCTCAGACATTTAATAATTACCTAGCTGTGTGGCCTTGGGCAAGCCACTTAACCCCATTTGCCTTGCCAAAAAAAAACCCTAAAAAAAAAAAAGAAATTGCCATCTAACTTAGATCCTGAAAAGCCTGGAGAAGATAAAGAAACTAGATATATTAAGATTTTAATATGATACTATCACAACATTATGAGGATTAAACTGAGACTGGTGAAGCTAAGGACAACAAAATCTTTTTATGTTTTTGTTTTTGCTTGGGACATGAGCAAGACAAAAGAATTCATGGTCCTTTTTCTTGGGCATGAGGTAGAATAAAATATTATCACTGATAACTCAAAGAAAGTGATTCAAATCTTATTTACTTATTATTTTCTTTATGAAGGAGAACGACCTGCTCTGACAATGATATAACAAAAATGTTAGCAGAGATTGCTACCAAATAAATCCTCTGCTACTGAATTCCTTTAGTCTGTATATCAGTTTAGACAGCATCAGTATTGAAAACATTCTTAAATATATATACGTAAAGTCCTCATATATCTTTTTTTTAACCTTACCAACCCCAGCATTAGTATGGCTTATTTCCCCTCTTTTCTAAATGAAAAAAAAAAATATGGGAAAAATATCCCTGTAAAGCTTCTCTGTTTCTTATAATCTTAATATGTGGGCATGCCCTTTCTAATACATTTATTGTGATTTAAATTTAACATAAAGGTAAACTGAAGCACATCTTTGAGCAAGATAACATTTACTATTAGAGATATTCTGTCTGTCATTAAAGGGATCAGTGGCATACCTCTATTTATGCCAAAGATGCAGAACAAAAGGATAGTTCCCTTTTATAAATTCTGGGGAGTAAATAACAAAGAACAGAACAGGATAGATTATATCCTGGTATGGGTGACCACATGAATGATAACAAAGTTGAGGTTCAAGAAACAAAAACAATTGGTTGAAAGTGTGGAAATAAGGGTTAACAAAGAAAGGCCCCACCCTTCCCCCACCCCTTCCCTAATGATGCCAAAAAGCACTCATTGTTTGGGTCCAGGTGCTGCATAGTAGCCCAGACTTTTGAACAGAAAACAAAACATCCTTGATAGACAATTTAGCATTACAGAAATATTAGGTCCAGTTCCCTTTAGGTTCCTACACATGCTCAAGATCAGTTAAGTTCCTTGAGGCAAAAATAAATCAGAGAGTTAAATTTCTAAAATTAACCCATTACAAGTCAGTTGAATTCTGAACTAAGTTCATAGAAAAAAGTATTGAAAAACACTCTGGGATATATGAAACACTGTGGAAAACAGGAGGAGGTATTGAAATCTGGACAGTGTCCTGCAAAATATCCTGAGTTTCAAAAGAGAGAACAGTCTGTAGACTGCAGACTAGTGACCTAGATTTTTATGCCTAGGAAAAAAACCTAAGAGTTAATTATTAAAGAAAAGGGTAGTGAACATGTAGAAAGCAACATGGAAAAAAAGTCAATATGGTTTCATTAAAAAAAAGAATCATAATAGCATATTATTTTGCTTCCCTTTTTTGAAAGGCTTTACAAGGCAGTAGCTTCAAGAGGATGTCAAAGACAAATTTGGCCTTTTATGCAAAAGTATATCATTATTCCTTTAGTAAAGATGTGTGGATGGGTAATACATGATAATAAATTTCATTGGATTAGGAATCAAAAAGTAGTAGTTCTGTGTCAAAATAGCAGGGGGATTCCATTACAACATCCCAAAGATATCTGATTGACGCTGTGGTGCTTAACATTTTTTTAGCGAAATTTTTCCAGGTGTAACAAAGCTAGAAGGGATAAAAAAGTGACTGAATAAACAGTCAGCCTCCAACTAGATCTGAATAGACTTGAATGCTGGTTTGAATTTAGAAGGTAAAATTAAATAGGATAATTATAAAGTTTTACCTGCCAGTTTAAGAAAAAATGAATATACTAGTATGAGAACAGTTGAAGTATGGTTAGACTGTAGTTTCGAAAAAGATCTGGGGGTTTTAATCCACCAAAATCTCAATATTAGTCAAATGAATATTACTGTTAAAAATCAAAAAGACAAAAGCAAAGAAAAAAACAAACAAAAAGCCAATATCTGTAATCTTCAATGCAGAAGCAAAACTTACAGGAATAATATTCTTCTGTATTATGCCTTTATCAAAGACTTCATACAATTTGTATGCTTGGAACCATACTTTAAGAAAAGTATTGATGAGCTAAAACAGCTAGAATACAGCGTTAGGGTAAGTAAAAATTCAGGTCATTTGAGAATCAGCAGAAGAAACTATTTTTTTTTTCATGGAGAAGGTGCAGATAAGTTGGTGCAGTGAATAGAAAATTATCCCTGTAGTCAGGAAGACCTGAGTTCAAATCCAATCTCAGATATTTACCAAATGTATGAATCTGAGGAAACTATTTCACACTGAGAGAGTGGAAAAAGAGAGTGGGGATTTTGGAAGGCCAAATGGCTCGGCTCTGGAGAAGTTTGATACGATTTAGGACTAATGACAAGATACACCCTAACAATTAGAGACACCAAAAGTAGAATGAAGCTGCCATAAACTGCAGAGGGATTCTGTTTATTAGACACATCAGCAAGAAATTGGATGATTAAATTGCTATAAATCTTGTAGTGGAGGTTGGGCAGAACCACGATGGTAGAGTGAAGATAAAAATTTGCCCAAGCTCTCCCCCAAACCACTCTAAATAACTTTAAATAGTGACACTAAACAAATTCTAGAGTGACAGAACCTATAAAAAGACTGAGTGAAAAAATTTTCTAACATGAGACAATTTGGAAGATCCAAGTGAAGGGTCTACTAACTAGGGTGAGAATGAAGTTCAATAGGTGACTGGGTCAATTGGTGGGTTCTGGACCTCTCAGCCCAGAGATTGTCAAGGACAACCTGGAAAGTCAGAAGTAAAAGTCTGCTGCACCCAGGTGAGAGTGGAGGACAGTCCAGCACACACCTCGGCAGTGTTGAACCAACCCCAGCTGACCAGGAAAGACATCAGAAGCTCTCAGCCCATGGACAGTAAGGGGGTTTGAAGGAGACTGCAATCACTAAGGCAGGACTTTGTTGCTTTGGCCATATTCAATCATGGGTCCCAGTTCCAGAAAAAGAATCAGAAGCATACCAGAGCTAACTGCCACAGTGGAGCAGGACCTTCCTCACAGTTCCAGGATAGAAAGGAGTGCTACTTGTGGTTACCCACAGATCAGAGGACAGGCCAGAAGAGTGGTTCAAACCTCTCCTTAAATCATAAGTCCTTTGAATAATTGCAAACTTGCAGATCCCTATCAGTATATCTGAAAACAGAAGCAAAAAATCCTCAAAAGCTTGGGGGGCTGCACCTGGAAGTAGAGGCCTACTTTAAACAAAGAGTTAAAATCAAGTCATAGTAGGTAGGAGGAATGAGCCAACAATAGAAGGGAAAAAATCTGACCATAGATAATTACCATGATGATAAGATCAAAATACATACTCAAAAGAAAATTTAATTCAAAACTTCTACATACAAAGCCACCAAGAAAAATATGAATTGATCTCTACCACAGAAGAGCTCAAAGGAAGGACTTTGAAAATCAAGTGAGGCAGAGGAAAAATTGGGAAGAGAAATGAGACCGATGTGGGAAAATAATAGAAACTAAGTCAATAGCATAGTGGATAGACAAAACTGAAGAAAATAGGATCTAATAATCAGAGAGGGCCAAGTGGAAATAGAGGTTCAAAAAGCCAATGAGGAAAAGAATATTTTAAAAATATAATTGACCAATTGGGAAAAGAGTTTCGAAAGCTCACGGTTTAAAATGATTCCTTAAACTATAGACTGGAGCAAAAGTAAGCTGAAATGAAGAAAGAATAAAACAAAACCAACAGCATGAAAAACTAGAATAAAATGAGAAATAATCTCATTAGAAAAACAACTGACCTGGAAATTAGATCCAGAAGAAATAATTTTAAAAATATTGTACTACTTGAAAACCACAATCGAAACAGTGCTTTGATATCATTTTTCTAGAAATCATCAAGGAAAAGTACTCTGATATTCTATAAACAGAGGGTAAAATAGAAACTGAAAAAAAAACACCAATCACTGCTTGAAAGAGATCCTAAAATGAAAACTGCCATAAATATTATAGCCAAATGTCAGAGATCCAAGGTCAAGAAAAAATATTTCAAGCTGCCAGCAAGAAACAATTCAATTATTATGGAACCACAATCAGAATAACAGAGTTAGCAGCTTCTACATTAATAACATAAACATCTTGGAATATTATATTATGGAAGGCAAAAAGGCTTGGATTGCAAAGAAGAATCAACTACTCAGTAAAACTGAATATATTCTTTCAGGGAAAGATGGGTTCTTACTGAAATCACAAGACTTTCAAATTTTCCTGATGAAAAGACTAGAGATGAACGGAAAATCTGATCTTCAAATATGAGTCTCAAGTGAAGCCCAAAAGGGTAAACATTAATGTCACATCATAAGGGTCTTAATGATGTTGAAGTGCTTGTATTCCTGCATGGGAAGATGATACTGATAACTCATATGACCTTTCTCATTTATTAGGGCAATTAGAAGGAGCATATATAGACAAGTCACTGTGAAAGTTGAATATGAAGGTATAATATATCTTTTTAGATGGATTTAAGTGGTGACAGTCATGTACTGGAAGAAAGGGAAAGGGGAAGGTAGAATGGAGTTATTTCACATAAAAGAGGTAAGAAAAAAATTTCAGTCGAGTGAGAGAGGGGAGAACTAAGCAAGAGTGAATAAGTTTTACTCTCATCGAAATTGATTCAGAGAGAATAATATAGCATTCAATTGTATACAAAAATCTATCTTACCCCAGAGAAAAGTAGGAGGGGAAGGGGTGATAGGGGGAAAGAGGTGATAGAAGGGAAGATTGGGGAGGTAGTAGTTAAATGCAAAACCCTTTTGAGCAAAGATAGGGTGAAAGGAAGGAAAGAAAAGAATAAATGGGGGGTAGGGAGAATAGGATGGAGGGAAATACTATTAGCAGTAGTATCTGTGGGAAAAATATTAATGCAAGATTCTGTGAGAGACCTCATTTCTCCAACATATAGAACTGAGCCAAAAATCACAAAAAATAACAGATATTCCCCACTGATAAATGGTCAAGAGATATGAACAGTTTTCAGATAATATTGTTAATGCTAACTATATAAATCATTTTTAAAAAATATCCTACCTATTGTCAGGAGAAATGTGAGTTGGCAAAATTCTGAGGTACTATATTATAAATATTGCATTGGCTAATGGGACAGAAAGAGGAGATGACAAATGTTGGGGAGAATATAGAGAAATTAAAACATTAATGCAATGGTGGAAGAGTTTTGAAATGGTTCAACAATTCTGGAGAACAATTTGAAACAATGCCTAAAGCGGCTATAAAATCATACCTACCTTTTGACCTAACTTTTGCCAATACAAGGTCAAGATTCCAAAAGAGATGAGAAACAGGAAGGAAAAAGGTAGATAGATATAGATATAGATATAGATATAGATATAGATATAGATATACATGATATAGATATACATGATATAGATGATATAGATATAGATATAGATATGGATAGATAGAGATAGAGATAGAGATATAGAGATAGAGATAGAGATATATAGATAGAAATATAGACATAGACATAGACATAGACATAGACATAGACATAGACATAGACATAAGACATAGACATAGACATAGACATAGACAGATATAGATATAGAGATAGAGATAGAGATAGAGATAGAGATAGAGATATAAATATAGATATATAGATAGAGATAGAGATAGAGATATATAGATATAGAGATAGAGATAGAGATAGAGATAGAGATAGAGATAGAGATAGAGATAGAGATAGAGATAGATATAAATATAGATAGATATATAGATATAGATATTTATAGCACTACTTTTCTAGTGCCAAGGAATTGGAGGTGATGCCCATCAGTTGGGGAATGGCTGCTATAAGAAATGATGAACAGTATGCACTCAGTAAAACCTGGAAAAGACATACCTAAGCAGAGGTGATGAATAACATACTATATACAAAGTAATATCAGTATTGCATGATGAAGAGCTGTGAATGGCTTCTTAACAATGCTATGACCTAACACAACTCTGAAAAAGAATACTATCCATCCTCAAAGACAGAGCAGATAGTGTCTAAATACAGATTAAAACAAACTTTACTTACTTTATTTTTCTTGAGTTTCCACTTTTTTTTGAAGGGAGACTATGTTTACTTTCACAACATGACTATTATAGTCATGTTTTGCATGATTAAAGATCCTTAACCTACATCAAATAACTTACATTCTCAATGAGGGCAAATAGGTAGGAAAGAAAGAAGACAATTCAAAACTTAATGTTTAAAAAATGTTAACACTTGTTTTTATATGTATTTGGGGAAAAATAAAAATATGAAAATGTTATAGTGGAGATAATTTGGACTAGTTAACTATTGATAATGCTCATGAAAGTGACTCTAATCTTCTTGTTGAAATAAGAGGCTTCATATTGGCCATGCATTGGGGTAAGCATAGAGAAAAGAAATATAAGCAACATGATAGTCTCTGCTTTTAATCTTTTTCTGAGCCTCAATTCAGCAATTGCTGTTAATGGCAGTCTGAAGGGATAATGAGGTCAAAAGAAACATTTTCTATTATTTCTATCTGGTGGAGCCAGCTTAGGTATATAACTTCATATTTTAAATTTCATATCCTTAGTATTTAGAATTTCTCAGAGAATCTCAATTCCTGTGATGTGATTCCAGCGGACAAAGGGTAGGAAACAGTAGAGGAGCTGCCTTAACAAATCCTTGGGGAAGAACAAAAGAATGAAGAAAAGGGGAAATTGTATGTATTTGAGTTCATTTTTTTTAGAGGGAATGGAAGTATATTTGGCCTGGAATTGTTGTTTTTTTCTGTTTGATGCTTGGTTGTGGAAGAATTCCAAACATGTAAGAAATGCTTTTTGAAATAATAAAAAGGATTATGAGAATCTTAAGAGTCAGAGTCACAGACCTCAGAGGAGAAAAAAGGACCACAGTGACCATCTAATCTGACCATTTTTTTAAAAAAAGAATTCTTTCTATGAGAATATCCTGAAATTGAAATTCTCTGCTCAGATGGAATTCATCATTTCTTGAGTCAGTCAATTCAGCTCTAAATATGAGGATTTTTTTCCCTGACATCAAGCCTAAATTTGTCTCTTTGTAGCTTCCAACCACTACTTCTAGTTCTTCCCTCTGGGGGTAAATGGAAGAAGTCTAATCTTATAACCACTCTTCAAACATGTCAAAGGCTATCTTCTTCCCCCTGAGTCTTCTTCAAGCTAGCAATTTTCATATGACATGGATTTCAGGGCACTTCATCATTTTACTTGACCACCTGTGAATGGTTCCTAGCTTATCAATATCTTTACTATATTCCAGTTCTGAGGATTGAAAGCAATAGAACAAATAGTTTGAAGAATTTAATAAGATGATCAAGTCTTTTTTTTTCCTGGAAACTATTTCCCTCTCTTCATGCAGAGAAAGATTTAATTAGCTTTTTTGGTAGCCATCTGAAAGTATAACTAATACAGAATTATTGTACACTAAAAATAAAATGTTCCTTTCCATTTGTTGCTTGTGAAATAGATTTTTTTGAACACAGTTGCATTTGTTATTATTTCTTTTGATCTATTAGAGGTTCTGTAGGTTAGCATTTTCAAAGCAGGTTCAAGTTCCAATTGTGACACCAATCTGTGTGATTCTCTAATTACTTAAGCAAATCTCACAGGATTATTGTGAGGTTCCAGTGAAATAGACCATTTGCAAATCTTAAACTGTTATGCAAACATTAACTACTAGTACCACTACTACTACTACTACTACTACTACTACTACTACTACTACTATTATTATTATTATTATTATTATTATTACTACTACTACTACTACTATCATCATCACCATAACCACTTCCCTGGCCACTGCTCCTAATAATAAAAATTGTGTGAAGAATAGTTAAATAATTACTGATCTACCTTGAGAAACATTTTCTTTCTTCTTATATTAGAGAAAGTATAAATCTGAAAATAAAAAAAATTACATTTCAGAATGTATGGGGGGTGGAGCCAAGATGATGACAGCATGAAAGCAATGTTTCCCAGTAACTCCTTCCCCAAAACACTCTAAAAGCCATCAAATTATGACTGTAGCCAAAATTTAGAGGGGAAGAACCCACACAACCCACATTTTCCCAATCCAAGATAACTGAGAAGCTCTGTGGGAAAGGTATGCTTCACCAGGACTGGGGATCGGAAAATAGCCCCAGCCACAGCTCAGCCCAGTCCAAGTATCACAGGGAACAGCTTGAAGGGGAGGTGAGAGAACACTGCTGCACCAGAATGAGTGTGGAGTGAAGAGCACTGACCACAGAGCAGCCCTGCGGCAAGAACCTGCAACTGGAATCTGGGGAAACCAGGCTGTACCTCAAGAGCACAGCCCACAGATGGTAAAGGGGTCAGGGGAGACTACAAAAATCTCTCTGCTCTCCCTGGGGCAAGACTCTGCTTTTTGCCTACACTCAGATACAGGTTGCAGTTTGGCCTTCCATACTAAGATAGCAGGATTCCTCCTCACAACTATAGGGCAGAGGGGAGTGCCTGTGGTCATCTACATATCAAAGCATAGTCAAGAGAACATAAGTCCTTGGAGGAATAAAGGTTCCAGTGGGTTGTGTCCCAATAATACTCAAAAACTCAGGAAGCACCCCCAAACCAGACACAGGCTGGAGAAATGAGTAAATAGAGAAAAATAGGAACACCATTGAGAAATTCTTTGTCTATGATCCCAAGAAGGATCAAAATACTCATTGTGAAGATGAGAAGTACAAGCTCCTCCTTCTAAAGACTCCAAGAGAAACGAAAATTGGGCTCAGGCTATGACAGGGCTCAAAAAAGATTTTGAAATTCAAGTAAGGGAGATAGAAGAAAAAATGGGGAAAGAAATGAGAGAGATGCAGGAAAAAAACATGAAAAAGAAGTCAGCAGCTTAATCAAGGAGATCCAAAAAAAATGCTGAAAAAAATACCATGTTAAAAAACCAGCATAGGTCAAATGGATAAAAGAGTTCAAAAAGTTATTGAGGAGATAATTTCTTTAAAAAACAGAACTGGTCAGATGGAAAAGGAGATAAGGAAGCTGGTGACTTTATGAGAAGTCAAGACACAATACTTCAGCACCAAAAGAAAAATTAGAAGAAAATGTGAAATATCTCATTGAAAAAAACAATTGATCTGAAAAACAGATTCAGGAAAGATAATTTAAAAATTATTGGGATATGTGAAAGTCATGATCAGGAAAAGAGCCTTGAACTCATTTTTAAAGAATTCCTACAGGAAAATTGACCTGATATCCTAGAAGCAGAAGGCAAAATAGAAATTGAGAGAATCCACCAATCTTCCCTGGAAAGAGAACCAAGCAAACAATCCCCAGGAATGTTATTGCCAAGTTTCAGCACTCTAAGTCAAAGAGAAAATATTATAAGCAGGCAGAAAAACAAAATTCATATATTGTGGAGCTGCAGTCAGGACTTAGCACAAAGGACTTAGCAGCAGCTACATTAAGGGCTCATAGGTCTTGGAATATAATATTCCAGAAGGCAAAAGAGCTTGGAATGCACCTGAGAATCAACTATCCAGCAAAACTGAACTTTCATTGAAATGGGAATTTCAAATGTTCCTGTTGAAATGACCAGAGCTGAATAGAAAGTTTGACCTTCAAATACAGGACTCAGGTGAAGCATAGAGAGTGGAGGAGAAGGGTAAAATATGAGGGACTTAATGAAGATGAACTACGTGTATTCCCATATAGAAAAATGTTACTGATAATACTCATAGAAAACTACTCATTTAATAGATCAGGAAGAAGGAACTTTTGTAGATGAAGTACAGGAGAGAGCTGAATTTGAAGATATATTGTAAACATGGAGTCAATGGCTAAAAGGGAAATGCACTGGGTGTAAGAGAAAGGAGAGATGGGATAGACTAAGATATTTAGTATAAAAGATTTTTAAAACTACATATATATATATATATATATATATATTATTTATTTACAATAAGCTTTTGCGATGATATGAAAAGGGGAAGACGAAGGGGAATGAAGGAACCTTCACTCTCATCAGAAACGGCTCAGAGAAGGAACAACATACACACTCAATAGGCTATAGACATCTAGAATAAAAAAAGGAAAGAAGTGGGAAAGAGGGAAAGGGGGGATGTTGGTGATAGAGGAGAGGGCAGATCATAGGAGAGAATAGTAAGGTATAACACATTTTCTTTTTTACTCCTGGATGGCATATCCAGGACCATGAGCTCAAGTGGTTGCTGGGTCTCAGGGGTGGTATGTGGGCTTGAGGCCTCTTGGCCCCAGGGCCATTGATCAGTCTACTGTGCCATTCAGCTACCCTACAGCACATTTTAGGAAAGGGACAGAGTGAAAGAAGAGAGAAAATATTATATATGGTAGTGGGGAGGAATGGATGGAGGGACTTACAATCAGCAACAGTAACAGTGGAAAAATATAGAAGTAACGTTTATAATGGACTTATCATAAAGATTGTGATCCACCCGAGACAGAACTGATAATATCAGAACACAGACTAAACCACATTTTTTTTTCTCTTTCCTTTACTTTATTTTTCATGTGGGTCTATATGTTTGGGGGGGGAGGGGTATTATGTTTATTCTTAAACAATAATATTTTAGTAATGTATTAAAAAAATCACTTGTACAAAAATATTCATAGCAGCTCTATTCATTGTGGCAAAGAATTAGAAATTAACTAAATGTCTTTCAATTGGGGAATGGCTTAACAAAATGTGGTATATGTATGTGATGGAACACTATTGTTCTATTAGAAGCCAGGAGGGATGGGAATTCAGGGAAGCCCAGAAAGATTTGCATGAACTGATGCTGAATGAGATGAGCAGAACCAGAGGAACACTTGTGCATCCTAGCAGCAACAAAGGGGTGATGACCAACCTTGAAGGAATTGCTCATTCCATTAGCGCAACAAGCAGGCACAATACTTTATTTTTCTTCCTTAAGGATATAATTTCTCTCCCATCACATTCAACTTAGATCAATGTATATACCATGGAAGCAATGTAAAGACTAACAGACTGCTTTCTGTGGGAGGTGGGGGAAAGAGTAGGGGGAAAATTGTAAAAAATTCAAAATAAAAAAGAATGTATGGATCAAAAAATACATTTCATTTTAGTAGATTCAGCTCAATCTTCTAGCCTGTCAAAATCTTTTTTCCATCTTAAAATTCAAAGTATTGGCTATTTTTTTCAATTTAGAATTATCTGGGAATTTTACAAGTGATAATTTCACAATATGAATCTATATCATTTTCCAAATCATCGCTTATGTTGTTAACAATTCAAGTCCTTGAGAAGCTCCACTAGGAATTTCCTTTCTTTTTGATTTAGCATTGGGCCTTTGCTGACTGTGAATCATGCATTAAATTCATCAATCATCTAACCCTCATGAATTCATCTTTCTCACAAAAATAGTATACCATTCATTATATACACTGTAACTGTAACAGTCCCCCCATCCAGTTCACAGTTTAGTGACCTGTCAAGAAAGAAATAATTGTATCTCTATGAACTGCTCTAGATGAAATTATATTCAATTTTGGGTTATCTTCTATTTTTAGTTGTTTTCCAGGCATCCTTCCAATAATATGTTCTATGTTTTTATAGGAATTTAATCCCAATTTGTTGTCCTGTTTTTGCAAACTCTTCCCTTTAAAAATTTCAGATGTTGGTTTCTCTTCTCCAACACTACTCTAGTTCTTGCATCCTCTTTAGACGCATAGCTGTCACATTTAGTCATCAAAGGTTACAGTTCTTTGAATACTCAAGGTGCAGTTCATCTGGAGTAAGTGGTATGAATTCATCCATGACTAGTTATATGTCTCTTTACTTAATTCTTTTCTTAGCCATTTTACTTCATCTTTCCAATGACCAAATTATTCCTTTCAACAGAAAAAAGTGAAACAAAATAGCACTATTCAATAGCGCTATTGTCATTTATCATCTATCCCAACCAACACTTTCTTTCTTGATTTCCTTTTTTGTACAGATATGAAAAACCCAGTTTTATTACCTTTATTTTCAACTCTATTTAGCTTTAATATGCTTGATATTTCTTATGATACAAGCCATCTTTTGTATTCTTCTGTTTACTTTTCTAGTTTCCAACTTCTGTTCATTACTTGAAAATCTAAATTATTTGATGAATTTTCTATGTAACCAAACATGGAAGGAGTGTAGTTTGGGGAAAAATGGACTAGACTTAAAAGTTACTGACTCTGACCTTCAGGTTCCCAGTTTCCCAATTTGTAGAAATGAATTATACGCTAGAACCAGTTATTTCCCTACAACAGGAAGTTATTTTAGCTAAAAAGCCACAAAATTGTTACTAGGCCTTATTGATTACTTGACCTCCCTAGATCCAAATTCCTGGCTTGTCTAATGGTATGTGGGATCAAAGACATTTTAATTGGGCATATATCTGTGAAGTAGCTTTAAACAGCCCTGCAAATGATCACATTTCCATTTTGGAGATGAGAGGAAGTGTCTGTAGAAGCTGAACTGTATCTTGTGGAACTATATTTTGTTGCAAATCCTTGTTGCTCAAAGTAAAGTAAGTCAGCTTTTGTTAACTGTTCAATCACTTGCAAATGTCTATAGTGGGGCTACATAAACTCTAAATTAGCAGGATGTGGGTATCAGACCTACACCTAAAAAAGACTGCAGACTAGAAAATCTTTAACTGAAATCACTTTAAACTCTGAGTCCAAAATCCTAATGAAAAGAAGGTGTTTCAGTTATCAATGAGTCTAGGATTGCAAGGGACTATTTCAAAAGCATCCCTATTTCCCTTCACCTCCTCAACCTTTCTCTACATTTCTATCCTAGGCTTTAAGATCAATGCAAAATTGCAAATTTACTAATTTTATTAATTTACTAATTTACTAGTTACTAATATTCAATGTTTTATAGATTCATTTAAAATAACATATTCTGAAAATAACTCCACATTCAATATCAGGTTCACTTCCCCCTCCTAAAAAATACAAGATTATTTGCATAACTTTCTATTATTCAAGATTTTTTTCTTTTCCTAATTTTTAGTGAGCTCTAAGAATCTTAAGGAAGAAAAATACAGGAAAAAAAGGTTCCTGAAAACTGTACTATTGTTTGGTAAATATGTTCCTTCCTCTTCTCATTTCGCTTGCTCTTACATACACAATCACACACTCATTAATCTCTTTTGGACAATAGTCCACGCATTCTTCCATTCTCTTTGCTATTCCTCCCTTGCTTCCATGCTTCATTTCATTTGACTAGATTGTAGAAAGCATTATCTCAAAGCTTAAACAAAAACATTTTCCAATTTTCAGAAATGTTTCCATTACTAAATTAAAACCTACCTAAAAACCATTCAAAACTTATAGGCTTTAACTCTCTTTGCCTGACATAGTTAAAGTTCATCCATTATTTTACTACACGCTCTAATAGTAGTAAATCACCTCACATATGGAAATGGGACTTTGAGGGTCACTGAGCTGTGAATTTAACCAATGTATCACCATTATTGAAACACCTGGACCATTCTTTTGTGTTGATGCACTGTGATAACACTGGAGAGTGAGGGTGTTAAATAGCTTTCCAGATCTCTTGTTTCTTGTTTGGGATGTGATTTCCTAGTAATACAACACTGGGTTGGAATTTAAGAGTTTCACCAACCATGTTTTTATACTACCTCATTTGATTTTAAATATCATTTACAGGATAGTTCATCTGTGCAACAACATTTATCAAAGGATGTTTCTGATGGCTTTCTTCACTTATTTGGAGTGCTGTATAGCTTGATTCTAATATGTGTATTTAAATTTATTGTTTATTTTCCACTCAATAACATATGGCTGTGACACACATATATAGTGTATGTGTATACACAAATATTTTTATGTAGAAAAAATAAATAATCCCACTACATGGATAAACATAACAGTACTATATGTATTGCTTCCTCAGTGACTTACAAGGTCCTTTAAGGAAGAAACTATCTCTGCTTTGTAATTTTTTTTCCTAAATGCTTTCTTTACTTTCATTTATAAAGTTTAACAAAATATAAACAAACTAAACCTTTGATATTTATTCTATCAGTTCCAGTAATGAAGGACCCAGCATATATTCAGTTAGGGAATAGGTCCCTAATTTTTTTTAATGTTATGGATCCCTTTATCCAGTAAACTCAATGGAATCTTTAGCAGAAGAGGTTAATAAAAATAATCTTTTTCCCCCGTCCAAATATATGGAATCGCCAAATTCATAAATAACCAGTTAAACAGTCCTGATGGAAGAACTCAATTTAACTATTGGATTAAGGCAATAAAATATCTGTTCTCTTTGTATTTTTAGACTATAACTAGGATAGGAATGATTGGAGTTTTTCTTTATGGTACCAAAATTTTGAAGTCATAGAACTTGCCCTGGGCTTAATACCTTATTGACCACACTATTAAAACGGAACCTTCCAGATAGAAGGAAGGCCCCGTTCTGCTTCCTCCAAGGTTTGCCTCATTTTGCCTAGTCCCTTTTCCTTGGTCTTCCCTTCTCTGCCACCAATGAATAACTACAGGAGCCAAAACTGTTAGATCTGAATAGGTTCACCAACTAAGTGATCAGAAGCCTTCCTGTCAAACCTTGAAGTATCTTTAAAATGAGTAGGGCCAAGGAGTCCAGTGTTTTCTATAATCCTGATAATCCCTTCTTTTTGGCTATCCAAGGTGGTTTTGAAGTCTAATGGAAGGGGTGGGGGAAAGTTATTCCGTAACCAAATACCAGATTTAATATCCAAAGGAATATTAAGGAGCATAAGATTTAAATAAACTAATAATATGTTGTTTTCCTATGTATTTTTCTCTAGGGCCATTATGAACACTCAGTAATTTCTCATTGGTAAATACTCATCCTCATTAGCAAAAAGCTTGGGAAATCTGTCACACACTTTTCTACCTTTGGGAATCAGGTCTTCAAATTCTATTTAACAACATGAAATTTAAAGTATATATCATTCCATAAATCTCATTTATTTTTTACTTTTTGATTATTAATAGGAAGAACTATGTTTTGTAAAGTTTGTGTGCTTTCAAGTTCTTCCTAGGTGTTACAAAATATATTTTCCTTTGAAATCTTTTTAACTGAAGTGACTTACTCATCTTTTCAATCAGTGTGAAACAACTGATGAGAAGAGATATATTTCTAAATGACAAGGCCAAACTTCAGCTGAGGAATTATAAAATCAAGTGCAGGCATGATTCTTTCTTCTGAACTGCTTGATTCATTGAGACCCAAACAAAAGATTAACAAGGGGGGCTTAAAAAACACACTTTCTCCCCTTGATATTCTCCAAAGGGAGCAAAACAACAGAAGATGGTGAACACAAAGGAGATTTGCTAGCATGAAACAAAGAGAGGTCATGTGTGATTTTTCTGTATTAAGATTCACTAATGTATTGAAGTGGTGGATAAAGCATTGTCTAGAAAAACAAGCCTTGTGCTGTGGTATGACTTAAATTCAAAAGGCATGTTTATATGAGAAACTACATAACAGAAGCTTCTAACTGTTTGCAGTCTGATTTACCTGCTGATATAATAGTTAATCAGCAGTCATTGTGAACCAGGAAAAACCAAAAGAAAAATGTCTGAGACTAAGAGTCTTAAAATGATCATTACTTTTTTTTAAGGTTTTTTTTTTTTTACAAGGCAATGGAGGTAAGTGGTTTGGCCAAGGTCACACAGCTAGGTAATTATTAAATGTCTGAGAACGGATTTGAACTCAGGTACTCCTGACTCCAGGGCCGGTGATCTATCAACTTGTGCCACCTAGCTGCCCTCCCATCACTTCTTTTTTTAATTTCAATTTAATATTTATTCTCATTTTGTACAAATAATGTTTTTATACATTAATAAAATATTCTTGTTTAAGAGTAAACAAAATACCCCCTCTCCCCCAAAAATATATATACTTGCTTGAGTGATAAAGGGGAGAGAAAAAATTAAAATTAAAATAAAAAAAATAATAGTAATAATTGTAGGTATGGCCAGCTGGCACAGTGGACCAGAGCCTGGAGCCAGGAGCACCCGAGCCCATATCCTGGCCCATACACCCAACAATCACCCAGCTGTGTGACATGCAAGCATTTTATGAAACATATTGATTTCTATAACAATCAAAAATTAAGAAATTGATAGATTAGAAATAACTTTCCAACAATACCTAGTTCATATTAATTGGTATATTTTAATTTAATATATTTCAATGAGCAAAAATCCATTAGGGAAAAAAAGAAGAAAGATCATTGTGACAAGCACATATGGTCAAACAAAACAGATTCCCACATTGTCCATGTGCAAAAAATGATCTCACTTTCAATGAGTCGATCTGCACCCTGATTATCACTTCTCTCTTAAGAGATAAGGAGCATACTTCAAATTGGATAAGAGAAGAAATAAGGATAGGGATATATTAAATAAACATGTAGAGAGCTAAGTTTAAAACTATCATATATCTATGTATCTATCATCTACTTTTCATGTTACTTTTTTTTCCTTTTCCTGACATGCATCTCTTTGATAACATTCTTTTTATCAAATCAATCACAATTCTTCAATGGTATGGGCTGTAGTGTACTCACCCTTCCCTATTTCCCTTTGAGTAGTCTTTAACTTTAATTACTCCATACCATCAATTGCATCTCTAGATGAAAAGTCATGTTGAAAACATGGAGATTTCCACCCCCCAAATCACTAATTGTTTAATCATTAAAAATATTTCATGATATCCCATAAGAATAGAGAGATAAGGAACCTTCATCCTTTCTCCTGTGAAGAAATATATCCTGAGAAAAGGTGAGCTGGTCCTATAGCAAGAGCTTGGATCAATTAGTAGTTAAACAATTAACTATTCCACTGGAACTTAATGAATATCAAAGAATTCAAAAGGAAGATCTAATGAGTAGATTTTCTGTGGAGGCTAATGGGAGAATATGCACAAGAATGAAAAAAAGATAAGAATATATGGATGAGCTACAATCAACCCTAATAAAAAAGTATCCATATTAGTTAGATCACAGTTCTACTTAAGATTATGTACTGAGGTAATTATTTTGCAATGTGTTTTGCTTTTAGAATTGCCTGTTCTTGTTTTCTGCTCACCCAAGGAAAATAATAGACATTGTTATATGGGCTGAATGAGAAAAAATTAGTAGCAGTAGTAACTAGTGGAAGTAATTAGCAATTTTATAGTCATTTAAGGTTTTCAAATTGAAATATTTATATATATATTATATATATTTTCATATGTTATAGACATATGAAATCATTATATTAATATATATATAAATTTATACACATAAATATAAGCACTTTTATTTAGATATAGCTTTAATTTTATATGAATATGACATTTATATAGCATTTTGGAAACCATAAAACACTATATAAATGTTAGTAATTATTACATCTATATCTCTATTATCTAATATATAGAGATATGTTAAACATTCTGCCAAGCTGATATAGATTCATTAATTATCATTATTTAGATGAATATTTTTACCAGTTCCAAAATCACTTAACTATATTGTCATCTAACCCATATTTGTTCATTGTATTCACAGGCATAATTTGAGAAATTTTCGTACCTGCATAGTTAATAAAATCTAAGTATATCTACAACATTCCTCAGATCTGTCACTCTAGTTGCCTTGTCAAAAACAAATAAATTATGGTGAGTCTGGAATGATCTGTTTTTGACATAAACAATGCAGTCTTTATTGATCTTCACTTCATTTTACAAACTCTTCCTTTAATTATATATCCTATAATCTTTCCAGGGATTAAAATCAAGATCACAGGACCATGAATGCTGGACATGATTTAATTCAGCAAACATGGGTTAATGCCAACAACTTTCAAGGCAGTATACCATGACAAAACAAACAAACAGAAATGGTACTTAAAATCCAAAGAATATTTTTTCTACTAGGGTGGATTAGGAAGTGCAATAGCATTTATTAATATCTTCCTAAACATTTGCTCTCTTCAGATGTTTAAGGTTGCCTCAGTAGTCTGTGGATGAACCCTTACTTTAACTCTTAAGCAAATGCTGAATGCTTATCATATTTAATGTAGAAGGAATATTTTCACCCAGTCATGTTTTGGATGAGCTAGACCGTGAGACTTCTTCCAACCCTAAAATCCTGTGATTTTTTTAATCAAAAAAGGATAGCGTGACAAATCATGGGTGCTAAAAATAAAAGCAACAATATAGAAATCATGAAGTAAAGTATTTACTTGACAATGTGTTTTTCATTCACTCATTTTCTACTGTTGCCCTATTCAGTGTTTTCTTGACAAAAACAATAGAGTGGTATGCTATTTTCTTGCTCAGGTCATTTTATAAATAAGGAAACTGAGGCAAACAATTCTTGATTTTCTTCTTCTTTGCAATCTTCTGCATCTTCTTCTAAACACTTTAATATTTTGCTTATTACTCTCTAGCAGGACAAACATCATCTTCATCAATAGCTAAAACCCTGAATTTGATGAGTATATCCTGGACATAAAATTCACGGTCCTCTCTCAAAGCTGCCTCTTGCAAAACTTTGTCTTTATAAAGAGAAAGGTGCTATACTTTATGTAAACCTGTATCTTATGTGTGTGTATGTGTGCATAAATAGATCTAGATATATAGACCATTTAGATTTGATTATAGCCCTAATTAACATGTACAGGTTCCATATCACAAGCAGAATAGTTTGGATGTCTGCTGGGGTTAATATTGCATTGTACTATCAAACAGGAAAAATGAATATATTAGGCTCCAGGGTACTCTATCCTGAAGATTATACTAACTAAAAGAAAGATACCAAATTTTCTGTATCTTATTCCTTTGAATAAAAATGCACTAACATTTGGCTTATTTTCCTCTATTTTATTTTGACTTCCATTATTATTTTTACCTGATTTAAAATGAATACAAGGTTTTTAGGGTACCTTTCTCTCATTAGTTTTTTTTCCCTATGCTAAAAATGTAGATAGTTAAAGGACCTCTTTCTGATCAACAAATAGAATAATTATCAAAATGGTTCCTAAGCTCAAGGCTTATTGATTAGAAGCCAACCTTTCTAGTCAGATTTTATGATATCCATATTGTACATATTCAATAGTTCCCAAGCTGATAAATCATGGGCATTCCATTCTAATTTACTTGCAAAAGGACCAGCTACTGTCATGATATATATTATACTCTCTAGTGTGTCTTGGATTACTCTATTTTTGCTTCTACTAAAACTTGATTAAGTTCTTCAGCTAACTCCAAATTATTAATTATAGCAATAACAGTAACAGCAATAACAATAATATTGCTCCAATTCTTCCCTCATTAATTTCTTCTTATTTTCTGGCATCACCTACTCCAGAAAGTCCTCTGGCATTGGATTTCAATACTTAGTATTTGCTTGATTCATTCCCTATTATTACAAAACTCAGAAATTATGTAATTCTATCTAGAAAAGAAATCAGGTGACAATAGTTCCATCCATATCAAAAAAATAATTCCTTGAACTACATTTTCAAATGATTATCTGAATCTTCCCTGAAGATCCCTCTTGAAGGGGAGAACCTATGGCTAACAACAGCAGCCAATTCTACTTTGCGGTAGTTCCAGTTATTAGAAGGTTTTGTTTATTTTTGTTCTCTTTTTTGATGCAAAGCTTAAATTTGTCCTTTTTGTAATTTCCAAGTTATAGTCCATTTCTCCTGGTTAGATCTCCTGGCACCAAACTAAATAAATCTCATAACTAAACAAAATATTCCAAGATAGCTCTCATATTTTCTCTGAATCTTTTCTTCTCTAGGATAAATACTACCAGTTCCTATATTAATCTTCATGGGAAGCCCTTCACCATCTTGGTTGCCTTCCTTAGAGTGCTCTTGAGCATATCAATGCAATATCCCCATAGAAGTTGGACCAGGGGAGAGCACAATAATTTTATATACTTTTTCTCATTACTCTGGTTACTATTAGTTGCTATACCATGAAGGTGACCTAAGATTTCTTTAACTTTCTTGTTAATATCATGGTGAATGCAAGTAAAATATTTCTTTTGTAGGTGTCACAGGTGCTACTTGAGATGCTTCAGAATCCAAATAGGTTGGCTTTAGGTCTATATCTTATCTTCTGTAAGTGTACAGAAAAGAAGATGTTATACTAATGAATACACCTATCTATTAGTATCCCCAGGTTCTAGAACAGTACGTGGTACAGATTAGGTGCTTTATAGATGCGTCTTGATGGAGTCTTAATTTATACATGAATATTTTACATTTTCAATATATTTTATATATGAATACCTTTGAATAATAAGCAGTTGTCATGTTGTTCAAGCATGGCATTCCCATAATTTGTATTTCATAAAGTAGCTCATTCATTTGTTAAATACCGAAATATGAGGAAGTAGAATTGCTCTCAATATGTGGGCAGTAGGAGGGCAGCTGCCCTCTTTTACCTGAAACAAAAATCAAACAAATAATAAAAATTATTTTGAACATTGATTCAATGGGTTTTTTGGTTTTCCAAGGAAATGGGATTAAGTGACTTGCCCAAGGTCAAATAGCTAGGTAATTATTAAGTGCCTGAGGTCAGATTTAAACTAAGGTACTCCTGCTGCCTATCTGCCCCGAAAATGGATTCAACTCTTAAAAAAGAATATTAAAGGATTCCTTAAGCCAGAAAATTCCTTAAACTAGAAAATATTATTTGGCTTAAAATGGGGGCTAAGAAAATATATTCAGAAAATAGGAACCAGAATTTAGCATTATTCTTGATAATTTGAATGAACAATGACCTGCCAATATATAAGATTATTCATTCAAAAGTAATTCTAGCACTCTAGGGAATATAGGAGGAAAATAAATCTAAATTATTACATTTTACAAATAAAAGTGCTAGATATTCAGTTTTTTATATTTTTATTATATTTATTATATTTATTATATTATTATATTATATATATTATATATATTATATTATATATATATTTTATTATATTTTTCATATTTCTATAGGCCTTTGAAGTTGAAACATGATATCTGTATATCCCTGTAAAAAATGTAGGGTAATTATAATCATCTTCACTTTTTATTTGAAGAAATTGTCTTAGTGTTGGGTGGTGGATAAATTGTCCAAGATCTATCAAAGGAAGCTTCTTTCTAATTATTTTTCCATACTGCCTTTCCATCAGTTTTTAATGGATGGTATATAGTTATTTACTATAAAATCATTAGATTAGCACTGAATTCACTTGGAGTTTCTGTAAAGGAATGTGAAATCAGTAAATCTCAACAGACCATGAATAATTGCAAATCAGATGAGGTTAAGTATAACAAAACCCTAATCCCAAAGGGTTCATGGAAGTTTGCTAATAAAAAAGAACAATCTTCATTTACCAACTGCCTGTGAATATGTGCAATTATCTTATGGTATTGACTTGCAGTCACTATCAATTTAGTTGAATTCCAACAGGTAACTTTACAATGAAATACACAAGGCCTGGTTATTCCTAATTTCATCCATATTTTTAGAAAGTCATTTTTTTTTTGTAAAGGGAAGACATATAAACAACAAGGCAGGGAGAAGGTATACTTGAAAGAGTACAGGATCTGAAATTAGGAGGACATGAATTCAAATCCTGACTTCCTTGTTCTGTGTTTCAGTCTCAAGTTCCTTATCTGTAAAAACAGATATAATTATGGTTATATATATATACACTACCTAGGTTTAGTGTGAAGGAAAAATGTAATAATACTTATAAAGCACTCTGAAAAACTATCCCATATTATTGGTTGTATAGCTTTTTCCCTTTCAATCTATAAATCAAAAAGTATTTATCTACCACCAGCCAGACATTGTCCTAGTCACAAGAAATACAAAAAGAAAATTAAACAGTCTTTGTCTTCAAGAAACTTATATTCTATTGGAAAAGAGAATGTGACTATGAAGAAGCATAACCAGGATAAATATAATGAGAATATGTACAAAGGAATGATAAGAGCCTAAACTAAGGGTAGAGAACCCCTTTTCTGCCAAGGGTCCTTTTGATATTTAAACATTATTTGGCTGCTGGATTTGGTCAAACATTTACTTGACCACTAAAAAAGCTACTGAATTTACTGAATTTTGAGTTGTATGCTGTCCTTGTATGGTCCTTGAGTCAGAGGTTTCCTACCCCAGTCTAAACTATGGTGGTTACTCTATGAGTGGAGAAAAGGTTAGATTGAGGAGTATTGGAATGATAGAAATGTGAAGATTTGGCAACTGTTTGAATATGTGAAGAATCAAAGGAAAGCTATGAACCCTGAAAAGTAGGATAGTGTAATGCCTTCAAAAGTAATAGGGAAGGGGGTGGAACCAAGATGGCACAAAGAGTCCAGGAACTTCCATGAGATCTTCTGTTTTCCTCAGGAACAATATTATTCAAACCTCTAAATGGCATCTGGAGAGTCAAAATCACAAAATCACAAAAAAATCACAAAATCACAACTTAAGATATCTTTAGAGCACTACAGAAAGTCTTTGTCTCATTCTTGTGAAGCAAGAGTAAGCAGGATATAGGGGAAGCAAGAGGGAGAACCTCAGATGTAGCAAAGATCAACACCCAAGTCCCCTGGGTCCAGGATCTGTAGGCCCACAAAACAGCATTTCCATTATCTTCAGTATTATTCAATAATGTATGAGAAATATTAGATTTAGCAATAAGAAAAGAAAAAGAAATTGAAGGAATTATAATTGGGAATAAGAAAGTAAAAACTCTCTTTACAGCTGATATAATGGTGTACTCGAAAGCCCTAAAAAATCAACTAAAAATCTTGAAATAATTAAAATTTACCAAACTTCTACAAGTTTTTATTCTACAATATAAAATAAATACACATAATTCAAAAAGCCTTTTTCATGTTACCAACAAAGCTCAGCACCAAAAGAGAAAAATAAATTCTATTTAAGGTGAACTAGAGACAACATAAAATACTTGGGAATATAACTGCCAATACAAACTCAGGAACTATATGAACACAATTACAGAAGACTTTTCACATAAATAGAGTCAGATCTATATAATTGGGAAAATATCAATTAATCATGGGTAGGGGAAGCTAATATAATTTCAATTGCAACTCTACCAAATTAATCTACTTATTTATTATTATACCAATCAAGCTACCAAAAGATTATTTTATAGTCCTACAAAATATAATACCAAATTCAACTGAATCAATAAAGATCAAGAATATAAAGGGATCTGATGAAAAAATGCAAAGAAAGGTGACTAGTTCAAAACTTATAAAGTGGCAATCATCAAAACTTCCTGCTACTGATTAAGAGGGAGAATAATGAACCAGTAGGTTAACAGTTAATTACAAGAGAAACAATCCTAAATTACTATGGTAATCTATGGTTTGATAAACGCAAAGACTGGGGCGGCTAGGTGTCATAGTGGATAAAGCAAGGGCCCTGGAGTCAGGAGTACCTAGGTTCAAATCCGGTCTCAGACACTTAATAATTACCTAGCTGGATGGCCTTGGGCAAGCCACTTAAACCCGTTTGCCTTGCAAAAAACTAAAAAAACAAAAAAACCCCAAAGACTTAAGTTTCTAGGATAAGAAATATGGCAAAAACTACTGGGAAAACTGGAAAGTAATATGGCAAAAACAGTATATACCAACATGTCTACACGCTATACCAAGAAATGTTTGAAATGGTTACAGGATTTAGGCATAAAAGACAGTATAAACATAAAGCAGATAGGAAAATAAGGAATATATGTCAGATATAAGGAGAGGTTAGAGTTTATGATCAAACAAGAGACAGATATAGAGATAGAAATCTAAGAGATAGAGAGCAATATCTAATATAAATGAATAATTTTGATTAAAGGTTTTTTTCACAAAGAAAACCAATACAATCAAGAACAGAAGGAATGAAGAAAGTTGGGAAGCAATTTGTAAAGCCAATAAAGGACTCATTTTTAAAATATATAAAGATCCAAGTCAAATTTAATAGAATACAACTCATTCCCCATAAATAGTCAAAAGATGCCCTAAATCATAATTGATTAGAGAAATGTGAAATAAAAAAAAAACTCTAAGGTATCGCATCACATCAATCAGATTGGCTAATATGGCAAAAAAAGGATAATGATCAATGTGGGAAAACTGGGACGTTGATGGTGGAGTTACTAATTGATCCAACCATTTTAGAAAGCAATTTGTCCAACTTTCCCAAAGGGCAGTAAACTGTGTATAATTTTTGATACAACAATACCACTATGGAGGTCTGTATCCCAAAGAGATCTCTATTAAGGGAGATGGACTCATATGTACAAAAATATTTATAGCAGTTCATTTTGGAATTGGAAAAATTTTCATCAATTGGTGAATGGCTAATAAATTGTGGTATATGCCTGTGATAGAATACTATTGTTCTATAAGAAATCATGAACAGGCAGACATCAGAAAAACCTGGAAAGATTTACATGAACTGATAAGGAGTGAAGTCAGCTGAACCAGGAAAGCATTGCACACCATAAGAGCAACATTATGTCATAATCAGCTGTGATAGATTTAGCTCTTCTCAGCAAAACAGTGATCAAAGACAATTCTAAAAGACTTAGGATGAAAAACACCATTCACATTTCAGAGAAAGAACTATGGAGACTGAATGCAATTCAAAGCATTCTATTTTCACTTTTTAAAATTTGTTGTATGGTTTTTCTTTCTAATGGTTTTTCCCCTTTTTGTTCTGATTCTTTTCAAACATGGCTAATATGGAAATCTATTTAATGTGATTACTATAGCGATATCAGATTACTAGCTGTAACGGGGAGGGGGTGAGAAGAGAGGCAGAGGAGAAATAAGTAACTCAAAATCTTTACAAAAAATGAACATTGAAAATTCCCTTTCAAGTGGCAGCTAGGTGGCACAGTGGCTAGAGCCCTGGCCCTGGAGTCAGGAGTACTGGAGTTCAAATCTAAACTCAGACACTTAATAATTACCTAGCTGTTTGACCCCATTGCCTAAAAATAAAAAAAAAAGAAATACAAAAGTTTAAAAAATCAAAGAAAACTCCCTTTCCATGCAATTGGAAAAAATTTATAATATTTTTTTAAAAAAGAAATTAGGAAGTTGGGAAAAGAGTAAAGTTATGGAGAAAAGACATTGAGTTCAGTGTGTATATATATATATATATATATACACACACATATTTGTGCATATGTATGCATATATGTATACATATTTGTATATATGTTAATCAAGTTCAAGATATTTCTTGGATAGTCAGTTTGAAATGTTCAAGAGTTAATTGTTAAAGCAGTATTGAAGATCTAGGGAGATTATGGAGTCAAAGATAGATAAATAGGGATAAAGATAGAAATAAGGTTTAGAATTGTGGAGCATAGAAAAGGGATTGAGGAAGGATAAAAAAGAGCTTTTTTCAAGTTGGATAACATGCATTTCTTTTGTTTTTATTTTAATAATATTTTATTTTTTCCAATTATATGCAAAGATAGTTTTAGTATTCATTTGTGGAAAATTTTCAGTTCCAAAAAACATTATACATACTAACAGTAACATGGAGTGATGATCAACCTTGATGGATTTGCTCATTCAATCAGTGCAATAATCAGGGTCAATTTTAGAGTATTTGTGATGAAGAATATCATCTGTATCCAGAGAAGGAACTGTGGAGTTTAAACTAAGACCAAAGTTCATTATCTTCAAGTTTTAAAAGTTGTCTTATGTATTATGTAATTTTGCTATATCTAATGTTTTCTTCATTTGAATCTGATTCTTCTCTCACAAGTTCAATTTTGATCAATGCTTATCATAGATGCAAATGCAATGTCTATATCAGATTGCCTCCTATCGAAGGGGAGGGGTAAGGGAAAGGAGGAGGAAGAAAAATTGTAAAACTCAAAATCTTGCAAAAAAAGATAGGTTAAAAACTACTTATGTATGTAATTGGAAAACACATATTTACATAATAAAAAGCATTGAGTTCCAAATTATTTTCCTCTTTCCCTTTCCTCCTACATCTCTAAGACATCAATCAATCTTGTGTAAGTTATACATACACAATCATATTAAACAGTTTTGCATATTAGTCAAAATAACATACATCTGTAAAATGCTCAGTCAACATGGTTTTGAAATTGGATGGATGGATGGTTGGGTGGATTGGATGGGTGGATGGATAGAAGGATGGACAGATGGATAGAAATATAAATAGATGGAGAGACAGGATTAGAAAAAATGTGTGTGAGATTATGTGTGTGAAATAGTGAAAGGAAGAATGGATAAAATCATAGGATAGCTAAATATACATGTGTTTGAATATATGTTTTGTTTCTTATTTTGCATTCAAGGAGAGAATAGATAAAATCTTGGGGGCTAATTTAAGTTACCAAGAGAATATTTTGAAGAAAAATAAAGAAGTCCTATGATAGATCATTGAGGGACATCTATAATTTAGGGAAATGACATGGATTATGAGTCAGCAAAAGTTTGTTGGTCATACAGAAAGGGTAGAAAGAAAAGAGTAGTTTTACAAAAACCTATGAAGAAGAAATCATCCAGTTGAGAGGCTAGTCAAAAAGTTTCAAAAGCAGCAGATCCATTAACAAGGGTTATGACTGAGAAAAGACAATCAAATAGGACAAGAGATACTTAGCAACTTTGGAGAGAGTTTTCAGCTGAGAAATAATGTCATAAGCCAAAAAGTGATTATTGATAATAAGGAATCTGGCTGAGAAAGGTAGAAAAGTTGCAGGAAAATAGTTTCATGGGATTGTATGATCTATTGAACTTTTTAAAGAATGGGAGAGATGTGGACATTTTTGACAGTAGTAAAGAAATGGAAGTGAAGAAGCTCAATGTTTTAGGAAAACAATAGAGCCACAGATTTTTAAAAAAAGGAAAGAAGGGGGGGAAAGATCAGAAAAATCTTTTAGAAAACAGTTGAAAATTTCAAATTGAGAAAAGTTGATTTCAATAATTATGAAATAGCTTACAGTTCTATGCTGATTTCTATAGAGTTCTGTTGAGCAAAGTTCAAAATTAGTCCTTCCTTGATTCTCCAGGGTTTCATTTCAGACAATATAAACCAATACCACACATCTCTTAAAAATAAAGCAAACAAAAAAATAAAAAGGGCATCAAATCTCTCCATGATGGGAAACAAAATCCTGTACATTGATTCATTCTAGAGAGATTCAAATAGGTGTGACTAATCTGTCCTAAAAAACAGCAACAGCTTGAAAAGTAAGATGTTCAATAGGAATAAATTTCCTAGACACCTGCTCATTCTGTATAATAATAATACCGTTATAATTGAGAATTGTTGGTATATGTAGGATATTGACAGATGATACGGTTTATTTTATTGAGAGAGTATGGTAGGATGACATTTTTGTGATGAAATAGCAAGCTTTGGCTCCACATTTTATATCCCCATTACAGCATGACCATTTATATTCATGTTTTATAGGGTCATTAGATCAACAAATTAGATTAATATATATCCAGTACAAATGACACCAAAAGCAGAGTCATACTTATAAAATCTTAAATGCTTGGTATGAGCTGAAGATGATAGGAATAATAAAAATTTGCTTTAGTCATGTTGTCCTCTTTATTTTTAGGAAGACCATGGTGGTGAATAAAGCCCTTTAACTATGCATAACTGAACTTGAATTATATTTTGTTTTGATTCTCTGGTCATCCCTTAATAATATCCTGCCATTGTGCACAGTTGGTCATATATTGTGCTACTTTTGTATTATTAGTCTTAAGTTTGAAAAAAAATCATCACACATAGAGATAATCAATCAACCAATCAATAAGCATTTTAGAATGTTCTGTATCAGAAACTGTGCAAGGAGCTAGGGATACAGAATCAAAAATGAAAGAATGCATATTTTAAAGAGTTTACATTCTATGCATGGGGATGAGGAAGGAAATTGCTTTTGAAAGTAACTGCCTTTAGGGGCAGCTAGGTGGTATAGTGGACGGAGCACTAGCCCTGGAGTCAGGAGTACCTGAGTTCAAATCCGGCCTCAGACACTTAATAATGACCTAGCTGTGTGGCCTTGGGCAAGCCACTTAACCCCATTTGCCTTGCAAAAACTTAAAAAAATAGCTGCCTTTAAAAACAGAACAGTATTTTCATAGATATAGTGAACTTCCTCTGATGAAAAACTTCTACCAATGTAGATGAGAGATTAAGTGATAATCCTAAAGTCATATAGCCTAAATAAGGGTCAAAGGCAGGTCTAGATTCTTCCTTATCGTCCTGATGCTGAGGCAGATTCTTTGTTTCCCAATTTAAACTTAGGTCTTTCAGGCATGGGTTGTACTCTCTACAGTATTCTTCTTCTCAAAAACAAAACATGTATCAAGTAAATATCCCCATTACACTTTCCCCTACTATCACCTCTACCATGGGTAGTATTTCTATAATTTTATAGTCCCTCTCTAATCATACAAGCATGCATAAAGCTTTTCAAGACTTTGCAAATTTATAGAATTTGAGAGTTTGAAGGAACTTCATCCAATCCATACACAAAGAATTCCTAATCTGAAGAATCCAACAAGTGGTCATCTATGTCCAAATAAAATATTCCTATGAGGGGCATCTCTTTAATCCATAGGGCTCCATTCAACTTTTGGACAGTGTGAATTATTTGGATTATTTAAAATGTGTTCTTCTGCTATCAAGTCTAAATTTGTCCTATAACAACTTCTATCATTTCCGTCTCTGGTGTCAAGGAGAACAAATATAATTTCTTCTCTATATTAATAGAGATAGAGACAAGGAGTGAAATGTTACCCATGAGACCATGTGTGAAGAACTTCAATTTATAATCTAAATTGTGTAGAGCTCTGAGAGATGGCCCTTGCTCAGGGGTCAGTATAAATTGGAGGTGGGATTTAAACATGCCTTCCTAATTTAGAAATCAGGTTTTGAATCCATCTTACCAGGCTACTTTCCTTCTCGAAATGGAAGTCCCTCAAAGATGGGTGATAACCATGTCAACTGTAGGTCTTTTCTTCTCCAATTTGAACATGCCATTTTTATTCCCAGGCCATCGCTGGATGTGATCTGAAGGTTCTTCCTTCTTCTTCCTTCTTCTAGTTATCTTCCTCCCTTGAACAGCTTTCTCATTACCAAAGACCTTCCAAATCCTGGGGCCTAAAATAGAACATTATATCCCTCAGAAGGTCTGAAAAGCACAGAACTCCTCTATTATGAGAAGCTAACCCTCTCTTAATGCAGTTCAATTTTCATTAGAACTTTTGGGGCTTCCTTATACTATTGATTCATATTCATATGATAGTCCCCTTAAATTCCCAGATGCTTTGTTGGGACAACTTCTTTCTAACCATATCTCCCTAACACACTTGTGAAATTGAATTTTTGGTGGTGGTTGTTGTTTTTTGGTACCTTAGAATAGATCTCTTATTTGTTAATGCTGAATTTATCCTCCTAAATTCAACCCAATTTAGTCTTTGGATATGCTTTTGGATTTTAATTCTTCCATCCACCATGTTAGCCATTCTTCCCAACTTTGAGTCATCCAGAAGACTAATATTTGCCTTTATCCAAGTCACTAATAAAAATTATATTAAAAAAGGCAAAAAAACAAACAATAAAGGCAGGGAATATAAAAGTCATTTCACATATGGTAAAAAAACAAAAACAAACTTGAAAATTATAGGATTTGAGTTCAAATCTTTTCTGTGGCAATGACTAGCTATTTGACCTAGGGCAAAAATCATTTAATCTCTCTAGGCATTGGTTTCTTCACTTGCAACATGAGGGTTTGAAGATTTTCTGCACTAGATTTCTGATTCTAGGATATTGTAACATCTGTGATATTTTGCTTGAGAACTCCATTCTCCTTGATATTGAACCATGAATAACTATTGTTTGACTTTGGCTGACTTGTTGTAATAAACCCTTCTGATTATATTATCATTTCATCCATATCTCTCTCCATTCTCCCCATAAGACTAGTATTTTTAACAAAAACATACTAAAAATCTAACTAAATATTATTATCACATTTTACTAGTTTAGTAAACCTTCGCCCCCCCCCAAAAAAAATAATATGGTGGTTGGTGTGATAATGAACTCCTTTATTCTCTGATACTGTGAGAGGAGGAGGATGCTGAATCACTTGAACTGTGGAACTACAATACACTCAGCTTAGTTTCCATACTTTGTCTGACGCAATTATGATGAGTTGCCAAGAATGAAGGGAATGGGAGTGGGAAGCCCCAACCTTCAAAGCAACCTTAATCAGAAAAGGAGCAAACCAAAGCCTCTGTGCTGATTAATTGCACTTCCAACCTAGGAAAGGGAAAACAAAATTAAAAATAAATAAATTAGGGTGGTCTGTAGGATCTGTTCTTGGTGAAACCATACTTGCTGTTTGTAATTACCATTTTTCCTTTCTAAATAGCCACCCAACTATCTCTTTAAATGATCTATTTTAAAATTTTCTCAAGAGCAAAATTCAAGATCGTTGGCCTATAGTTTTCATTCTTTCTTCCCTTTCCTTTTTTGAAAGGTTATTTTCTCTGCAAACCATCGTCTTTAGAAAGTAACAGAGTTCATGGTTATCATCTTCCAAATGAAATTTGAAAGAAATACACACAGAGACAATGTGCTATTTGTAACAATCTGTCTACTTTCTTAACTCTACTTGCATTTATTGAGTCCTTGACCCTACTCTCTTGTCATAAACACCCTGTTTATGACAAAACATACCTGTTTTGGCATTCACAATATCTCTTCCTGTTAACACCTTCTGTTTGGCATTCCCAACATCTGTTCCTGCTACTTTTCTTGTACCAACATTCTAACTTCTTCCATACTTCCAATTCACCTATTTACAATATAACTACTGACCTACCTCGACCATTCTCAGTTAACTCTTAATTCTCTTGGCTTTTGGTACTAGAATAAGATAAACTAAGCAGAAGTAGACTCTTTCCCATTTTTAATAAGAATGTTTATGCCACCACTACCACGACCACCATCATCATCACCACTTTCTCTTCCTTGTCCTTCTATTTTTCATCCCCCCTCTTCAAAAATATCATAAAACTCATGCTCCACAAAGTTACTGAAGTAATTTTCTCAAAATTTAATCTAACCATGTTATGCTCATGAGTTATAAATTTTAGTGGCATCCAGAATCAAATATAAAATCCTGTTTCCTAATTTTACAACCTAAACTCAGTCTACTTTTCCAGCCCTGATATACATTATTTTCAATACGCAGTCAAACTGACTGACTGTCTAGCTATTTTGAGAATGATCATCTAATGCTTAGAAATTCTCCTGAGACAGATGAGATAGAGGACAAGATTTGGAGTTGAAGTCAGAAAGAAAAGAATTGAATTCGTTCTTCAGTTTTTTACTGACTGTGTGTCCCTGAGAAAGTCACAACTCTGAATTTCACTATCCTCACTATATTTCTCCAGTGTTTATATATATATATATATATTTAAAAAGAGAGAGAGAGAGAGAGAGAGAGAGAGAGAGAGAGAGAGAGCACTTTGTAATTATTATCTCATTTTATCCTCCCAGTACACTTGGGAGGTTCATGGTATTGTTATCCACATCTTACAGATAAGAATATCATATGGGAATAATAATGATTCCTAAATTACATATTTGATATGTGGATCAAATGAGATAATGTAAGTAAACTGTTTTGTAAATTTTACATAATTAATTACTATGTGTTATCACTGCTACTACTACTACTACTACTACTACTACTACTACTACTACTACTACTACTACTACTACTACTACTACTACAATTATTGCCCTATCACTGTTCCTATTGTTGTTGCTTTTGTTCATACTTCATTCTTAATAAGGAACAATGGCCTTAGGAAAGTGATGCTTTGACTTATGAGTGAATTGGACTTAAGTAAGGCAGAGTTGTGCAAAGTCACCAACTTCGAGATTCCTCCAGAAAGATCTGATTCCAGTGTTAAGGCAAAAGTCAAGATGACTGGTGATGACCCAGGAATCAATTGTTGACCTTGACCTTTTTAAATTAAGGTCATTCCTAGGTCTCAGTTTGTCCAAGGCAATACTTCAGTGATTGAGGTCTGAGTAAAAATTGAGACAAAAGTTTGCTATCACAAAAGAATCAAACAAGGAGGGAAAGACCCTCGAGTTTCTGATCAGAACAGAAAGCAAGAACAAGAGAGACTTGGACTGGGACCTATTATTAGTCATTTGTTGAAAGTTGGGAGTAATTTGGGTCAAATTAAAGAGTCAAGTAACTATTTGAATCTCAATGGTATTTTTCAAAGCCTCTTTTTTCCGTTATAGTTCAAGGAATCATAAATAAAAACAGGACAAGACAAAAAAGTTAATTGTCCCGAGTTTTTTAAAAAATCATAAATAAATAGAAAATAAAAAATTCTAAACTCTTAAACCTTATCATATGACTAAAATGCATTTCCTTCTCCTGCCTACCTCTCAGAATGCCTAATTTCCTTCAAATCTTAGTTCAAATATCACATTCCACTTGAAGGTTTCTCTGAACTACCCCTTGTCCCTCTTTACACTGAGTATATTTTCTCTTGATAAGTTAGCTCCTATTTATTTTACATAGACTTTTAAGTTCAACATTTGAACTTCATATTTGTGTAACTTTTTTTTTTACAACAAATGTTGTCTCTTCCAATAGAATGACAGTTTGTTAAAGGTGAAAATGAATTCATTTTTACCTTTGTTTCTCCATGGGAAATGTTTAAAGAATGCTGACTGATCCATGGATTGATCATTATCTTTTAAAGGAACAGAAATCTCATGAGTAGGTGTCATGCCACCTATAAAGTAGGCCTCTCTCAGGTGCAGAGTCCTTACTTTCAACTGCTCCTTTAATAAGTGAGCAGAGAGTTACTGCCAGCAACAGAATCATGAAAAGAACAGATTTGAAGTTCAGGACAGTTAACTTCATGGCTATAATAGACAAAAGGGCATTAGTGCCTACCACTATGGCTTCTGGCCCAACATTAAAGGTGACAGCCCACAGAGTAACGACTGGAGCTGTAAGTGACTTTGCCGATAGGTTACCATGTGTCACAGTTAAAGGAGGAAGTTTGTCATTGAGCTATTGACTTAACAGAATTGAAATAAAAGGAAAAGGAAAAATTAGATTTTGGTGAAAATTTAACCCCTTTCCCCCCTTCTCATTAAATTATTTCTTCCCTCAGTTTCCATTTAGAAGTAGCTCCCATAATATATTATATTCATATATATATACATACATATATGTACGTGTGTTTATATATATATATATATATATATATATATATATTAATTAAATGGTGAGTTGAAGCATTTGTCCATATGATATCAGGTGGGTAAGAAAGGATATGAGGTAGACTTCAAAAAAAAAAGAACCGTGAATTTTTACCCTTTCATTCTGAATGAACTAAATTGCTTACATTCATTCTTCTTTTTCCTCCAAAAATGTTATTCATATTACCCTGCTATACTTTGTTATACTGATTAACATTCTAGAAATAATTTTCTCCCTTTTTTCTATACCCCTCTTCACATTCTACCTATTCTTAAATCAATTTCAGTACCACAATATCCATGAAACCTTCCCCAGTTAATTCTGATATATGACTTTCTAAATTTCCATTGCTCCTATCAATCCTTGACTTTTAATCATGTTGAATTATATTTAATTGAATTAGTTAGAATTCAAATAGAGCAGAGTTTTCAAACTGAGATGTATGAACTTTAAAAAAATCATTAACTTTCAACAGAATTATTTTCCTTTGTAATTTTATATATTTTATTTTATGCATTGAAACACATTATTTTGAGAAGGAATTCGTATGTTTCACCAAAACACCATATAGGTATATGACATACAAAAAATTAAAAACCCTTGAATATTGCACTGAATCATTATTTCAAAAAAATTCAACAAAACAAGTACAAGATAGAAGCTATGAGTGTAGTTAGGCAGACGTTACTATTAAAAAATAGATCTGGGGTTTTAGTGTATTGTAAGCTCAACATAAACCAGTAGTAAGATGTGACAGGTCAATAATTAATGTGATTTTACTCTATATAGAGATACCTGACTTCTTGAAAGAAAGAGAAAATGCTTTTTCTTGTATGTTGCCCTGATCCAAGCACATCCAGAGTCTTGGTACCAGTCTTATTTGTATCAGTAGAAGAAACTGAAGATGTTTAGTAGGATTATAGAAAATACTGGGTAGATAAAATGGCTGTCTACATATTTGAGTGGGCTGTTGGATGGCCCTGTGAATAAAGTGCCCAAATTGGAATCAGGAAGAATTCAAATCTTCCCGACTGCAAATTCAGCCCTGGACACTTACTAGTAGTATGACCTTAGAAAAGTCACGTAACCCTTTTTGCCTCATATCCCTCATCTACAAATGAAAGGGAGGAGTAAATGGCAAACCACTCCAGTATCTTTGCCAAGAAAACCCCAATTGGGTCCAAGAGCAGTAAGACATGACTCAAATGACTAAACAATGAGAACAATATATTTGCAGAGTTTGACCCTGTTTGACCCTGGAGCAATGGGTGGAAATTGCAACTAGACAAATGTAGACTTGATATTAGGGGCAGAAAATCCAACATCCCAACAAATTAAATTACTTCCATCAATAGGAAGGACTACTCCAAGGCTTCTCCAATAAGAAACTCTATAATCAGAGACTGGATGATCATGTGTTTGGTATGTTACAATGGTTATTACTTTTTGATAGGAATGGACAAAATGATCACCTCAAGTTCTGTGGTGCCTCAAATTCTGAGAAGATTAACTATTTTTGGTTGCAGCCATCCACTGTATCTCTGGGAAATATAAAAAGCTGATTCTTTATAGTTCTCCCCAAAGATCAGTTTAATGCCACACCCATAAGAAAAAAGATAAAAATTACTGTCTAAATGTAGAATATTTATTTAGGGCAATAAAGAATAGAGAATGGGGATAGAGTTCTAGTCCTGTAACAAGAAATGTTACTGTTCTTCATTCCAAAAATGACTAATCTGTAAACACGTTTATCAAAAATATGTATGTACAATGTTAACCTGGCTGTTTGCCTCTGAGGGGAGAGGGATGGGAAGGGAGAGTAGAAGAAAATTCTTTAACTTAAAAATATACATATTCATAGGGATGAATATTGAAAAAACTTTCATAACATATTTGGAAAAATAAAATATCAATTAAAAATCATTGTTTTACCGGTGTATTGAGTGCCATTATGAGAAATAATTCATTTTGATCTTTACTCTATCAATCAATTTGATCAGTTTGATATTTTACATAAATCCTAGAAGTATAGATTAGATCACTACTTACCACATTATGAGACTCACCTGCTTAACCAAAAGAATGCATATATAGCCATCTCTATTCTATTATGCTCAAATTCCATATTCAAACATAGTATGAGTGGGATGCCTTGATGCTTTAAAAAGTCCTCCAATTTATTTTTGTACCCAGAGACCACTCTCACTTGTCCAACATGAACAGATGACCATCTTGTGACTACTTATTCAGAGAGATATCCCATGCTTCACCAGCCTGTGATCCCTTCTGTTGATATGCATTTTTAGCTCTCTAACCAAAGTCAATCAACAGTAGATTATTTTATGTAGCCCCTTTAGAATGTTCAGGTCTCAATTCTGTATCAAGCCTTATAAAAATAAGGCCCTGGAAGAAGGAGGTATCTCAGATCATGAGGAAGAACTGAGGTCCCCTTCATGAGAGGAGACCAGGGACCTGGTACCATTGACTCAGAACTGTCTTTGTCTCTTTATTTTAGGCTGGAAAATTTTAATACCCAAACCATTTATTACTCCATTCTCCCTAATGTGATTCTGGCTCAATTCTCAGTAAATCTATATCAGCAAAGGAAGGTTAGGGGAAAGTTGAGGCTAGGGTTTTTAAAACTGAGATCTGTGAACTTGTATAGTTATATGAATAAATAAATTAATAACTTAAATATCATTTCTTTTATTTACAATTATTTTTTTTTTGCATTTTAAAATAGTATTTTGAGAAGGAATTCACAAGTTTCCCTTGAGTGCCAAGGGGATAAATCCTTGATACAAAAAAGGGTAAAAATTCTTGAAGTAGTCCATGTGCTTTGGAGTTCACTGTATGATCTATGGACCTCTGTCTGCCCATGACTTTCTTGTCTCCCCTCCCCTTACTTGCTGCTTATTGCTCCCATAACAAGGAATCTCTTGTTCATCCATAATTTCAGCTCTTCTCTTTACTACAGAAACTTCTGGCTACTCCTCTCTTAGCCTTGGCTTCCACTCAGAATCACTACCTATTTGCTACTATCACTAGGTCTCAGACATCATGCAAAATACCAAAGATATTAAAAAATAAAAGAACAAAACAGAACAATATCCATCCTAACCAGCTTAATGGAGGAACTTGCATATAAACAACTACATGTCAACAAAATATATTCAGTGGAGTTAAGCAACAGAGGGAAGTCTCTTGCACTAAGAGTGACAGGAAATCATTCTTCCTTGTAGAAAGTGGAATTTTATCTGGTACTTGAAAGAAATCAGAAAAGATTAGAAACAGAGAACAGAAGGGGGGGGGGTGTTCCAGGCATGGAGGATAGTGAAAATACATCAAACCTGCAGATGGAGAATCTTGGGCAAAGAAGACTGGATAGGACGTGAAGGACTTTGGAACCAAATAGGATTCTATATTTGATCAGGGAGACTTCTTACTGTATTTAAAATTCTTCCTATTTATCCATCCTTTCTGTGGCCTCCATTTCCCAGCTTTCTTTCCTTGCTACTTCTTTCTGTATAGCCTTGACTCCGAGCATTCTATGAAATGGAATTTTTATTCTCCTTCTAGAGTATATCCTGTAAATGTTGCCCATTTTCTCTTTTGCAGAAGTACAAGAAGTTAAGGAGAATCAAAGATCCCTCATATGTTTTCTACACTATCTCACTTTGAACACAGTAGATACTCAATAAACATTTTTTATGTGAAAAAGTGAATAAAGTTAGGTATGAGAAACAGCAAGCAGATTTACTTGATTAGACATGTTGGGCAGTATAACAGAATAATGCTGGCCAGGTTGGAGGCAAAAAAGGCAGATAAATAAAATTAGTACATAAGTTTCATTTAAAAATCAATGTTATGACCTGACATTTTGTACTGTGCCTCTCTTGAAAATAAATTCAGACAAGTAACAGAGGAAAAGGAATGCAACTGAATGAAATCTACCTGGCTTCAACAGCAACTAATTTTAAAGATGAGGAAAAGAAAATATTTCATTAGGAAATCAACAATGATAATACAGGACATTAAAGATAAAACTAAAAACTTGATTATAAGTAGCCCTGCCTGCTGAGGGGACTGAAAGTCAAAGTTCTGTGGACAATTCAATTTTGCTCTTTGATGAAGCTTTTAATTGCAAATACTTTCAAAGTGCATTAAAAGGACCATTGTGACTGCTTGGGTGATTGGCTTTGTGACAGGATTACCACCCTGAGGATGAGTTCAAACATTTTAGAACAAGTAGTGGCCAGGGCCCCTTTGCCACTGAGAAGATGATAGATATGAGCTAAAGGGAAAAAAATGCACTCCTTTGCAAAAAAAAATATAAATATAGCTTCATTTTTCGGACCCACAGTGAAAACAGGGAGAAATCAATTGCAGAGTGATATTTTCCAGGGTTAAAACTACAGGGTCGCAAAGTAGTTTCATTTTGTTAGTCCCATATATCGTTCCTTTAATACCATTTGGAAAGGAAACTAGTTTAACTCAATTATCCTTAACAGGATTCAAGGCATCTTAGTCACGCAAACAGGAAAGAAAAAATATAGCAGCATGCTAGTTATTAGAGATGAGGCAGGAATGAAATGTTCCACCCACCCAGCTGCCCACAAGTACAGTTAATTCTCCTATCCACAATTATATTCTGTTCACAATTGCAGTCAATGCAACCTTTCACTACATATAAGCTTGGAAATTGACTCTCTGAAGAACATGGCCTCTATGTAATCAGAGCTGCCTCATCATGTTATTAGCTTTTTTTTTGATGGTGCTTAGGAGAGCCTGGAGCTTGGACGAGAATATGGAACAGTCCAAATTTGAAGGCATGTTGAGTTAGGGCTTGGTAGGATGATGGTAATTCGGCACCTGCTCAAATTGCTACTGTCCTTTATCCTTTCTGATCTCAGCAATTGTTTTAGTCTTTCAGAAAGTCTAGAGTAGCTTATTCATGCCCCATGTCCAATGATAGGGTCAAACCCAATTAATTATAGATTATTTGATGCAATGGTGCTGCTTTCCTGAGGACAGTTAACCAGGGCCATAGTGCATAGTGTGCTGGTCCTAGTCAGGAAGACTCATCTTCCAGAGTTCAAATCTGCCCTCAGACCTTTCCTTGCTGGATGACCCTAGGCAAATCACTTACCCCTATTTGACTCAGGTTCCTCAATGCAAGATGAGCTGCAGAAGGAATGGCAAACTACTCCAGTATATTTGCCAAGAAAATCCTAATGGGCTCACACAGGCAGACATGATATATGCAAGACAAGTAGTCAAATCAGATTTAGTTCATCATATATTTAATCTACTTTGTGACTGCAAAGTAATAAATGAAGCAGTCCCTGAAATTAAGGAGTTTAAAGTCTACTAATACCCAAATAAGTATTAAATAAGTTAGTGTGTGAAGGAGAAAGGGAATAGATAAAAAAATCATATTATAGGCAAATTGAAGGAGAAAACTTAAAGGAGCTGAAGCAAGGGAGGCACAGGGAAGGATTTTCTGAGGAAGTGGTAACTGAACCCAGAAGGAATGTGAAAATAGCAAAATGATGGAAATTAGAGGAAAATGACTTCCATATTTAAGGCTATTCTGGTATGAATGAGGTGGGGCTATGCAAAGACAGTCACATGTAAGTGTGAGGCCCTTTAAAATGTACATGCATATTCTACATTTGGAAAGGATTCTGGAGCATTAAGCAACTCGATTCTGTATGAAAATACCTTAAAAATGGCTCAAGGTATCTACACTGCCCCAACACCTTTGCCTATAGTCACTCACTTTGCATGTGCCTCAGCGAGAGTAACTTAGGATAGTTACTCTCATTGAGGGCACCTGACTGAAGGAGGAGGACTTGGAGAGGATACTTCTCCAGCTCCTTTCCTCCAAGAAACAGCTCCAGCCAGGAAGCACATTCCAATCCTGAAATTTTCATATTGGAAATACTCTCCTGCTTCTTGGGCTCTCCACCTAATGGGAAGTTCTTCCCAGAATCTCCATTTCAAAGAGGAGTTTCAGTCCCACCATGTCCCTTTTGTCTATAGGCTGCATTCATGACTCTCCTCCCTGATTTTTTCTACAAGTTCCCTAAGACAGGCATCTTCATTTCACACTTCATGCCACAAATTCTTTTAGGTATTATGTCCTCTCATTGTAGGGATGGACTGTCATTCTTTCTGCTTTTGTCTTAAACTGCTATGGTACCTGACCCATAATAAATTTTATCACTGACTGACTTCTTTTAGATTTGTACTCTACAAATATTATTTTTATTCTTTCATATTTTTGGAAAGTAGGGACTATTATTAACCTCATCCCATTTTACAGATGAGGAAACTGAAGTAGGTAAAGTTTGACTTGCCCAGGATCACAGAACTAGTAAATGCCTTCAGGTGTAGTATTCTATTCAAATCTCCATCCTCCAGAGATTTTCATTTTGGATAAATATTCAAAGGGCTAGTTGAGGCTGCTGGCTGTTTGGTTTTTGAGAGGCACATCAATTTGGACTGAAGAGCTACGGGAGTAGTTACCCCTCTAATATTCTGCCCTATGGATTTAAATTCAAGTTGGGGAAGCAAGCCTAGAAGGAGGGCTATATGTTGAAGCTACAGGGGTAGTGTTGTTGGATATAGAAAATAAGCACCATTCCAATTTGGTTGGGGCACAATGATTGAAGAGTAGAAATATGAAGTAAGAATGGGGGATGGCTAGGTGAAGCCCTGGAGTCAGGAGTCAGGAGTACCTGGGCTCAAATCCAGTCTCAGACAATTAATAATTATCTAGCTGTGTGGCCTTGGTCAAGCCACTTAACCCCCATTTGCCTTGTAAAAACCTTAAAAAATGAAGTAAGAATGGAAAGGGGGAGGAGAGTCAGACCATGGAAAGGCTTAAGTAAAGGAATGAGGAATTTGTATTTTCTTCTAGATATTTTAGAAAAAGCACTGAAATTTTACTTTTTAACAGGTAAGATGGATATGTCTATGCTTTAGGAAAATTATTTTGTCATTTATGTAGAGTATAGAAATTACTTAAGCCCAGGTGAGATGTGGGGGTACTGGAATTTGAAAATAGAAAGGAGATGGATTTATGCCCTATTGTAAACAGGTCTATACTGAGCACCATATAGAGATATGGATGTGGATGATGGACTCATCCTCAAGGAGCATACATTCTCTTTTTTTTTAGGTTTTTTTTGCAAGGCAAACAGGGTTAAGTGACTTGTTCAAGGCCACATGGCTAGGTAATTATAAGTGTCTGAGGCCCGATTTGAACTCAAGTACTACTGATTCCAGGGCCAGTGCTCTATCCACTTAGCCACCTAGCCTCCCCTAGAGCATACATTTTCAAATACAATCCAGGTACATATTAACTTTTTTTTAAAGTCAGAATTAAGAGAAATCAGTTAACCTCAGTAGTCCTCAATTTGCTGATCTTTAAAAATGGGGTCAGCTAGGTGACACAATAGGTAGAGTGCCTGGCCTGAAGTGGGAAAGAATTGAGTTTAAACCTGGTCTCAGACCCTGGGCAAGTCAAGTTAGCCAAAGAAAACATGGCAAACTATTCTCAACCAAGAAAGTCCCAAAATGGGGTTACAAAGAATACAACATGATTGATAATAACTAAACAACAGCAAAATGAGGACATTAAGCTATATGATTTCTAGAATCCTTTCCTACTCTATGATTCATGATTACTTAAAAGGTAAGAGTAATAATAATGGGAAAGAATTCTAAACCAGAAGAGGCATAGAACTTTAGAGTCCAGTTGTAATACTTTCACATTTTAATTGTTCTCCATATACTAAGGCCTTTTTGTCTTTACTTTGACACATCTCTGGTCTTCTTTCAGTCGTGACTATCCTTTAAAATTTTCCTCCAAAGGGAAAAGGTCAGATAAACTCAGCAGAACCACAATCTTTCCCTTCCAGCAGTTCTCTGTTCTGAAACTATACAGATTGATATCAAACACCATAGATTTCCTGGTTTCTTTTCACCTCAATCTGAAGTCCTCAGGGAAGAAGAGAGTAGGGCTGGGAGCAGCAGATAATTGTCAACCCACTTCCATAGCCACATATAGATCATGGAGTTGATTGATAGATAAACTTGCTGCATTTCTCTATAGAAAGGGAAAAAATATCTTTACCAACTTAAATTCTCTCCCAAATCTATGGGTGCTCCAGAGATGTTCCTCTGCAAATTAGCAAACCGTCAGAAAGCTTAGAGGCAGCATACCTGGGAAAATGCAGGGCTCCTATAACTGGGTGAGGGGAGTTTGAATGTTGGGAAAGGTTAAAGGTGGGGAAATATTCCCTAAACCGAAAACTAATACTAAAAGATTTGAATTATGATCTCAACACATTATCTTTAGCTCCTCACACCACATTCTGTGAATAAGTTAACTATTAAACTTATGTTTTCTTTGTTATTGATGTCAGTTTTCAAATGCAAATCAAAGACCATGGGGAGGTGACCCAGAAGATCATGGACACAGGATGTGTTGAGTGTGGTTCCTCTCAACAAGCTATCTGTGTCTAAGCCAGAGACATCTTAAATTATCATCATCACCATCACCATCACCACCACCACCATTATTCTTTCATTATTATTTTTATCCAAACCTTCTCTAAGTCATCTGATTCTCATTCCAGGTCAAATGCTTACCCATCACCTTATTTTATCTCTTTTACTCTTTAAATAATTTACTCTAAACTATAACTTAGAGATACCAATCCATTTCATTTGTTGCTTTAAAAAAATTACCAGTCAACTCCTTAAGACCTTTAAATAGAGCTATTTCTATTCTGAGCTGGACCATTAACTAGCTACCAAAATATTTCCTCCCTATTCAAACAACACTTTTTGTCCATGTCAGAGAAATACTTTAAAACTTTCAATTTCATTCTTCTCTAATTTTTACATTTTCTTACTTTAAAGATCAACTATCTGGTCTAATTAGGTATAATTGGGAACCCCCCTCCCCAACACTACCCTTATCGTTTCTGGTTTGTCTTTGGGGTTGAACACCTCTGACCACTTCTGGGGACTAGTGGTAAAGAACTCTGGAATGATAAAATATTACATTTAATTTGAAAATTGCACTATGCATTAAAGCAGACTTTCCACTGAAATTGTAAATATGGTCTACACAGTAGTATTGAAAGGGAATGAATCTAACTTGGCAGTCTCTCTTTTCATCTGGCTAAGGTGTTGATACTCTAGGCCTCTCCCTCCTTCTCTTAAGATATAGGGATAATGATTGTACCTAACAAAGAATACAAGTATTGTTTAGAGGTGTCTTAGAGTAGCATTGGTTGCCTCTTCTGTTGTTTCTTTCTTCAGAACAAAAATAAAGCAAACCTGAGAGACAGTTGTTTTTGTTTTTGTTTTTCTGATACCAATGAGTTTGGTTTTCTTGGTCGCTGCTAGCTAATCTTAAGTTCCATTCTCCTTGAATCTACTACAATACTTTTCAGAAGAAAGGATAACCACCAATTGGAAGAAAAACCCAAGCCATGCTCTTTGTTGTCTGAAGATAGAGATTCTGAGGTTGCTGCTCAGAAACTACAGAGCTAAAGAAAAGCTGAAGTGTCAATTTGACAGTTCCATAGATTATTTCATGTTTTAAAAAATTCTATAGTCTATTTATTGTTTCATGTTTCAAGTCTTTGTCAATGCAGGTATTTTTTGTGGTGGAGAAAATAAATATCTTTTATACATTGAGTACTTCCCTAGAAGGAAATCTATGAATGGTTTGTGAAGAGATCCCAAATATCAGTAAAATCTGATTTTCCCTGGAGTTCCATGATGAGAACATGAAACACCAGAGAAAAAGAGTTGAAAAAATTTTGACTCCTCTCTTTAAAGAATATTCTGCCTGAGGATTTACCCAAGTCCATGTGAGTAGGGATTGGAATCCCTTTAGTAGTATAATGCATTCCAATATCCTGTAGATAAACAGGTTTGCTGCAATACTAGTTTTTGTTAGGTTAATGCTCAGTTCTTCCTCACCATTTCATTGTAGAAGCAGCATGGTCAAAGGATAGTAATGTGATTATTGGAGTCAAGAAGACTGTCTTTGAAATATTTTGGTTGAGTGATTTTCAACAGTCTGTGTGACTCTCAAAGTACTCCAGGTAACTCACTGAGATGAAAAGTTACAGGGCTGATCATTAATCTGAGTTCCTTAAACCAACGAAATCATAGATCTAGAATTTTTTTAATTGAAATTTTTGAAAAATTATGTTTGATCACAAACAAAAATAGAACACCTAAATTCTGATCTCTAATATGAGGGTAGGAAAAAAGGTTATGTCAACACAGCCTCCTAACATTATCCACTCCCCTTTCTGCTGAATATAAAAACTGTGTTGTATTAAAGAATGACATATCTAAAGCTATACATATATATATATGTGTATATATATATACACATATATATATATATGTATGTATATATATATATATATATATATATATATATAATGACTTTGGGGTCCATTGAATTCAATTCTCTCATTTTATAGATGAGGTAACTTAGCTTAAATGACTTGTATAATTACTTATCACAGAAAGATAATAAGATGATTATTCTGTTTTTCATATATTTTTATGAGTTTGAGTCTATAACACATAGTACTAAGCACTGAAACCTTGTGTAGATTTGAAGAATTTGAAAATACCTGCCAGTATCCAAAACCTATTTTATCTCAGTCTTGTGTTTCCTGAGTAAATGTCTTATCAATAAAAGTAAAAAAGTATTGCATAATTGAACAAAAACCCATTGAGTCAACATGTCAAATCACCTAGATGGATATTTACTGTTCAAGAGGCAAATTCTTTATCTCATGTAAAACCTGTTTCTTGTACCTTTTCTTGTACAATTGACTTAGAATTCCCTACATATTTTGCATGTTTCCATAATTTTGATGACAAAGACAAGAATAAAGAATTCTGGACTGTAATTTCATTTAAACAATTAATTTACCCCCAGAAAATAACAAGTTGTCCCTTTAAAAGGGATACCAGTCATGAAATGTTACAGAATAGTATGCTTTTAGAACCTATTAAGTTTTCAAGTCTTTCAAACACACTTAAGGATAATGATGATGGTGTTGGCAATAATGATAATGTAACAACAGCAGCATTATTAATAATATTCATATAATCCTCAAAGTTTTACAATTAATTTATAGTTATTGCTTCATTTTATACTCAAAACAGCTGTGGGACATGATGCTATTATTTTTATATCCAATTTACAGAAGAAGAAACTGAGGTAAATAACTTGTCCAGAGTCTCACAGTGTGGTTTGCTCTCCTTTTTTGCAACCTACCTGATCCCTCGTGATTCTGTATAAAGGTTACCTAGAAATATATTCCCTCATTATTTTGTAAGGTATATGAAGGAAGGTGGCATTTCTTAACAAAATTTTGTGTTTATCTAGACATGCTCAAAGTGTTATGGACATACAGACTCAGAAAACAAATAAATTTGAGGAATTGAATATGAATTTTTCAAAGGGCAATTTAACTATTAAAAAATGAAACAGCCTCAATTTTTGATAGATATTTGGTTAGTTCATGTTCTTTAGGGAAAATGATTTTTTTGTTTTTTTAAGTTAATTTCTTTATTGAAAGTATCTAGTCCCTTTCAATGTTCTTCGAAAAGCAAAATTTTTATCTGAGAAAGCTGTCTGAAGCAAATTGAGGATCCTGTATCTTTTTTAAAAATATGCAAATCCTCATTGTGGATGCTGCTAGTTTACATATAAAGACTGAGAGTCCTAATTTAGGAGCACAAAAGCAATCTACCACCATGATGAAAAAAGTCTGAGACATAAGTCTGAGACAGCAGGAGAATAGTTCTTTCTCCTACATCAGATAAAGAGATGAACTAAAAAACATATAATAAATGCTTATAATGTTGAGCACTGTGCAAAATGTTGCAAAAAAGGAGAGAAACTCTGACCTCAAAAAGGGCAATATACATAGACACACACATATATAAATATAAATATATAAATATATATCTATATATATGTATGTATATATATATATATATATATATATATATATATATATATATATATATATATATGGTGTCTAGGAAAGAATGTTTTGATTTAGAATGTCCTAGGCATGGTGTCGAGTCATAAAATATTTGAGTGAATGTTCCAGTGAAAATGACAGTTAGGATTTCATTGCAATTCCAGAAACAGGAAGTGGTGGGGAGATGGATTGGGTGGGGGAAGGCACAGAAAAGAAAAGTCATATGATTGTGGCAGTAGGGTAGACGTCAGTAAGATATCTGGTTGAGTAATAAGATGTGAAGAACAGCTAGTGTCTTCTTTACACAATGGACTAGATATGGTGCATTCAGCTATTAAGAAATTGTGAACCTAAAGGCAGAGTTCAAAGGAGCATTAAAAGCTCTCACAAGGTCATAGTTGGCAAAGGTTAGTAGTCTGGAGCGAACAGACTCAGGCAATGGCTTTGAGCAGAATTGTAATTATGATATATAAAAGCTTATGAAATTGTCCCTCTATTCTACCAAAAAACTAATACAGTTTCTTTCATCACCCATGTTTTGAACTTTACCACATTTCAAATAGTCTCTACTGACTTATCACACTGTCTCTATTGCCTAGTCCTTGAAGTTGTCTGAAACACCAAGAACTTAATTTAAAACAGCAAAAACTGATGAGGCCAGAACTTCCAGTAATAGAGAACTACCTTCCCCCCTGCGAAAGTTTGGCCTCAAAGACTTAAGGTGAAGATCCAATAAACTTTAGGGTACTAAATATTTCATATTAACCTATTTTCTCTTCCAGTCTCAATATTCCCTTTACTTATCCCAGCAGCCTGACTTTACATACTGAAGTGGAGACCCTCTAAGGAATTATTCAAGAATTTTTTTAATGCAATCTTCTCTTTATAGGTCAGAACAGGATTACTGAATCTCTAGATTTGGGCTAATGAAAGCTACAAATGTCTTCTGAGAAGAATGCTTTTAAATGTGTAAAATAAAACAGTATTATAAAGGAAACAAATGATATTGCAATAATTTTATACATATATACATTTATGATTATTATTATTATTATTGTTCATAGATGCCAGTTAGGAAACCTTTCTCTAGATTAGTCAAGATATGACATCCATTCATTTATTCTTTTATTCATTCTTTCTTTCAACCAATCAGTCAACAAGCATTTACCAATTGCTTATTTAATGTAAATTTTGGAAAGTGACTAAGCTTCCTTTAATCTCATTTTCCTCTCCTAAAAATTAGGGGCTTTCGATGATCTGATGCTCCCTTTTAAATCAAATGAGGATGATGATAGAAATAAATTCATTCAATTTTTTCAATTATCATCATTATTCATCACATCTGTATAGTGCCTTTAAGGTTTGTATTGTCATTTGATCAATCCTTCAAATAACTTTGAGCTATTTATGATCTCCATGGAGAGGTAAAGTGGAGACGGGGTTTATAAAGTCCCTGATAAAAGAGCTTTACACATAGTTTCTTACTTTGTCATTACAATATCCTTGGGAGGAAGGTATGATCCTAATCCCCATTTTACAGAAGAAAATGAGACAAATCATTAATAGGGTCACACAGCTGGTAAAGTTCTGATACTAGATTTGAATTCATGTCATCTTGAATCTAAATCTGGTACTCTATCCACTTCACTGCCAAGCAAAAAGAACCAAGGTTCTTTTACTTACCATTTGCTGATCCAGACACCAAGGGCATTCCTTTAAAGTTAATTCCCTTTGTCAACAGCTACTTCCTTTTATCAGTCTTTGTTCTAAATAATCAGGTTTTTACTATTATTGTGTGTGAGGTGGTTCAGGAACTGGGATGAAATAAATCTGTGTTCCCTCTGAATGCTGTTCTTTGACCCAGGTATAATTTCTTGAGCCTCTGAAAGCCCTACAAGTAGATGGGATGCTAAAAAGTCATCCTCTTACTCTTTGAATATATAGGAGAAATGTATTTCTGGATTCCTCCTTTCCTTTTTTCTCTCTCTCTCTTCCTCCTATCCAAAATACCTTCCTTCGTAATTCCTCCTCCTCCTCAACAAAGAAGTAGGTTTTCTGATTAGGAACATGACTCTAGACCAAAAAAAATAGTCAATCAGTTACTCTTACTTCTTCCTGATTCTTTTTTAAGCATTAAATTGCATTTTCTCCCAAATATTATGTTTGTTGTTGTAATGATTCTCTAATTTAAAAGAAAGATAAATATGAAATAGAAGGGAGAACATATCAATGTCATTGTTTATTTTATAAACATATTTGTTTATTTTTCCAACGATACTTTTGATTAATGTAGCTACATTACTTGACTTTATTTTGGTTTCTTTTGAAGGAACACCTCTAAAAGGAGAAACGCTTTGCTATAAGTCAATATTCTTTCAATGATGATTGAGTATCACTTTATAGATTGTGTGATTTTGAGGTGAAAACTAATCTTCTTGGACTTGTAGTTAACTATTCACTTGGTGTCATTTTCAAAACTGATAGCACTGCACTGCTGGTTTTCTCTTCACCCAATGCTGCTTTTTTCCTCCTCTCATACAAAAGATCTTCTCCCTTTCCTTCTCCCATTTCTTCTGTTCCTCTTTCCATTTTCCTCTTCCTCCTCCTATTCCTTCACCTCCTTTCCATTTCTTCTACCTCTTCTTCACCTACCTCTTATTCCACCTCTTTCTTCTTCTCCTTCTCCTTCTCCTTCTCCTTCTCCTTCTCCTTCTTCTTCTTCTTCTTCTTCTTCTTCTTCTTCTTCTTCTTCTTCATCTCCTCTTTAATTTTATTTTTCCTCTCTGTAGTTTTCAAATAATTGGTTCATTTTGGGAGGATTATCAATGTGAAAGTAGTAGGAGCTATCCTCAGCTATGTCCTTTATTCTTTCATGTTTCTATAAAAGATTTATTTTATGTTTTTTTTAATTAATGCTACATGCTAAAGCAATTCTCAAACTTTACCTTGAGTTCCAAATTATTTTCCTTCCTCCTACCCAACTGAGGAAGCCCTTTTTTAGTGTAGGCTAAAAACACGGAGCCATGAAATACATTACTACAATACTCATGTTATAAAAGTAAACATAATTCCCCCCACACACAAAATGTATTTCTTTTACGTAAAATGACTTAACTCGATTTTACCTCTCCTTTCCCTATCTCCTTTACAATCTTTCTGAGAAACCTCAAGAAAAATAAAGTGAGGGGAAAAAGGGAATATTCTTCAGTCAGTATTCAGATACCATTAACCTTTTCTTTGGGGTGGAATAGCATTCTTTATCATAAATCGATCAGAAAAATCACTTCAATGTTTTTCCCACAGTTTCTAATGCTAGCTGTATTTTCTCCATCCTATCCCCACCCCCATTTATCCCATTCTCATTCTCCTTTCACCTTGTATTTCTTCAAAAGTGTGTTATATCTGACTATGTTCTCCCATGATCTTCCCTCTCTACTACCCCCTATAATCTCCTCCCTTCCCCATGTCCCCTTTCTCCCACCCCTTTCCTCTCTTATTATTCTCTAGGGTAAGATAGATTTCCATATCCCTTTGAATTTATATATTATTTCCTCTCTGAGTCACTTTTTTTAAGTTTTTTTGCAAGGCAATGGGGTCAAGTGGCTTGCCAAAGGCCACACAGCTAGATAATTATTAAATGTCTGGAGCTGGATTTGAATTCAGGTACTCCTGACTCCAAGGCTGGTGCTCTATCCACTAGCTGCCCCTCTGAGTCACTTGCGATGAGAGTAAAGGTTCACTCGCTCCCCATTACCCTTCCCTTCTTCCACTCCATTGCAAAATGTTTTTCTTTTTTGTGAAATAACTTAACTCCATTTTACCTCTCCTTTCCCTATCTCCCAGTGCAATCCTTTGGAAAGTATTTCTTAAGTTTTTAACAGATGAGTGAGCTTGATATTATCCATGGAAGTTATATCAATTAATCAAGGGGGGGGGGGAAGGAAAATTTTTGTTTTATGTGAAATTGCTAGTTTCTTTGGGGTTTCTTCTTTGAGATATTATTTCTGCAAATTGAAATTATAATATATTGTCATATTAATAATATTTCCATTTACATTAGAGATTTTGATCAATAGACCATATTACAGTGACACAATTATATAACCTTTTCTTTTCATTTTTATCTTTATTCTAAAGGATGATGGATTTCTTTTTCCGAGAACAGGCCAATAATCTGACCAACAATAGATAATTAGGAAATGATTCCCATCTTTGTAACCAATCATTTACTATTATAATATATTCGGTGTTGATTTTTGTTCGGTGTCTTCCTTCTTCCATGTATAGCAATTTTCTTCTGGAAGAAATTATTTATGATATAGATGTGAGGTGTCTCTTCAGTTTATCAGCCTTTGGTCTCATTTCTTGGATGTGAATCAAGATTTCTACATTTTTTTGTTTTTGCTATAACCTCTGATTTGTATCTTACCAAATAGTTAAATTAATTTAAAAAGACTTGAATTCTTAAAAATTTTCTCTACTTCATTCTCAAGATGATGTTTAAGCTGTAATTATTTTCATTCAATTAAATTTAACATTAAAAACATTTTCTTGGTACTTGTTATATGCAGACATAGAGTTCATAGTGGTCTTTTCCTCAAATATTTATCATTAGTAAGAGGAAATAAAATTCCTAATATCCCCTAAAACAAATTGTCATATTCTTTTTGCTTAGAGAATCATGATGAAATAAGTTCTCCCAGAACTCATGAGCTGTCCTTCATTTACCTATAACTTACCCTTTTTCTTATTATTTCCTTTTTATAAAGAATGTAGAGATTAATTTGGTTGTGTTTCTTTACTAGTCTGAACATTCACTGGTTGTTGAACAGGAGCCTCACTTTTAGAGTATTAACAGTCAAGTCAGTGTTTATAGCTGAGGGGAAACAATAATTCAAATCTTAGCCTCTTTGCTCCCTTTTCCTGCTTTTCTCCTTTTTTTATTTTTTTCGTGAAACCTTTATATAAATCCATATTTATTCTGTATCTCTATCTCTATCTGTCTCTGTCTCTGTCTCTGTCTCTATCTCTATCTCTACTCTTTCTGTAAGCATATCCATATCCATGTCCATGTCTGTGTCTATGTATGACTACATCTATACACAACAGATACAGACAATGCATCTATACAGATCTGTTGACATTTATATGTATATTTATACACACATGTATATCATGCATCTTTAAAGATGCATTGATACTTATATACATACTGGTGCATATAATGCATACATAATTATATATATATATATATATATATATGTATGTATATGCATCTGGTGACATAGTAAATAGAACAGTAAACCTAGATGCAGGAAGACCTGAGCTTAAATATTATGACCTTGAGCAAGTCACTTAATTTCTACCTGCCTCTGCTTCATAAACTATAGTATGAAGTTAATAGTATTATCTACATCCAAGACTTTTGTGAAACCCAGATGAGATGTTTGTTAAACATTTTGCAAACTTTAAAGTGTTATACTATTTTTATTATTATATAACTTAAATCATTCCTAATCCTCTTCTTTTTCCTTAACCCTATATATATATATATATCCCTATTGGAAATATTTATTTCCCGAGTCCTAATACACTAATGTCATCATGAAATATATATGTAGCACCTGATACACTGATGTCATCATAAAACATATATTGAATACCTACTATATGAAAGAAACTAGCATATGATAAAATAATATCAGAGAACAAATGCCCTTTCCCCTTCTAAAGCAAGCAATGTGACAGAGAGGTCTCACCAAAAACAGTTTCCATAGAGGAAACTCTTAAATGTGAGTCTGTTCTTAAAAAACAAGATGAAAGTTGAGTGAATCTGTATTTTTTCATGTGCAAGCAATAAAAATATGATACCTTTATCAATCCATTCAAAATCACAACGGTTCTATTCCTCCATAATAGGCACATATAACATTCATCTCAATTAATGGAAGTTATAGGGGGGATCAAAATAATATATACCCCAATATGCTGTCCTTACTAAAGTATACCTTTGAAGTAGAGGAACATTTTTCATTTTAATCATATTGCTCTCCACAGTCCATGAGAGCTATTTGACATAGGCTTTAAAAGCTAAAAATAAAGTGCCCCCTAACTGTGTTATTTTAACAAACTTTATTCCTTTAAGCAGAGAGCTAAAAGGTTTGCAGAGCAATTCATTGCTATTTTTTAATAGATACTCAGCACACTTTAATAGATCTCTTCCTTTTCACCAGCTCCACTTCTCAGCAGCACTTAGTGAAGTAGGCAGCATGAACTCTTAGCAGGTTTCCCCTTCATTAGGCATTTAAAATCACCATTATATGATTCATTGATGCATTTCAACTTGACACATGTAACACCTGGTGCTTAACATGTCTTCATTAAATAGGTTTCTATGTATACCTAACTAATTATCACTAAGGATATTCCTTTCCTAACTATTTAGCCACAAAAATGGTTTACCATTTAATTCTTTGCCTGAACTTATAAAAAGGCAACAAATTGAGATTTATGTGCTAACTATATTAAAAGTTGGCTTTCTCTTTGGGAAATCTAAAGTGATACACTTAAATGGAAACACTTTTACTGTGAGCCATGGACCAAAGGAAACATACCCAATGATTAGACATGTATTGACAAGACCTAAGGAAGGGCCATTTCAAAGAAGACCAAAGACCTGTCTATATATGAAATTCATTTCCCATTTTTGTGGATTAAATTACGATTACCAGGGAAATACAGAGGGGTTGAATCATAGAATTAACTAAATTATAATGGGCTGATAGAGAAAAAATTAAGAGATATTCACCTCCCAACAGGTTTAACTGAATTGGATCTTCCAACAGCAACTGGAATGGTGACTACCATGCTCACAGAACAGGTAGAAAGGAACAGGACTGGCCAATGGGCAGAAGGCAGAACAGGTAAAAAGGAAGAGGACTGGCCAATGGGCAGAAGGCAGAACAGGTAGAAAGGAACAGGACTGGCCAATGGGCAGAAGGCAGCCTTCAACTCACCATCCCATCCCTTTCTTGCCATTATGAACAGAAAAGAGGCAGCAAAGATCCCTCTAAAAATCAACAAATCAACTGTACCAACTTTGTTATCCCCCCCCACTAGTATTGATAGTGTGTTAAGAAAAAAAAAGGCCAACAAATGTGGTTGCTTACTTCTTTTTTTTTAGTTTTTTTTGTAAGGAAAATGGGGTTAAATGGCTTGCCCAAGGCCACACAGCTAGGTAATTATTAAGTGTCTGAGGCCGGATTTGAACCCAGGTACTCCTGACTCCAGGGCCGGTGCTTTATCCACTATGCCACCTAGCTGCCCCCGGTTGCTTACTTCTTAAAGATTCAAATTATCCATTAATATTCATTTATAAGTTGACCCAGAACCATTCTAATATATTATGAGTGATGAAATGTATGCAAATTTGTATAAATCCTACTGTATTTTGCATGATTTTAAAAGAAATTCATGGAGTAATAAGAAAAAAGATGACATATCTAGTTATTTTCAACAAAAAACATGGCTTATAATTCACTGTTTAGGGTTGCTAATTATTTCTTGTGATTGATTGATCCTTACTGATTCTTAAAGATGGGAACTATGGTGGATGAGAGTAAATGTCAATATTATTGTATGCCTATGTCTATGTATAATCATGGTACAGAGGGAAAGAAATAAAACAACAGTGCCTTAGGAGGCCCCACAACCCAAAGGATTAGATTCAGTGATGATGATGACAATGATGTTGTTTGTCCTTCATTCTCAAAGGAGACCATGATGTCAGAGAGGTGATGCAATGACATGTACATAAATTGGATTTGAGTGAGGGGCTCTGCTCTAAATCACCAATCTCACTGTCTCCTCCAGAGCCTTCTGGGTGCAGTGGTCAGATGCAAATTAGGACAACAGGAGTTAGCTCTAGGTAAGAGGGTGAAGTGATTTGCACAAAGTCACATAGCTAATAAGTGTCTGAGACTGAAACTCAAGTCTTGCTGACTTTAGGGCCAGTGTTCTACCTACTGCACCAACATTCCTGTTCAGTTAAGGGGACCTGAATTTAAATCTGACCTCAGACAATTGTCACTTAATAGCTGTGAGAGTCTGGGCAAGTCATTTAACTTTGATTACCTTGCAGAAAAAGAAAAGATCTAGTAACAGGTTGTGTAGCTGCGCCCTGAAGACATTTCTAGTCAAGTTCAGAGAGAGACTCCATAAAACAGAAAAAGCACTAGAATTGCAAGGAAAAGATCTGGGTACAAATCTTGCCTTACAATTACTATGTGACATATGATAGATTTTTCAATCTCTCTGGATCTCAGATGCTTTATCCACAGTTTTAAAAATGAATAGGAGTATTCAACTAATTGTGGAAACTTATATTATCCTATATTTATTAAATAAGCATTTATGGGTCTGTCTGACTGCCTGCCTCTCTCTCTCTCTCTCTCTCTCTCTCTCTCTCTCTCTCTCTCTCTGTCTCTGTCTCTCTCTCTGTTTCTCTCTCTTTATATATATATATATAGATATAGATATACATATATAGATATAGATAGATAGATGTAGATATGTTTATTCATCCATGTGTCTATATCTAAATATATGTGTATATATATAATGTATAATGTATAATCTATATTTCTAGGTCTTTGATGAATACCCTGAAAGAAAGATATGAATGATTCCAATAGTTAAGAACAATGAAAGATTTACAAGGACTATTAATAGAATTTATACATTGTCCATGGATGAACAATATTCACTGTACCGTGTAGGAAATTGTAAAATTAGTTCACGTGATTAGGAGGAAACAGAAGTGACCTTGTAGATAAACAAGGGGAGTGAAAATTAAAGATTTCTGGTTGATCAGAAAAACCTGAATAGTGCTTTAAGTATGATTAGAAGTAACTTTGACTATCAAGGGTTGAATAAGCAGGAAGATCAAGCTCATGGGAATGTGCTTGAGAATAGACTGAATGGCATAAAACTAGCTAGCTAGGTAGATGAATGATGGATAGATGAGGAGAGACGTTAAATGAGAGTATATAGAATGGCATAAAGACATGTTTGTGTATATATATAGTTCTATACATTATCAATACAAATGTCTTCTAAATTGTACATAATGTATATATGCATATTGTATAATATAAATAGCATGTTTAAAGGCTAAATACATATGAATGTATGTTTGTACACACAAATACAAATGTACATATGAATATATATTTATATGATGCCTAAGAGACTCGAGTATTAGAAAATAGGTTTGGAATGCAAGCCATTGTCAATCTGACCTAAAGGCATGACAGAACTTTACTATTGTGAACCAATATTTAGCTAGGTAGTATGGTAGCATGTTAGACCTGGAGAGAGCAATTCTAAGTTGAAATCTGGTCACAGACCTGGACTAGGTATATAATTCCGAGAAAATTTCTTAACCCTTGCCTGTCTCATTTTCCTCAACTTTCAAAATGGGGATTTTAAAAAGTATTTAATGGTGGAACCAAAATGAGGAGGAACTGACCTGAACTCTCTCAAATTCCTCTCCAAAGAACATTAAATCAACATCTCAAATCAAATTCTGGAGTGACAGAGTCAGCAAAAGATCAAGAGGAAGCAATTTTCCAACTCTGGACAACTTTGGGAGGTTATCAGGAAATGTCTATTTCATTGAGTGATGGCCAGCAGAGAATGCAGTCCTATTGCAATGACATCAATAGATCTTGAAAGGAAAGGGGCAGTGACAGCGGGAACCAGTAGTTGGTAAGAGGGTTGGATCAGAAAGAGATTGGAGGGGACCTCTTACTGTTCTGGATTCAATGCAGTTCTGAGTCACAGTTAAAGGTTAAAGAGGAGAAGTCATAGGGGAGTAGGGACCCTGGTCACACTTATAATATGGAGAGAGTGTATGTAGTCAGTCACAAAAATCTCAGTCCTAAGACAAAAAGCGGTACTAGCAAATGGGTTTGCAGGAGAACCTGGTTGAAGTCTCAAGGCCAAGAGGAGTATGCTTGAAGATACAGGGAAAAGATTGTAAAGACGAGAGCACAGGCTAGTAAATCACACTTCTCCTTAGGTCATACCACCTTGGAAAAGTGGAAATCCTATGGAATACTAGAATTAGCTCTGAAAGCAGCAGGAAGAAAAAGCTGAAGCTTAGGAAAGTTTTCCTCTACCTCAGGGACAGAACAAAACTTTATCATAAAGTTAAAAGTAAAAAAATAGATTGGAAAAATGAGGGAAAAAACCAAGAAAATTATCTGATCCTAAGCTACTAAAGTGACAAAAATATCAAAACACAAACATATGACAACTATGTCAAAAGAGCAACAGACAAAACCTCAAAGGAAAAAAAAAGTGAATTGGAGACAAATTCAAAAAAAATAACTGAAAGAACTCCAAAAATCAAATAAGAGTAGAGGGGAAAATTGTGATACAGAAAAATTAAGAGAGTCAACACTTCTATAAAAGGATCATAAAAATACTGAGGATAATAAGACTTTATTTTTTTGAATTCATGTTTTTAATAATTGCTTTTAATCTTTAATTTGCAAAGTCACTAACATTTTATCATTAGACAAATTATGAGGTTGCTGATTAAATGTTGTTAAATATTAAAATGGGAAAAAAGCAATCCCGTGAACTGCTTATTTAAAACAAGTCCTTTACAAAGTAATTAAACAATTTAAGTGAGTCATCCAGTCCACTGCCATTAGTTTTTGCCTTTTTTTTTAAACAGCAAATTTTCCTCAAGGAATATCATTGTTTATTAAGCCTGAACTTTTGCTTTTCTTTTTAACACTCTTAGAATGTCTACTCCTGAACAGTTTGATCTTTTAAGGCACTACACAATGAAGTTCCCTTTAAAACAAGTTAATGGAAGTGATTTAGGGATGGCTCAAGATCTCTTCTAAACTCTTTTCTATTTTGATCTATAAACTAGAACTAATCTGTTATTTGAGGGCTGAAAACAAACTATTTCCAAGTACATTTTCCTAAAAAAAATGCTTGTAATAATATTTTTCTTAAGTTTTTAACTTGTAAACCATCTAAAATTTTTTTCAAGTTATAAGTATCAGTCAGACTGGCATTTACACAACTACAGCAAGGGCTCATGTTTAACATACATAATTATAAATAAAATATAAAATAAGTTAAATAACTTTAAAAATATATCCTATAATTCAATTGGCCCTTCAAATGTTTTCCCTCTGGGAAAAATTAACTTAACTTTGGCTTTTTCTATCTAACTGCTTAATTCTGACCCCACCTCCCCATTTAATGAGTTACTTTAAAAACTGAGGTTGTTGCAATGTTTAAAGTTTTGCTTTTCTAAAATGGAATCCAATGAATGACCTTTGCACATCTATTATCATTCAGAGTTAATGGTAATAGAAAGGACTATATACTATACAAATTATACATAAAAAATCATAAATGTGAAAGAATATTATGAATAGAAAGAAACAAGTATATAAGGAGCTCTAAGAAAAGGTTCAAAGTTTCAAATATAAACTATCATTTATGATGAAACAACAGGAAAAAAGCATGGAAATTTGAAAGATATGGATGGTTCTGAACTTTTTTTTTTCAAATTCAAAACCCCTAAAAATTCAGGGCATGAAAATAAATATAAAATGGAAAACAGAGCATTAATATGACCCTAATAAATTTCTTTTTAATAAATAATCTTAAATAAAATGAAGTTTCAAAAAAAATCACAAGTTTACCAAAATATATACTACATATTCAAACACAAATTCTACCATTTCTTCCTTTCAGAGTATTAAACTGCCAAGGCTTTACACAACACACATTTTACTTCTCCGTGGCATCTAGTTCTAGAAGCATCAGTTGGAAATCAGAAGCATTATACAGTATCCCTAGCCACTAGAACAATCTCTTATCATCAGCAAATGACTTACAATTGGTGTTTTCATATATACATATATTTTCATCATAAAAAACTCAAAGATCCTGTTATGCTTTCAGCTTTAATTGTGGTGTTTCATGAAGGTTCTGTATATATATTAAAAAATCTTGATTTTTAAATGAACCTTTTGGTACTACTTCATGATGGGTTTAATGTAACATCGTTAATTTAAGCATAAAATGGCAACTACTTTGTATTGTATAAACTAATTCACAGCTATTAAGAAAATTTTCTTATGGTAACCAAATACAAGGCTGCAGCAATGATAAAAAAAAATGTAGTGGAATACATGGGAAAAATGCATGTAAATAAATGACATTTGATCAGAGGCCATTCATTATTTTGCTTTCTGGCATATGGAAGAAATTATCTTCTTTGAGTTTCCATTGTTCTGGTAAATCCAATTGTCTCTTAGCTTCTTCAATATCATTCTGAATTGCTGAAATCAGAGCATCAAGTGAACTAAAGTTTTCCTCTGGTCTGATGTAGCCAGTGATGACTATACTAAGCACTTCCCCATAGAAATCCTCTTTGAAGGTATATGTAATAATGTGAGTTTGCACAGAATTTTTAGTATTCTTGTGGTGTGCTTAAAACCATTTTATGGACATCTCCATTTCCTACAGAGGCCCGACCATAGTAAATCCCAGTAGATAAACCACCTGGACGATTATCTACACTTGCTCAGGGCCGTTGGCTGTGGGGTGCCCGGCTGCTTGCAGCCCCTGCCGAAGCCCCTCACTGCCTCTCCCCGGCACAAGCAGGGCAGGTGCTTCATGACCGCGCCGGCTCCGGCCCTGGGGAGCGGCCCGGCCGGAGAGCTGGACAGCGTCGCCCTGGCCCTCGGGGCAGCGGCGCCCCCCGGCCGGCCCGGAGCGGGGACAGGAGGACGGGGGAGAATCCCGGGGGCGCTGGGCTGGGGGGCGACCCGGCGCGGGGCGATAAGAAGACTTTAAAAACAGAACTTGCCAAATGGTAAGACAAGAAGGAGATAAAGATAAAGATATTCCACTGAAGAGAAGTAAAATTGGTCAAGTGGAAGAAAGAGTTAAAATCGTTGATGAATATAGCAACTTAAAAATCAGAATTGGGCAAGCAGAAGCTAAAGTCTCGGTGAAACATCCAGAAAAATGAATAAAGTAAAAAGAATGAAAAAAGAAAAGAAAATGTGAAATATTTCATTAGAAAAGCAACTGAATTGGAAAAATGGATCAAGAGGAGAGAACTTAAGAATTATTGGACTCCATGAAAGGTCTTTATCAATAGAAGGGTCTATACATTATATTTTAAGAAGTTATCAAGGGGAGCGGCTAGGTTACGCAGTGGATAGAGCACCGGCCCTGAAGTCAGGAGTACCTGAGTTCAAATGCAACCTCACACAGTTAATAATGACCTAGCTGAGGGGTGGCTAGGTGGCGTAGTGGATAAAGCTCTGGCCTTGGAGTCAGGAGTATCTGGGTTCAAATCCAGTCTCAGACACTGAATAATTACCTAGCTGTGTGGCCTTGGGCAAGCCACTTAACCCCATTGCCTTGCAAAAAAAAAAAAAGTTATCAAGGAAAACTATCCCGATATCCTAAAGTGAAAAGGTAAAAAAGAAATTAAAAGAATCTACAGATCACCTTCTGAAAGAGATCCTCCAATGAAAACTACAAATACTATATTCAAATTCTAGGACTCCCAAGTCAAGGAGAAAATAATGCAAACAGAAAGAAAGACACAAATGAGATAGAATGGAGCCAGGATCACAGCTTATTTTATACAGGAGGCAATCAGAATTATGTGACTTGTCCAGGCTAATGCAGCAAATATCTGAGAACAGATTTTAACTCAGTTCCAGGCTCAGCATTCTATCCACTGTACCAAATAACTGCCCAGAATAAAGAATAAACCACATGACTAATCAGCAGTTTTATTAATTTTCAAATGTCTGATATTGAGATAGAAAGACAAATTTCATTTAAAATAACTGCAGTTTAGAGAAAATGTTCAGAAGTCTACCTGTCAAGACAAACTCAGGAATGATATGAGTACAATTACAAAACACTTTTCACAAAAATAAAGTCACAGCTAAACAACTGAAAAAATGTTAATTTTTCATGAGTAGTCCAAGTCAACATAATAAAAAATGATAATTCTACTTAAATTTTATACTTGTTCAATGGCATCAGACCATATAGTTATGACCTAAATAACATCCCTTATGAATATGAAGTGGAGGTGATGAATAGATTTAAGGGATTTGATCTTATAGAGTGCACAAAGAACAGTTGACAAAGGTTCACAATCCTATATAGTATGCAGCAACAATAACAATAATAAAGTAAGAGAAAAAGAAAAAGCAAGAAAGTAGATGGTTCTGTGATGAGGTTTTAAAAATAGCTGGAGACAGAAGGAATGCCAATGGTAGAAGAGAAAGGGAAAGCCATTCAAATGAATGCAGAATTCCAGAGAATAGCAGGAGAGGAAAAAAAAGTTTTCATAAGTCAATAATATAAAGAAATAGAAGAAAACATTGTAATGTAAAAGACCAGAGATCTCTTCAAGAAAATTAGAAACATTAAGGGAAAATTCCATTAAAAAATGGGCAGGATAAAAATCAAACTGGCAAGGATTTAATAGAAGCAGAATAGAAGTATACACAAAAGAACTATACAAGAAAGATCTTTTAACATTGCCAATAACCACAGTGGTATGGTTACTGATTTAGAGCCAGATATTATGGAGAATAAAGTCAATCAGACCATAGGAAGTATTACTAACAGTAAGGATAGTGGAGATGATGGAATTTCAACTGAGCTATTTAAAGTCCTAAAAGATGACTTCACTCAAAATGCCAACAAATTTGGAAAACACAGCAAGGGCCTCTTAACTGGGAAAGATCAGTTTATATCCTAATTCTAAAAAAGGGCATTTCCAGGAATGTTCAAATTGCTAAACAATTGCACTCATTTCATACACCAGGAAGTTTATATTTAAAATTTTGCAAGCTAATCTTTAGTTAAATAAGACTTACTATAAGAGAAGACTGGGTTTTGAAGAAGCTTAAGAACTAGCCAACATTGCTGAATTATGGGGAAAGCAAAGAAGCCGCAGGAAAAAAAAACCACCCAACTACTTCTGCTTCATTGACTACTCTCAAACCTTTGATTGTGTGGATCACAATAAACTGTAGCAAATACTCAACGACATGAGAGACTTGTCTTCTGAAGAACATGTATTCAGGTAAAGAAACTGTATTTAGATCTGAACATGGAACAACTGATGGTTTTAAGACTGGAAAAGGAGTAGGACAAGGCTGTATAGATCATCATTTATTTTTAGCTTATATGTAGAATACATCATGTGAAATGACAGACTGACAATCCAAAAACTTGAATTATGGTGGATTTACAGTTGCGGGAGAAACATCAACTATCTCAGATATGTAGATGACACCACTATAATGGCAGAAAGTGAAGAAGAATTAAGAAACCTCTTGAAGAGGCTGAGAGAGGAGAATGTAAATGCTAGTTTGAAGAAAATCACTCATAAATCTAAGATCTTGGCAAATGGTCCCATCATTTTCTGACAAACAGTGGGAGAAGAAATGAAAACGGTGTCAGATTTTACATTATTGGTCTCAAAAATCACTGCAGATAGCAACTCTACTCATTAAAATAAAAGACTCTTGCTCCTTAGATAGTAAGTTATGGGAAATCTAGCTGATGTATTAAAACTCAGAGACATCACTTTGCCTATTAAGGTCCATAGAGTAAAAGCTATAATTATTCCAGTAGCGATGTATTATTATGAGAACTGAAACATAAGGAAAGCTCAGCACTCTAGAATAAGTACTTTTGAATTGTGGTCCTGTAGAACATTTTTGGGAGTCATTCGCACATCAAAGAGGTCAAGTCAATACCTAAATAAATTAATTCAGACTGTTCACTGGAATGTCAAATATTGAAGTTTTAGCTTAAATTATTGTGAAATAAGATTCACATAATGAAAAGAGAGAACTCATTGGAAAAGACACTGAAGTTGGGAAAGACTGAAGGCAAAAAGAGAAGAGAACTAAAGATTTCATGAAATAGTTCATGGAAATAATAAACATGAAATGTTGACAAATTTCAAGAAATAGTGGTGGACAGAAAGGACTGGTAGGCTATGGTCTATGGGGTAATGAAAAGTTGGACACAACTGAATGACTGAACATCAATAAGGATTCATACTGGTGGAATCTCAGAGCTATGGTAGTGAGTAGGGGCAATAGATAATTTCTGGGGTTTTTTTAGGTTTTTGCAAGGAAAATGGGGTTAAGTGGCTTGCCCAAGGCCACACAGCTAGGTAATTATTGTCTGAGGGTGGATTTGAACCCAGGTACTCCTGAATCCAGGGCCAGTGCTCTATCCACTGTGTCACCTAGCCGCCACTAAATTTTTTTTTAAAGAATGATTTTATTTTAAGTTTTATAATTTTCCCCTATTCTTACTTCTCTCCCCCCACAGAAGGCAATCTTTTAGTCTTTACATTGTTTCCATGGTATACATTGATCTAAGTTGAATGTGAGGAAAGAGACATCATTTTCTTAAGAAAAATACAGTATAAGAAAAAGCAAAATTACATAATAAGATGGTGGGTTTTTTTTTCCTAAATTGAAGGTAATAGTCTTTGGTTTTTATTCAAACACCACAATTCTTTCTCTGGATACAGATGGCATTCTCCATCACAGATAGCCCGAAATTGTCCCTGATTGTTGCACTAATGGAATGAGCAAGTCCAACAAGGTTGATCTTTGCCCCTATATTGCTGTTAGGTTGTACAATATTTTTCTGGTTTTGCTCATCTTGCTTAGCATCAGTTCATGAAAATCCCTCCATGCTTCCCTGAATTCCCATCCCTCCTGATTTCTAATAGAACAATAGTGTTCCATGACATACATATACCACAGTTTGTAAAGCTATTCCACAATTAAAGGACATTCACATAATTTCCAGTTCTTTTCCACCACAAACGGGTGCTATGAATTTTTTTTTGTACAAGTGATATTTTTATGCTTTGTCATAATCTCTTCAGGGTACAGACCCAGTAGTGGTATTGCTGGGTCAAAGGGTATGCACATTTTTGTTGCCCTTTGGGCATAATTCCAAATTGTTCTCCAGAAAGCTTGGATGAGTTCACGGTTCTACTAACAATGCATTAGTGGGCAATAGATAATTTCTAAGGACCCAGAGATTTGGCTAAAGCAGCATAATCTTTTTTCTGAGAACTCAAATCCATCATTTGGAGGGATGTGGGGTAAATCTTCTAGCCCCAAAATGAATGTGGAATTCCATTCAAGACATACCAAATTGATCCACATTATTTTTGTAATGACTCTCCCTACTTACTAGTAAGTTAGAAAGGGGAAGGGGAATGGCCAGGCAGATTAAGAGAACTATATTCTAGTATTCATGTCAACCCCAGTAGACTTTCCTAGTTACATTGTTTTCTACTTTTCTGAAAGCTCTATCATATTATAAAGTCTTAACTCTACTTGTTTCCCTTTCTATTGCCAAATTACTGCCAAGTTTGGTTAGTTGTTCTTTCTCACCTGCATCTTTCTTTATAGTTTCTCTTCATGGTGGCTCTATGCCTTCTTTGTAGAGGGAATTTCCTTCCAAGGTCACAACACCTAAAATTTGGAGAATTCTAGTTAAATTTTGCATATATTATCCAGTCTCCATGGCAACACCTCTAAAAGAAGGAGATGTTTATCTGTGTGATATAAATGTGTGTATATCACATATGCATATATGGATATTTGTTAATTATATATGTATTATGCATACAAAAGTATTGCATATATACATATAAAATTTAACTCTAGAAAGCCAAAACCGACTCTGTCCTTTATTGTTTTATATACATATCTAAACATAACCTTCACACTCTTATTCTCCTGCCTTCTCATTTCCCTTTTGCATTTGTAGTTCCTCAGGTTTATTTTCAATGCTGTTGTCTCACATTATCCCTTGTCTTCTTCACCTTCTCTTCCAACTGTCATCTCTTTTATTCTTTCCCAAGGAAATGAATTTGAAATGTCCTTTTACCAAAAAATGTTTCCCATTCTTATTCTTTACCCTTTTGAAAATTCTCTAGAATTTCTTATCAAGACTATCAATCCTAGAAGGTTAGATGGGCCCAGTGGAATAGAGTGGAAAGTGTTCTCTTTCTCTTAGTTTGTTCCAGCTATATAAGAACATGGGATGTGGTGAGATGGTTGATCCTTTTCTTTGGCTTCTCCCATCTTGTTTTGTTCTTTGTCAATTTATTCTTCCTTGAATACATGAGCCCTTATTCTAAGTTACGCTTCCTCAGATATCTAACCATTTCTCTCACTAGAGTGAGAGTCAGCACCTTCTATTGTACATGCTGTTGTCCACCTCAAAAATGATTTGTTCCTAGTACCTTCTTATACTCCCACTTACCTCTTAGAGTTTATCTTCACAATGCTGCTCATTTGTTCTACATATATGGTCACCTCAAATTCCACTCCTGATTCCCCCCCCCATCCAGTATTCTATCCTCATTCTTTTAACACCTCAGATGCAAAAGAGGAACTGAAATCTTCATATTTTAAGCACAAACAAGTCATTATTTGAAGGTCATCTTTCATCTCATTCCTCTTCCAAGCAGAATTCCTCTATAATGCAGATTCTAAAAGTCACTGCAACTCTCTAGCTAAAAAGGCTTAAAACTACACTAATATGTTAAGATGTTGGGGATATTCTCTCTCTCTCTCTCTCTCTCTCTCTCTCTCTCTCTCTCTCTCTCTCTCCTTGGTTTTATTCTTTTATATATTTCCCTCATCAGAATAATACACACTTCCTTTGCCTTTTCACTGTCATTCAGTCATCTTTTAAAAAATAAAATGACACAACTGCTAGTGTCACAAATAGAATTTGAAATCAAGTTCTCTTGATTTCAATCAAGACAGAATTTCCCCAGAGAAATTCCCAGGGAATGTCTCTGTATAGGATGTTCTATATTAAGAAAAGAAATCATCTCATTATCACAACCATTGTCATCACAGGTCATTTGGAGGATACTACAAAAAATGTTAAGTTTATATGTAATATGAAACAATATAAATTTAACTCTTTATATAATATAATAGCACAAGGTATTCCCAAAATTTAGTGAAGATTTCTGTAATAAATTTTAAAATGCACTAAAACTTTTGGGATACTTCTTCTGTTTTTTTAGGTTTTTGCAAGGTAAATGGGGTTAAGTGGCTTGCACAAGGCCACACAGCTAGGTAATTATTAAGTGTCTGAGATCAGATTTGAACCCAGGTACTCCTGGCTCCAGGGCCGGTGCTTTATCCACTACACCACCTAGCCACACGACACTTCATTTTTTTTCCTACTTATGGATAAGAAATTTGAGGATGAGGAACCATTAGTATCTTATTCCAAGTCACAGTGGATTCTCTCCCAACTTTTCTGACTAATAATCAGAACAATCTAAAAACTCAATCTAGTCTAGTAGTCTATACACCATGCATTGCCAGATTGGCCAAGGCATTGAGAACTTGAGTTCCCTTTAATGCTATCCCTATATACTACTATATCATATTAATCTATATACTATTATGTTATAATATAGATATTATGCTATTATGCTATTATAAAGACATCTATTCTGACATTGTGACAGTGCCATTGTTGGGCCTTTTCCTTTCCATAGCTGGAGATAATTTAATTACACTAGAGCACAAACAACAGGGAAAGTTCAAAATGTACTGATTCTCCCAATGCGCCAGTATACTGGGAACATCATAGCAATAATGTAATGATTTCCCCAATGTTCAATACAGGTCTTTCCACAGAAGATAATTTTATCAGGACCTTAGTTCCAAAATCTCAGTCAGAATCCAAAAAAGGATATTGGAATTCTCTTAGGTTTTGAACTTAAAATGAACTTCAAAGATTAAAAAAAAAGATTTCAGAAAGAACAAGAGGTTGAGTTGGGATAAAACCCCAGGGAACATATGTGGAATGGTGTAAAGAAACTGTCTCATGGAGTTTTGACAGAGTTGCTCTGAGTTGAAGAAAATGTGCTCACGCTTGAAAGAGTAATCTATTTCGGACGATGCAGCAAATCCCAGGGTTTCAACCGGTCCCACATCACATGGGTGGCTAAAACAGAGATAGCAAAGACTTCATTAAAACCCTGTGCTGGATATATGGTTCCTTAGCAGTAAAAGTCAGTAGTTCAATGGAACCTTAAGAAGCTAGTGATTCCCCCCATGGGTCTTCATCTTTCACCTTCCAGATGACATCATATAACTGCCACTTATTTGGAGGAGTTGGGTAGGGCTAGTACTTCTCCAAGAATGAGTACATGGTGGCTAACATACATCTTCTGCCTAGGTGAGCCTGTGCCTAAGTTTGGGGCTGCTTCTTTTAAGACTGTTTTTGCATAATCTTATAGAAGGTGGATGGATATCAATCCAAAGGAGGATATATCCAAGCTTAGAGGCCACATTGAGAGCTCACAGTAGGTCCTAGTTTCATTGAGTGAGACTGATAGGTAAAGAGGAACCTCCTGATTTGAAAAGATACCATTGGGAGGAAAAGGAATTAGACTCTTGTCCAGAAAGACTTGACTTTTCAAGGAGATAGTGTAAAACCAGTGTGAAATGTAAAAGGTCTATAGTACCTAGTTTGTGGTCAGATGATTTTTAATATTTACTTCCCAGCAAAATATGACAGTAAGTAGTATTGTTTAACTTACTTTTACTCTTTTTTCTTATAGTATATTTAATAATAACAGTAACAATGATAGTAATCATAAATAAAATGTATATATCATGAAGTTTTGCAAAACTGCACAAATGTTGCAGGTGCTATATCATTGACATTTTGCAGATGAGGAATCTGAGGCAGGTAGGTAGAGCTAAAGTGACTTGCTCAAAATCACTGAGGTTGGATTTGAACTCAATTCTTTTTGACTACACATAGCATTCTTACTGCGACATTTAGCTGCCTCACTGAGTCTTGTTAGTCAGTCAATAGTCAATAAATATCAATCACTGGGTTTTGCACTGCTGATAAAATACAATACACTAGATAGGGAGGGAGGAGAGGGAAAAAAGATAGTAATCAGAAGTAGAGCTGGAAAGTAGGAAATGAATAGTTGTTCTGAAACTGATGTAAATTGCCTTTCTATTATCTCTTTAGAAAACCTATAGATTAGATATAAAATTCAAATTTTAAATAAATCATCACCAGGGATTGGGGGTTGATGTTCACAAAGTAAGGATCATGAGAAAGGGAATTCTAAATTCTTTTAATTATATGTGAGCCTTGTGTTTGGCTCTAGTGAGAAGACCCTCTAAATGGAAAAGGAGCTGGCCTCAGTTCCTTTGGACCTAGTACTGGTTCAGATTATTAACATATCTCTAATAAGGGCATGCATAGAATGAACTTGTATAAGCCTGTCCTTTGTATTTTCCCTAAAGATATACTCCAAACCAACCCCCACTATATCGTATTTCTGTTATGTCTAGCTATGTTCTAAAAATAAATGGGGGGAGGGGGTAGAAGTGGCCAACTCAGACAATACCTAATCTCTACTGTGCAGAAACCTTGTCTGAGCATGTTACTCTAATATAATATTCAGGTTAAAATTAATATAAGCTAGAGAAAGATAGTTGACCTTTGAATTCACTATGAATATACTGGTATAAACTTTAACACTTTCTTACAAAGAATTGCACGACCATGCTGAGCACCTTTAAGTGTCTTTTTTAATTTTCCCCTAGTTAAAAAATCCAGATGTCAGCAGAGATGACTGGTTTTGTCCATCTTTCTGAATTAACCTTCCATCACACCATCTTGAACATCAGTCTATTGTGATGGACATATGCTTCTCAGAAACTCACTGACGTTTTTGCTATTGTTGACACTGGCAGCAAAGTTGGAAGTGCAGGGATCACTTTCCTCCAAATCTTTCCGTAGTTACCTTGGTGTAATTAGATCAGAAGCAGCCGGGGAAGGGAGAAGTTCAAGCAGGGACTTGGCCAAATTGAAAAGCTAGGCAAGTGGAAAATTGCATTTTGTTAGTTTGATTTCGGTGAGCTATTACATGAATTTACATATACATATTTATCTTCTATATATTTATTAATTTGGGAGTTGTTGACCTCTCTCTTTTACCCTTTTCAAATTCCATTATTCTACCAAGGTGAAATGCCTTCACCAAAAGAGCTGATTTTTTCCCCCTACATAATTCTAGCCTTCTATAATTTTATTGCCTCCAGGTTGAATTCATTTCATATACACATGTTCACCATACTGTGCTAGTTACTCTAAAAACAAATTTAAACAAAAGATGCACCCTCCTTGTTAAAGAGTTTATAACTTTAAGGTGACAACAAACACTGGTATTGACCATTAGGGAAAGAACAGTTACATATGTAGAGATAGCAAAGTAGCTCTTAATGATCAATATATCTTTCATGCTCATATCTAATTGAAGACAAAGAGAAAATGGATTTATGATTCAGATTTCGGATTAAGAATGTTGATGCTACAGCAAGACAGAGTAGAATACTGAGAAAAAAAAAGAGAATATTGTGTTGTGGAAACTGTTGAGTTTAGAGACAGATGCCTTGAATTTCAATCATGACTGATACCTACTAGCTTAGCAATGTGAATTCAAGTAAAAACTCAAATTCTCTGAACCTTGACCTTCTCAACTGAAAAGTGAGGGTATTGAACTTTGTGCTTCTGATCATTCCTCCTGGATCTATGTTCAGAAATTTCTTGAGACGTGAGCTATTACATGAATTTACATATACATATTTATCTTCTATATATTTATTAAATTGGGAGTTGTTGACCTCTCTCTTCTGCCCTTTCCAAATTCCATTATTCTATCAAGATGAAATGCCTTCAGCAAAAGAACTGATGTTTTCCCCCTACATAATTACATCCTTCTATAATTTTATTGCCTCCAGGTTAAATTTATTTCATATACACGTGTTCACCACAATGTGCTAGTCACAAGTAGGGTTGGGTCACAAATAATGGGATATGTGTAGCATTAAGAGTTTAATATTTTGGCCACATGAGGAGAAGTGTGGAATCACTGGAAAAGATTCTAATACTTGGAGAGATTGAAGCCAAATGAGAAGGGGATGGCAAAAGATGAGATGGACAGATAGTGTCAGAGCAGCAACAAATATCAGCTAGGAAAGACTTCTGAAGATAGCAGAAGAAATAAGGGTCTAACTTTCTAGAAATTGAAAGTGAAAAAGAAACCTAATAGAATCTCTTTTCTACTCCCCAAACCATCCTATTAAAAATATCTAGAGGGGGCGGCTAGGTGGCATAGTGGAAAAAGCACCAGCCTTGGAGTCAGGAGTACCTGGGTTCAAATCCAGTCTCAGACACTTAATAATTACCTAGCTGTGTGGCCTTGGGCAAGCCACTTAATCCCATTTGGCTTGCAAAAAAAACTAAAAAAAAATATCTAGAGAGAATTACATGAATCAATATCTTAAAATAAAATGTATACAGTGGGCACTGCTAAAAATTCAAAAGGTTAAAAAACATGGAAAATGATATGGAAAAATAATTACCTTTTCCCTGTGAGACATTATTATTTTTGGTATTTATTATTTGTTTTATTATTATTTTAGTTCATCACATTTTAAAAGCCAATTTCGAGATTATGATCATGGATTCTGGAAAGAATTACTTCAATTACTTGATACAGATGAAGAGGGAAATGGAATTTGAAATATGAGACATTAAAAATTTTGAAATAAAACAAGGTGGAATGTTTAAAACAAACAATCATTTATTAAACAAGCCCCAAACCTATCCATGCATTTCAGAATCATTGTCAACTTAAAAGACAGCTGTTGGAATAATCTCATATTTATCTCAATATTTGTTTGTAGTGATTATTAGTATAACCTGACCTCCTTCTAGCTGCTCCAACCAGAGCCTAGACAAACCTTGAGATTTCCCAGATTCAGAATACAGATTTTGATTATGGCTCAGTTCAATTTGAAAAAACATGAAAAAATTATTAAGGATTTACAAAGTCCAAAGTATTGTCCAAGGAGTATAAAAAAGTATAAAAAGCTTAAATATGTACAGAAGAAAATAAATGATGTTTTTACAAAAAAACATACAAGGTAGTTTCTAGAGGACAAATGGCATTAGTAACTAACTGGAATGATCAGAAAAACCTTTGTATAATACAAAGTGAATTGAACTGGGCTTTTAGGTAGCAACACAATCTAAGAGAAAAGGAAAAGTGATTGCCTTCTAGAATAATATTAGAAAAATAGATGGTAGTCAGCTTGATGGTTCAGACATGTAATTTCTGAAAATGGGCAAGTTGAGATTGGGAATTCAGAAATGTAAAGGTGATAATGCTAATTTGGTACTCACATTGAGAGAGAGAGAGAGAGAGAGAGAGAGAGAGAGAGAGAGGAATGAAGGAAGGAAGAAGAAACAGGGGAAGAAAGAAATAAACAATGAAAGAAATCATAATAGATCATGGAGGTCTGAAGGGTTTTTATTCAATTCTAGAGACAATCAGGAACAATTTGACTAAATATGGATATAAAAATGTACAAACACATTGCATAAAATATAATAAGCAATATGTGTGTGTGTGTGTGTGTGTATGTGTGTGTGTGTATTAATATAATTTACAATATATTCCAGGAATAAGTTTCAGGTTTTTACATTGTAATTTTTTCATAAGAGACTAATGTGGTTAAAAACAGATCTGAGATGCAAGGGGAGTTTGTGAGGTCGTGAGCGAATAGAAGAGTGTGATACTGGGGAGGAAGGGAAGGGAAAGGACCAGTGTAGACTTAGCCTTTTAAAAAATAGTTTGGTGGACCATGCTGAAGAAGAGGGATCTAGGTGCTCTGACCAAGAAGCAGCTTCATGTCCTCTAAGGATTGGAATATTTACTAGACCCAGAGAAACTTGGGTCTTGATAGTGAGAGTTTATCCAGTAAGGGTCAGGGGAAGAAGCAAAGAACAGTTGTGGTTGATGATTTCTCTGCTCAAGGGTACTAAGATAGCTATTTGTCAACCTAATAACAAAAATAGAGCAGTCACTGTCATCCTTGGGCATGCATCCAAGACATACCGGAGAGCCTCCCAGGACTGATTCAGACAGATGACTACCTGCTGCTTCTCCTGATTCACTTGGACTCAAATGTTAATGACAGAAGAAACTCAAGAAGCATTGTCAAAGATTAAAAAGTCCTGGGAGAGAAACTATAGACTATTAGGGCACAGGTCATGTTTTCCTCACAGCTATTCATTGAAACAGAATGAATCAATTTAGGAAGTAAATATCTACCTAAGAAAATTGAGTCAGAGAACAGGATTTGTTCTTCTGGACCATGGCTCTAAATACAGCTATGACAGCCTTTTGAACATCAGTAGAGTACACCATATAAAGGCTGATATCAATATGATTTCCTGGAGTCTTAACTAACCTAGTCAAAGGACTTTAGAGTAATTTTTTAAAAAGAGTGGAGGAAAGGAAGGAGAAAAATATTTAAATATATCCAACAAGCTAGATATCAGAAAGAGTAGTTATAATAAATAATATTTAAGATATATTTAATAATATTTAATATACCCAAAATTCATGGCAGCAAAATCCAAGAAAGAATCGAGTAGAACAGCCCATAGCTCTGAATTTAATCTATAAGTAAAAAAAAAAAAAGAACTAAATATCTCATGAGTTCTAATGGGACATGATGGGATAAAACCATTGACTATGGGTATATCTTACAAAAAAAAAGAAAAAACAAGAAAAGGAAATGGATAGATAAAAGTAGACATTTTAATAGGCAAATGTTAGAAAATCCAGGAATCAAAGGGGGGAAACGTTTTAGAGACTATTTGGGTGAGGATTAATGGAGGGAGAAACAGAAGTTATTTCTTCATCAGAGAATATTATAGCCTGTAATATAGACCATCTGGACAAAGGAAATAGATAAGGAATTTGGGAAACATCAAAAGCCAAGTATAGAGGCATGACATAGTAGTGTTGGGGGATTTCAATAATGTAAATATCTATTGAATCTCTCTCTCTCTCTCTCTCTCTCTCTCTCTCTCTCTCTCTCTCTCTCTCTCTCTCTCTCCCGGCAAATAATCTCCTAACAGCTTCCTAATAACTTCAACTTTGAAAAGATGAAGAAAGTAAGAAGAGATTCTGCACTAAATTTGGTTCTTACCAACAAGCAAATGGAAATGATGTTGTCATGCTGGTCTGATTTTAGGGGGTCAGCAAAGTCGTTCCCAACTGAATCAATTCTGCAGGCTTGATGAATAAATTTTTCACATGATGCCTAAATAAATTCTCCATTTCATAAGATTTTTAAAATTTTATTATTTTAAAAATATTTTCTTTTTACATTTTGAGTTCTAAATTCTCTCCCTTGGGGCAGCTAGATGGCACAGTGGATAAAGCACTGGCCCTGGAGTCAGGAGTACCTGGGTTAAAATTTGGTCCCAGACACTTAATAATGACCTAGCTGTGTGGCCTTGGGCAAGCCACTTAACCCCATTGCCTTACAAAAAAAAATAAATTCTCTCCCTCCAAACGTTCTGCCAAGGACTGAGAAAGCAAGCAAAATGATGTCAGTTATACATGTAAAATACTGCAAAACAAATTTCCATATTAATCTTATCACAAAAAATGAAAAAAATTGCAAGCATTATAATTCATATTAAACTTGAGTTCTTCAATTTTCTCCCTGAAGATGGATAGCATTTTTTTAATCATGACTTCTTTGGCCCTGTCTTGGATCATCATATTGATCAAACTAGTCAAGAGTTTCATAGTGATCATTCTTACAACATTTATATTACTGTGAACAATGATTTTCTTGTTCTTCTTACTTCCTTTGCATCAGCTCATATAGTCAATGCCACGTTGCTTTGTTTTCTGAAACCATCCCAATCATCATTGCATATAAAACAATAATGCTCCATCAAAATCGTATCACACTACTTCTTTATCCATTCCTTGTTGATGAGCATGTCCTCAGTTTCTAATTCTTTGCCACCACAAAAATACCTGCTCTAAATATTTTTATACAGAGAGGTCATTTTCCTTTTCTGTGATCTCTTTGATGTACAGACCTAATAGTGGCATTGCTTGGTCAAAGGGGATGTACAGATTTCTCCAAATTTGGGCACACTTCCAAATTGATGCTTGAATGACTGGACCAAGTCACAACTCCACCAACAATTTATTAGTGTACCTATTTTAGTCACACCTTCCAGCATGTCACATTTGATTTAATTTGTAGTTCTCTAATCATTAATAATCTAGAGTATTTTTCATATGAAGATAGCTTTGATTTCTTCTTCTGAAAATTGCCTGTTCATATCTGTTGACCTTTTTTTAAATTTGGGAATGGTTTCTTATAAAATCTGACTCAGTTTCCTACATATTTGAGAAAGAAGACCTTTATCAGAGAATCTTACTGTTTTTTTAAATTACTTCATTATCTATGGCATACTTTAGCAAAATTTAGTTTCATTGATTATTACTTTTAATTAGGTCTATTTTCAGTTTTCCTTTGCCTGGGATCATGATTACTTACCTCTGCCTCTTTTACTTCAGTGAAGCAAAATAGAATCTGCTTCAGCCCTTCATTTTAACTCAGGTTCAAGTGTGTCTCTTGTAAACACAATATTTTTGGAGTCTTTATTCTAGTCCATTCACTATCTGCTTCTGTTTTATGGATAAAAGCATCCCATTCTAAAATATTCTAATTTCAATTATACTTGTTAACTGTGTATTTCCCTCCATCCTCTTCCCCCCGTCTGTCTTTCTGTCTCTCTCTTTCTCTGTCTCTCTGTCTCTTTGTCTCTCTCTGCCTCTCTCTCTCTCTCTCTCTCTGTCTCTGTCTCTCTCTGTCTCTCTCTGTCTCTCTCTGTCTCTCTTTGTCTCTCTCTGTCTCTCTCTCTGTCTCTCTCTCCCTCCCTCTCTCTATCTCTGTCTCTGTTTCTGTCTCTCTGAGTCTCTTTCTTCTGTCTCTCCTCAGCAGTGTGTTTTGTAGTTTACTTAATTTGCCACTTTCCTTAATTTGCCCTTCCTTTTATCATCCCATCCATCCCCTTATTTCTTGTCCCCTTTCTGTCCTATTTTCCTTTTTAGTAAGATAGATTTCTATACCCAACTCTGTTTGTGCGTGTGTTTTTGAGTGTGCATGTATGTTTGTGAATGTTTGTGTGTATGTTTGTGAGTGTGTGTGTATGTACTTTTCCCTCCCTGCTCCAATTTTGACAAGTGGGTTTCAAGCGGTGTCCCACATCCCATCTACTGTGTAAAGTCTTTTTGGCACACTTCTTTCACATGAAAAATTTTTTCTCATTATTCCTCTCCCTTCTTGTTCTCCCAATACAGCCTTCTTTTTAACCCTTGCATTGTTTAGTCACCCCCTGTTTTTTTTTGTTCTTTTGGAATTCATTAAGAGTTAACTCATCTGTTGTTGCTGTTTAATCATTTCTGTTGCATCTGATTCTCTGTGACCTCATTTAGGGTTTTTTTTTTTGACAAGACACTGGAATCATCTGCCCTTTTCTTCTTCAGATCATTTTACGTATGAGGAAACTGAGGAAAATCTTTTTAAGTGATTTGCCCGGAGTCACTTAGCTGGTGAGTGTCTGAGATCAGATCTGAACTCACTTTGAACTCACTCTGCCCACTGAGTAACCTAGCTATCCTGCCATGTCATATACCAGTGTTTGATTTCATTCTGTTCTCAAATGTGAACTACCAGACCATTTTGGGTTAGCTACCAACCTGTATTTTCCAATTTATAACATTAGATCAAAGGTTATGCTTGTATAATTTAATTACTTTGGGAATATAATTCTAAAATTCTTTTCAGAAGACTGAATGAACCCATAGTACATTAAGGTTCTTGATGTCATGCATCCCCTACAACTATTCACCATTTTTGTCATCTTTGTCAATAACATGGCTATGAAATATAACTTTAGAGATGTTTTCTTTGCATTTCTTAAGAGGAATATTTGAAGTATTTTTAAAGTTATGGTTGATAGGTTGCTTTTCTTTGAGAAAAACAAAGGCATCTGTCCCATTTCCTCTTATCTTTTTCTATATTTTTCTGTATGACCTCATAAATTCCCATTTAATTATCATCTCTTCCCTGATGATTCTTAAATTTAATTATCATCTCTATGCTGATGATTGTCCAATTTGATTATCATTTCTATGCTGATGATTCTCTACACTTCTCTGCTGATCTCCAGTCTCATATCTCTAACTGCCTTTCAAACATCTCAAATTAGTTGTATAGTAGACATCTTAAACTAACAATGTCTAAAATTGAACCTGTAATATTTCCTCCTAAATCTCCCCTCCTTCTGTCTTCCCAATTACTGTCAAGGGCTTCATCTCACCATCTTCCCATTCCCCCAGATTTGCCACCTGGATATGGCATTCCTGACCCTTCATTATGTCTCACCTCCCATAACCATTCTGTTTCCATTGACAGTAAATTTCACCTTATATTATACACCTTCTTCTTACTATACCTGCTTCTCTCCTCTGATGATGCTACCACTTGGTGCTGATACCATATCATGCTTAGATTATTGCAATAGCCTGTTGGCAAGTCTGTTTGCCTTATCTCTCCCTAAAATTCAAGTCTAGCCAAATCATTCCTCTACTCTTCATCAGCTCCAGGGTCAAATTAAAAAAAATTCTCTATTTGGAATTCAAAGCAATACATGTAACTTTGGAGATCAAGGAAGCTTGGATTTAGAGGCTGATGCAATACATTAAAAAAGCAGTGTTAGATGAATTTAGTCAGAGAGACCAAGATTTATTCTACTATATCTGAAGGTGAAATGGGCAAACGAGGTTTCTACATACATTCCAAATAAAAATTAGTACTAGTGGCTATGAGTTGGAAGACAAAGTAAATAAGCAAGCAAAAGAGCTAAGGTTGGAGATGGAGACTCCCAAAAGTTAATTCTTCACCTTCTAATCTTTCTGGGATTCTTTGTACTTGGAATCAAATGTCCCTAAGTAACAATGACAATGATATGCACAGGTTCCAATATGGTCAGGTTTCCCAACTGACAATAGACAGCATCTACTTGCAGCATATATATCTGCAGTCTATATAAAGAATAAGAACAGAATAAAAAAACTATCCATGTATATATTATGATAGAATCAGCTTGGAGATCCCTATAGATGGTATCAGAAAGGTTTTACACTATGACTCTAGTTTGTCCAGTCCAGGAAATATCTCTGGAGTTTCAATTTGATCAACACCATTTCCAACCTATTCAAAGTACTGAATAAGTAATTTTATTTTAGCTAATCTTTATATCTATTTTGGTGAATATACATATATGGTAATATTAGCTCATTCTTTTTATTTTAAAGCCTGTACCTGAAGTCCAAAATCTCATTGTTATGGGATTCTCTCCTCCTTGATGGCCAATGACCCATACCAACATGATAGTGTGTGAGAGAGAGCTCTTATGGAAGATTCTGAAGTTCTTGGAATCTCTTCAGTCTCTTTAGATTGAATCTCTTTGAGAACTTTAGATAGCTAATTTTGAGAGAGAAGGTGGGCACTATCCCTTTTATTCTACTATCCCTTTAATTTCTTTTAAGGTGACTGAAAGGAAAATAAGATTTTTAGAAGGAGCTAAAACAAAAAAGCAAGTAGTTTCCTTCATGTTCCTCTCTTCAGTAGGGAAGAGAGTAGAGAATTATAGTAGGGAATTTCCTCTTGGGTGAAATATGGGATTCTCTTTGATTGAGTTACCGCATTTCCAATTGGAGAGCCCTGTCATTCAGTATTGTTACTACATTTTTCCTATGTATACTTTCTCTGGTTGGCTTTGCTGCAGACTTGGATAAATGGATGTTTTGGTTATTTACTATATATGTTTATTGTGAAGCTAATATTTGGTAGGAATAGAGACAAATCTTGTAAATAAAGATCGGGTCCACCTTTCCCCATTAATGACAATAAGGAGAAGTCTAACTTGAAACTGAAAATCATTTTTCCTAGACCAAAAATATTTAAAGGAGAAGAGAGAAGCCTAGATATCACATATAACTAAATATCTTGTCTAGCAAATAAATGAACATCTAGCCCGGTATGCCGGAGTGGCCAAGCTTTAACCTCCACATTTCTTGCAAGAAATAAAATCCCCTTGGGAGGGGAAGGAAGAGAGGAAACAGCCTTGAGCCACAGAACAATTTCCCATGCTACATGTGGGTGACAGGCTTGTCACAGCCCTTATGATTAGATTTCCAAGATACTAGGTAAATATATAGTTCAGTGTATTCTGTGGGTCTATATCCACTCAAAAAACCTCAGCCGCTGAGCTCTTATTTTTGTATTAATATTTCCTTCACAACTGGAAGACACAATGAGTTCTAAGCAAAATATTTACACTAAAAGAAAATTCATCATAGAGCACTCAAACTTCCCAAATAAACATGGGGAGCATGTTTTCAAAGAAATAAAATGTAGGGTCAATGATCACACAGAAGAATCATTTTCAAGGATCACACTTATGAGCTTACATCCTTGAGTGAACAACTCACCCCTCTGCTGCTGTAGGGTGACCAAATTCTTCTTTTGAGGATATCACAGTATTCCCACTGGACCTACTGCTTAATGGGTGTTATGTCTCTGTCAATCACTCCATATATCTTAGTACGACTTCTAGGGAAGCAGCATAAATTTTCTAGTCAACTTTTGATAACTTTTATATTCCCTTTATTCTTGATTCTAGTTACCATTTTGGAATATCAGTAGTGAGATTGGTAGTGTAGAGTGCAGGGGTCCTGCCTCCACGGGGTCCTTGGAACTTGACAGGAGGGATAGAGTCGGTGAAATGAGTTGAGTCAACAAGTGGGTATAGGCAGGAGCAGGTTGATTGACTTTCAGCTGCTTAGATTGATTTTTATAGTCTTAGAATCATATGAAACAAGCAAACTAAAATCATTTCCTTGGTTACAAAAGTATACAATTTTCATCATTAATCACATAGTTCATATGGTTACAAGTTTGATCATGTAGTGTTCACAAGTGTGATTATCAATCATGTAGTTAATTTTCTTGTCCCTGCTCAGACCGTGATGACCTCAGCCTGCCTGTTGCCTAGTTTGCTGCTGCATAGTAAAGTTATTGATTAAACAGAACATTCCTTAGAATAATCTTTGATATAATTTGTTTAATGGAATGCTTCTATGTTTTTGTATCGCATATGTAATGTTTTCGATATGCATCCTTGACAACCTATAGTGAGGGTAGTTATGTTTGTCCACCTGTCCGTTGACTCCTTCAATAACTAATTTTCCTTTCAGCCCTTGTTGGTAGACGCTATGGTTTCTATGACTTTTTATTCTTTGCCAATAAACTAAGGCTGTTAGAGTTCACATATTGGTTACCTATACTAACTATTCTCTCACCATCTTTATCATATATTCCTGTGTATGATAAAGGGGGCAAAATTGTTAATTTCCCTGGAATTCTATCTGACCCATCTTGTATCTGATTTCCCTATATATATAGTCTGACATCTCCCTGGAACTCCCAGTGCTGTGTCTTCCAAAGATTTCATAATGTTGAAGCCTTTTGTATGTCTCAGGGAGAGGCAGTCCTGTTAAATTTGGACAGAGTTCACAATCTGTTTTATTCAAGGAATTTCTCTGAAATCCTTCCTTTATAGTCATTCCACTATTAGGATGAGTAAGTTTTGCAATCAATAATAGACCTATAAATATGGGTATACATGGAATCCCTATATATATTGAAGAAGGAAATGTTGTTCCATCAGGCAGTGTGACTTCCCTGAGTCTTCTTGCCGTGACTGTGTCAAACAGCTTAGAGACCCTGGCTCCCAACAGTAGAGAATCATTTTGTCTTAAAATACTATGATCTGGTAAGGCCCATATCTAATTTGGAGTTTCATTTTCATCTTTTTTTTAAAAAAAACAGTGATAATATCCATTTTGCTGATGTTGTATTTGCACTGATAACTTGAAGATTGCTTCCTTACTTAGTGAGGTAATATTAACAAGTAGTGTTCTGGATTTGGAGTCAGGAGAGACCTAAGTTTCAGTACATCATACTAACTAGTGGCCAAAACAAGTCAATTAACCACTCTGAGACCCATCCAACACTTTGACATCAGCCATACCTATGCTCTCAGTCAGTTGAGAGAATTTGTATGTTTGCCTTAAAAATTGTAGGGTTTTGATGCATCAAAGTGCTTAGAAACTATCAAACCAAGTTCCAAGGAGAGTGCTTCTGTCATATGAGGTCTTCTTTTTGATAGATTTAGGACAGGAAAGAGGCTGTGTGGTCATATTCCCCTTTCTTTTACTCTTCATATAATCACAAGTTATCTCACCACCATCTTATTATAGGTGCCAAAATAGCAATTTGAGCTTCAGAGCAAAAACTGGGCTTCTTTTCCCTAATAATAGTAATAATATAATAATGACTTGGATATATCCACTTCTTTTTTCCCCTCAGAATTCAAAACGTTTTCACATGTATTATCTCATTTTGTTCTTACAACATGTCTTTAGTTATTGAGTGGCAGGTTTAAAATCAGTTTTCTCCTAGAACATGCCTCTTTTCATTGTTATCCTTCTAATTTTTCTTTCACAAATTGGCATCATTTTTGCTTCTCTCTCTTTCTCCTTACAAATAAAGAGCTACTCAATGCTATCTCTGGTGAGTAACAATAGCCTTTCCAAAAAGTATAATTCTTTCAGGATGATTAAAGCCATTCAGATGACACCACCACTTCTCAACTTCAGAAATTTCAATGTCTCTTCAGCTATCCGCATGGTACTCTTGGAACATCATCAACATATTGCTGCAGAATCTGAGATCTATCTACCAACTTCCTAATAGCTGCCTAGCACAAAAATAGAGTTCATAATAGGCTGGTTAGAGCAACAATAGGAGTAATAATGAAGTGTAAGAAATCATCCTGCTGAATTTATTTGAATTTTAAAGCATTCTGCAGGTTGGTTGTTCCCCAGAGGGAAATAGAAAATCATCCCTCCCAAGGGCTTTTGCTTTAGTCCCCTGTGGAATATTTTTCACTCTACCTTTCAATATATACGCATAGTTTGGGAAATAAAACTTTCCAACTGCCTACCAACTCCACAGAAGCCATAGGGTAATCATTCTTGAAGTGAATTGGGGGTGGGGGGAAGACAGTAACCTAAAAGCAATAAAGGTCATTCTCTCCCAGACCTGGAACAACAGGATTTCTCTAAATCTCATTAGAACCTGTTTCTGTTTAACAGTTCAGAAGGAGGAGGGGTAAGGAAATGACAGAGAAAAGCCAAGAAGGAAGCCACCAAGGCAAACAAATCTAGTATCATTAATGTAAGAGCTGTCAGGAATCTAGCTTGTAATAACTCGAACAGACAGAGTCTTTTCTGGGACTGAACCTAAAGATTCAGTAGCAAGCAGGAAAGTGACATTTATATTGAGATGTAAATTGAAGTCAGTGACACTAATCATTTATGAAAGATGGGATTATTTTGGTTATGGGAAAGGCAAGTTGAAATCCTACCCTTTACTTTTGATGGCAAGTTCCAGCTCAATCCAGGTGAAATTGTGGCCTGTCTCTGACATATCCAGGACATTTGGGGGGGTTTAAATGTGTTTTTAAATACAGAGAAACAGGAAGCCTGCAAAGAGTGAAAACCAAATTAGCTGAAGGATTTCTAAATGATGTCAGAAAGTCTATTGCTCCTGGTGCATCTTGAATTAGTTGCATTAGAATCATAATCAGGGTTGAGACAATTTGGAGTAATGGAAAGAAGAAAAAGGCAATGTGACCTGAGAGCTGATCACAAGGTCCATAAGGACTGAGTGATGCTTCTCCTTCATGCTGACTAAGGGGTCCTGACCAAGTCTCGTCACCTACAAGAACCCCTGGCATACCCTGAAATCAAAAACTTCAGAATCCATATTGATAAAGGGAGCTTCCTAACTGGAAATATCCATTAATAATGAAAACACATGTCTGGTCCACAAATAAATAAGAATTCAATCCTACTTATGTTGCAGTCTAAGGTTTGCAAGGTACCTTCCTCACACTAATAAAACGAAGTTAATATGGTCAGCTCAATTTGAGATAGATTGAACCCCTTGTCAATGCTCATTCACCATCAGAGCTTGGAGTGGAACCCTGGTCCCTTGACCTCAGATATGTTATTGGATAAGCATTATGAGACACAGATGCACAGCTGGGCAAGAGTCACCTGTTGTCATTCTGCCAGCTGCCTTCCTCAAGGTATTCTGCTACCACTCCTAACTTCCCTTGGGGATCTCAAACAAGAATCATCCCTCAGGTTGAAATGGAGGAAAAAAGGAAGTTCAACAAGCAGAAAAACCTTAGGAGTCAACTAATCGGTAGCTGAGTTTCTCATAACAATCACTTTTCCCTAATCCCAGAGAAAATGTTCACAATGATGCACCCTAGAGACAAGTGGTGTAGTTCACACAATTGGGGATTTTGAAAGGTTATTCAATTCACCCTCCTATCTCCTGGCACAGACAGATTGTGGTCTAACCTTTTGTCTATTCTTTTCTTAAGTTTCCCGAGGATATTCTTCAACCCCCATTGATAATGTGTACCAGGATGTCAAAGTCTTTATATTGAGGTTCTGTTACATACATATTGCCAGACTCAGGAGACTGCAGGAAAAAAAGGTGCATTGTTCATTCCAGGGGGCTTGGTTATATCATTATATTTTTCTCTCTTTGAAGCTTCACTACACTCTCACATGAGGAGGGACTATTGGAGCAAACATTCCAAAATCTTTCTCTCTCTCTCTCTCTTTCTCCCATTTATTCTGCCAGAGAAAGGCTTGTTATTTTTTTGAGGTTTTCAATCAGAATACCAGACAACAATTAATGCTTCCAACAAGCAAGACAAATGAATATCTATCTGACTGGCCCGAGGATTCAAGACAAGGGAAGCACATGAAGAAGCACCATGTCCTCCAAGAGGCATTTTTCAACCTCTAATTGTTCCAAGGGACCTCTAAATGGAACAGTACTGGCATTATATCATATTTGAGTGCAAGGCCTCATCTCTCAGGTAATTTGTTTTCAAAGTTTACAGAGCAAGGTAAAGAAGACAGGCCACAGCTAGAAGGGGATTAGGTGTATGATGACAATAGACTCGACAGAAGCTGCTTAACAGAGATATATTTCTCAAAACTGTATTTTGTCAGCTGACATTGTCACTTCAATTGTTTATTTGAGGAATGTCTTGAAAATCTGCCAGTGGTCTTCAGGGAGCTCCATGATTGTGAATTTTTCCCCCTTTATTCTCTGATAACATTTGAGTGTATTTTTATCCTAAACCTCCATTGGCGATGAATCACTCTGTATCTATGATAACCATTCATTATGGTGAAAACTCTTCTTAACCCAGCCTTTAGTCCACTTCTATCATTTAAATGCTTATTGACTTAACTTGCTTTTCAAACTAATATGATAATACTAATTATTTAATTTGATAGAATTAAGATTAAGGATAAGGATAGTAGAGAAATGGGGAGGAAGAGGGTTAAGGATAGCAACAAAATGTGTAATTTCATTAACAAAGGAAACTTGAAATGGGGAGAAACAAAACCAGAAAGAAAATGTACCAGTAAAAAAGCAAAACTAAATGTTCAAACTTGTTAATCCCCAAAATAAGATAGTGATAAAATATTTTCCCCTTCACTGAACTGAGGAACAGAAGCTAATTGATAGCAACTCTTGCAAGAGTGTTAGGCAGACTGATTCAACCAACAGTGAGCATGAACAATATGGAAACCGGTGAAGGGAGGAGGGGGTAATAATTAGTTCTGTTCTAAATAGTCTGAGGAGAATCATATAGTACTCTTATACTGTGCACTAGATAATCATTCTATGTAAGCATTAAGACAGATTATTGCACATAATCCTATTATATATCTTAATTTTAGGCTTTTGGTAATAGCTATATTAACAATTTAAGTCCATTAGCTAATAAGCAAGCAGAATAATAATCCTAAAGGTAAATCGATTCTTTTGATCTACTAGGTGGATTGGAGTGTATAATTAGAGTATCCAAACAGCTCTGAAAATAACATTTTCTTACTGGTTTAGTTGTGATAAAATAATTCTCCTAAGAAAAATAAAACATAAGTCTTAATACTTGAAAATCACATAAGCTAGCTAGAGACAGAGAATAGGTACATTATCAATTAAAAGCCAAATAATTATTGAGTATGTACCTACTATGACAAAACACAGAATAGGTATTGTAAGAAACAAAAAAAAATATTCCCAAGCCAAGGAATAACTTTTTTTCTGCAACCTACAGTTGTCTTAGAGACTTGTTCAGCATCAATAAATCTACAATCAATTATTAATATTTTCCTAAGTGCTGAAGAATTCAACAGAATAAAATAAACATTCTTTATTTTCAAGGAGTTCACTGTCTAATGAGGGAGGTAATTATCAGAAGGAAGGTACCAGCATCATGGAAAATTGGAGAAGGAAGGATCTGAACTGGGTTTGAAGGAATTCAGAGAAGTCAGGAGAAGGAGATGAGAAAGGGGAGAATTGTATATGTGCTGGACAGCCAATGAAAATGTACAACTGGGAAATGGAGTGTCTTCTATATAAGGAGGAGAGAAAGCTAGATTGCTGGGGACTCATATAAGAGAGGGAGGGAGGAAGGTTTAAGAAAACAAGAAAGGTAGGAAGGAGACAGATTATGTAGAATTTTGAAAACCATTTGGTGGGAGAAAGTGGGAGAGAGAAAAATGCTGGATAAATAAAAAAGCCAAACAAAATATATAACTACATATATTCTTCCTTTCCAAATAATGGGTACTAAAATAGAAAACTTAAGGGTTGATCTTTACGCTGTTAGAATAGGTCTATGTATGTGTTTCTATGTATATAAAATCCTCAGATTTTTACACTAATCCAAAATGACTGAATCAACATATAGATAAAGCTAGTGTATATCGCTTTGCCCAAGGTCAAATATTCTTACTGTTCATCATGACTATTGGGAGAAAGAATTCATCTAGGGTCATGAAAATTAAAAAAAAAATAAGATGAGAATGAGAGTATGGGATGGAGATAATGGAAGTGAGGAACACATTATCCATCAGACACCACCTACCAAAGAGGATGTGTTGAGCAGAGCAGGTAGAAGTGGTTATAGGAATCATCATTTGTTCCAGATTGCCCGTGTAGGCACTGAGCTGGCCTGAGGGAAGTTGAAAATCTGAACAACTCCACTTATTGTTTATTGAACTCTGGAATTTGCCTTACTTTGTATCTTGCCCCCCCCTCCAAAAAAAAAAAAGTTTTGGTAATCTAGAATGGGAAGGAGTGGATCATTTTATTGGTTTTTTTAAAAAATATTTCGGAATATTTTTCTCTTGTGGAAAGGGGTGAACTATTCTAATTGAATTTATTCACATATCTAAGGTTTTTAAACAAGGGGACTCAAATTTGCCAGACATATCTTACATTGGATTGGCAAAGATAGTAAATACAGGAAAAGGATATAGAAAAAAGAATTGTTGATGCAGTGTGAATGGCTACAATCTCTGTTTCTCCCTGTCTCTCTGTCTCTCTGTCTCTGTCTTTGGATGAAGTAAATGTGAGAAGTTATTTCTCAGAAATAATGTGGAATTATCCACAAAACATTACTTAGTAGTTCATGCCTTTTGACCCTTCTTTGGCACTGGTACTCAAAAGAGATTAAAGAAATGGAAAAGATCCTATATGTATAAATTATTTATTGCAATTATTTTTGTGGTAGAAAGAAAATGAGAAACTAAATTTTCTGAGCAATGACTGAATAAGTAAGTAAAGATGAGTGTGAAAGAATGCCATTGTACTGTAAGAAATTAGGAAATAGAGTATTTAAAAGAGATAAAAAAATAAGAAAGAGAGGAAGAATTCATACTATAACATTATAAAATGAAATTTTAAAGGCTTACTTTTGCAAACTGATGAACAAAATGAAAAGAATTAGAAAAAGAATTTATACAATAAAAACACTATAAAAATTAAGTACTTTGAAAGGTGTCAGAACTATGATTAACACAATAACCTTCAATGATTCTAATTTAGTCACTTTAGTCAATCATTCAATCACATAGCATTTAGTTGTTATTTCTCAGGCATTGTGCTGAGGGTTAAGTATACAAACAAAGGCCCTGCTTTCAAGGAGCTCAGTGTCAAGAGGGGAGATAGCATACAAATATTCATTTAAAGTTTTCAATGTCTTCTACAACTCTAGATATTAGATTTATGCAATAAGAATGAATTTAAAAAATCAAATCACCAACTTCTTTGTTTTGGTGACATTTAAATTGTAAGCAATTATTGTATCCATACAGTAAATTTATTTAATCACTTACTGCATTTTCAAAGTCCATTTTCTCTAAGATTTTCTGAGATGTGGTTATACAAAGAAATATAATCTAGCCTTTCATTATTCTATACTCAAGTGAAAATATGCATGGCAGAAAATGTAATTTTAAAATTCAAAATTAGTTGTCATTTGGTTTGTGTTTTCTTCTAAGTTTTCTGTTGTGATGAATATTCTTAAAATTGTACCTATGGTTACCTTCAAGGGAAAAGACACACCTGATCAGTTCCAGCAGATATGAAAATCATGGTCAATCAATCAATAAATATTTGTTAAGTGTATTGAGGATAAGAAAGGTAAAATCAAGGTCTTCGAAGAGCTCTCATTATAACAGAGGAGACAATTGCCAAAAACTATATACTTGTGCAATAAATACTGTGTACCTGGAAGGGAAATTCAGGAAGAGATGGGGAGAGGAGCTGGAAAAGTCTCCTACAGAAAATAGGAATGGAGCTTACTGGTGAATGAGATCAGGGCAGGGAGTTGAGGAGAGCAGGAAAGGCAGAGAGCAATTTAAAAAGCTCAGAATGAAGAGTTTAGTTGTGTTGTTCTTTGATGAAAGGCAAAAAAGGTCACTGAGTGGAATAGCTGGAGGGGAGTCCATGTAATAAAATTGGATCAGAGAAAGAGCTATAAATGCCAAACAAAGGATTTTATTCTTGATCCTGAGGCATTTGGGAGTAATTATTAAAAGCATGGAAGATCACTTTAATAATTGAGTGGAGGATGGACTGGAGTGAGCTTAGACTGGTGGAAGTGCTACTAAAGCTATTGTATTGAGTGTCTGTACCAAGGTACATAGGTATTCTATGAATGGAGAGATGAGAGTATATATGAAAATCATTGTGAAGTTAAAAATGAAAATATTTGTCAATGGAGTTGATATCTTGGATGAGTGTGAGTGAGGAATCAAGGATGCTTTAAAGTCTTAAATTGAACACGAATTGGATTTAAGTGAGCTAGTATTGCACAAAGAGAGTCTCGCTCTTCCTGCATGGCAAGACAAAGGATCATTTAAGATTATTGAATAAAACCTGGGATTCAGTGTATGACCTTGGTGTCTTCAATTTCTAACCAAACTTGAAACACTCCACAACACCTGCTTCAGCCACCTTCATGGCTATTGGAACTGGTTGACCAAGTAGTCAAAGTAAGAAAGGGAGGAGGTTGCAGCTGAAGAGGATGAAAGGATGAGAAGAAAAGATAGTCAAGGTATAGAGGACAAAATTGATTAGGGCATGATTAGGAAAAGATAAAAACATAAGTGATATTAATAGAATCAAATAAATGAATTTTAGAATTCATGGACATGAAAATGAAATTGTTGTAGTTGATGTAAGATTAAGATTTTGTCTTTCTCTGCATTTAGCTATAAAGTTCATTATGACTCATTTCTGAGTGCAATGAAGGTCATGGGAGCTGAGAAGATTGAGAATTTAGGCTATTTGAGGGATAATCAATAATCATAATGAAATCCCTTAGTATTAGAAAAGAAAGAAGGGAGGAGACAAAGATGGTGACCCAGTCACTAAAGTCATTGAGAATGGAGGGAGAATGTCCTGGAAGTCAGTAAATAACCGATTACCAGAAACTTGATTTGGTAAGAAATTTAATATGAGTTAACCTTAAGGATATGAGGTTTTTGAATAATGATGGAATAGTGTGGAAAAGGCAATGGAAAACAGAGAATATTTCTACTCAAGCTCTGCCACCAGTGATTTAGAGGAACTGGGGTAGTGACCAGAGAAGCAAGATCATTTGAAGGGAACCTGGTTTCATAACTGTAATTAAAAAAAAATTGAAATAGAAAAAAAACATTTAGGATAAAAAGCAATTTTAGTTAAACAAATTTATCTTTCCTGCTCCCAGGATCCTTTTTGGCACTCATTTGCCTTCTCAATTTCACTCCTTTTGGCTTCATTTAACTATTTTATTTCTTAAAATTCTGTTTTCTCCTTTTACCTTTCTGAATAATTTATACTTAAGTATGAATGACTGTCAATATGCCTTTAAACCTTTTTCTCTAATTACTAAATACAAGCCATTTCTAAAGTTATTTTAATAACTTAATAAATTTTAGCATCTTACCATAATATTACTTTGACTTTATAGTCTGGTCCTACTTAAATATTGGAGGTTGCCAGGTTCCCCCTGTAAATAAGTCAGTTAATTAACATTTATTAAGTGTCTACTACATTCCAGGTTCTGAGTTAAATGCAAAGATACAAAAAAAAAAAAAGGCAAAAGACAACCACAGCCTAAGGGAACCTGTAATTGAATGGGGGGGAATGAAAGAGCAAACACATGTGTACAAAGCATATACAGGATAAATGTGGAATTATTAACAGAGGGGAAGCACTAGAATTAAGAGTGATTGGAAAAGGTTTCTTGTAAAATGTACTGAGACTTGAAGGAAGTCAGGGAAGAAGCCAGGACATCCAGGGGCCAGTCAGAGAAAAAGTCCAGAGGAAAAGATAATCTTAAGTGGAGGAGGGATCAATGGCAGAGAATTGTAAATATTTGGCTTGATTATAACAAAAAAAACAAGGTATCCTAATTAGAAGCAGGTGCTCAGTGTGTAACAACTATGCAAAGTATTAAATATGACTCTATTGGGGGCATATTTTATTGGATTGTAATAATAAGTGTATGCATATTCCATCTTTGTAATTTGTCATTAAATTTGTAGCATGGTTTTCTCTTTGTGATTAAATATAAAGGGAATAGTAGGAATAGTAGGTTGCAACTTTTGACTCTTGGAATATGCTAAAGCAACAGTCAGCTCATAAGTCAGATCAAATTTTGCTACAAAGCATTCATTTTTGTACTGCTTTTATTTTACATTTATGTCTTGAGAGCATTCAGTTGTTTCATGTTTGGGGGTTTTCTTGGCAGAAATGCTGGAATGGCTTGACATTCCCTTCTCCAGTTAATTTTATAGATAAGGAAACTGAGGCAAACAGGGTTAAGTAACTTCCCCAGAGCACACAACTGATATTTGACACTTGATTTGAACTCATAAACATGAGTCTTCCTACTACTTCAGGTTTTTAAGGCATTTGCATGAAATCTTTCAGGTTATCAGGTAACATATAAAAAGATAAGATTGACAGAGATTTTCTTGTGGTTGTTCAATCATGTCTGACTCTTCATGTTCCCAATTGAGATTTTCTTGGTAAAGATTCTAGTTCAAACTAGTTTAAACAGGGTTAAAGTACTTGCCCAAGGTCACTCAGCTAATAAGTGTCTGAGGACAGATTTGAACTCAGGAAGATGAGTCTTCTTGACTCAAGGCCCAGCACTCTATCCATTCTCCCTCCTAATTGCTCTGACAGGGGCTACATTAGTAAAATTGAAAATATTGAAATGTCTATCCTAAAGAAGTACCCATAAACCTTAAGAGGGCAAGGATAAGGGAAGAAGATGATCTGAATTCTTTCTTGGTCTAACCCATCCTTCAAAAGGAGACCCCTGCATAGAATCAGAAGATACCATATCTTTACATAGTAACAGTAATAGAGAAGGCAAAATGAGTCTTTACTGTGGAACTCCTACCTAAAAATGATTTGGGTTTATAGGCTGAACAGATAAAGAGATAAACACATTAGGTGAGCTTCAAAGTTAAAAAGAAAGGCTCTGAATCTGCATTCAAGTCAAACATATCAACTTTCACTACTGAGATGGTCCCCAAATTTTCTAGTGTAAGGGATAAAAGTTTTACACTGCATATTAATTAGTGCATGGAAATGGTAAGTTTTGTGAATAATCAAAATGGATATATACATACAAATACACACAAATGAGAGAGAGAGAGAGAGAGAGAGAGAGAGAGAGAGAGAGAGAGATAATGTATGTATGTAATCTATTGCCTTTCTATGTGTGTGCTTCTTTGAACCAAGGACCAGATGCTTGTCTAACCAAACAAGTTAAGGAAGGAAGGAAAAAAGACCTCTGGAAGCTTTAAATAGCTTAAGTAATTTCAGGAGCATGTTGATGAAATGGTGAATAATTCCAGTTGTAGAATGGAATGGTTCAGATGATTACAGGTTGAAAGTTGGAGCCAACTCCTCTAGAGGAATTATCCTTCAGGATGAGATTAGGGCTGTGAGTGAAAGAGAGAGCTTCTTTCTCCCTTTTTCTTGTCTCCAACCAACAAGTCCTTATCATTAACCACATTAACAGAGAAATTAGACCAGGAAGATTCAACATATCCATTTGAGAGCAGAAATATATATCAAGAAAACTGAGGACCAACATGAATAAAAATAGATAACCAGAGGCATCAAGATAGCTAAACAAAGGAGGAGCCCTCTTCAAGGACCCTGACAATTTGTCCCAGAAAAGAATTCTAGTTTTGAATTCAAATGGGAACGTCTAGGCTATAAAGGATGAGGACCTATTGTACTTCCTGGGAAACTGTGCCCCAAAGCTTCTGGGGAAGATTCTCTGGACCACCTATTCTTGCTATTACTAAATATTCTTTTAATAAAAAGCTAATTGAGACCAAGCGACTGACTTTCAATGAGAAACTTACCTATGGGACTCCTAAATGGCAGTATTAGAAAAGTATATACTCAGGATTGTCTGAGTATTTTGAGAGTAGTAGTTACTTTCCATGTGGTACCATGATCCATCCACATATATTGGGAGTTGAGGGAGTGAGACTTGGAGATAACCCCACTTTACACTCATTGAAGAGGGGGGTTACATACAACTCTGATAACTGTAAATTATAGGAGGTCCAGTGATTGTATGATGGCAAATGAAGCAATATATTGAAGTTATAAACTAGGTATTGTCCATCAACAAGAATTTTTTTTTTCATTTCTATTTTGTGTCATACTAAAGACTGGAGAGTCAAAGAAAGACAAAAGATAATGCTTACCTTCCAGAGATATATGGTTTGCCTAGGATGGTAAACATAAATTAAATCCTTATGTAGTTTGGTAATATTAGAGATATCCTAAAGGGAACATCTTATAATTAGCTAAAAACTTTGATCTCCTATAAAATCCAGTCAATCCAAAGGTGAACTCAGACTTTCTATAGAGGATTCTAGGCTTGAAATGTTCCTTTGTGTTATATGTAGCAAAGACCCAGAGAAGGAATCATTCTTGGGACTTTCCAGGGGGGTTGGGGGGAAAATGAGAGACAGTTACTTAATAGAGGATTAAATAATGTGCTGTATTGAACTGAACAAGTGAGTAGTGATTAGAATTAGAATCCAGTCTCTGATGAAAGACTGTCTTTGCCTCCTGAATTTTTTTAGTTCGCTGGTAGAACTGGCCCTAAAATATGTCTGAAATTCTATTCAGCAGTGTTTCTTAAATCTTCCTTTATATGTCTGTTATCCTGCCTTTCCACTCTGCTGTCTTGCTCATGTCCTCAATTTCCTCCACACTGCTTTCCTTTTTTCCTCCCTCTAACATTTTAGCTCTCCAGTGACCTTTCTCTTTTCTTATCTTCTTTTTATTGATTTTTGATCTGGCTTAGCATTTATTCTCAAAACATCTTGCCTCTTGATTCTGTTCAGTGAAATCCTTTCCTTCCTTGCTCCACCTGAGCACTTTTCACATCTTTAAAAAAATTTCTTCTTTATTTCTAGTGTATTTTTCTTGAGCTTTTCCTTTCCCAATTTCATAATGTCAATATATTTGGAAGAGCCCTATTCACTTTATATAAAACTATACTAACACACTGGGAAACTTTTTTAAAAAATAAGATATTTTAGACTAAAAAAATAACTGAAATTATGTCTGAATGTTGTGCATATCATTAATAAAAATAACACCACATATAATCTTATACCCATTGTGTCAGTACTGGGATGAGAATGAGATATGAAGTATTGAACAAAGGTTTATTATTAAAAAGAAGTGTGGGGAACAGGGGGAGACAGAGAGAAAGAAACAGAGAAAGCAATAAATGGGCAATAAAATTGTTCATACCCTTTGACCCAGCTATTCCAATTCTAGGTCCATTTCCAGAAGAAATTATAAAAAATGGGAAAAATCCTACATGTTCCAAAATATTCATAGCAGCTCTTTATGAAGTGTCAAAGAACTGGAAAATGAGGGGATACCATTAATTGGGGAATGGCTAAACAAGTTATGGTACATAGATACTGTGGAATATTATGTTCTATAAGAAACCATAAATGGTTGAACTCTAGAGAAGCCTGGAATGACTTATGGGATCTGACTGATGCTGAGTGGAGGGAACAGAACCAAGAAAACAATATACATGCCAACAACAACATTGGGAGATGATGAACGTTAATGGAAGCAGCTCCTCTCAGCAGCTCAGAGAACCAGGTCAACTGTATTACACTGGCTATGGACTATGTTATCCCCATACAGAAGAAGAAAAACAAAAAACAAAACAAAACAAAACAAAAACCAATATTTCAGAATCTGATGAGCACTTTATAAAAATTATTTCTAATGTATCTCTTTCCCTTAATCCTAATTTCTCATACTGAAAAAATGACTAAACTGTAAATATGTTTATCAATAATATGTACGTACAATGTTAACCTAACTGTTCACTGCTGAGGAGAAGAGGTGGGGAAGAGAGGTGGGAGGAAATTTTGTAACTTAAAAGTATACATGTGCATATGGATAAAAAAATGTTTTTAAAGAAAAGAAAGCAATTGAGGGACAGAGAGGCAGATAGAGACAGAGACAGATCTAGAAAAACAGAATCAGAGAGAGGTGAAGAGAAACTAAAAGATATCAAAACAAGAGACAGAAATAAAGATAAGCACACACACATACACATTCACACATACAAACACACACACAGATACATTAAATTGGAAAGAAAAGTCACCTCATTGTCAAAGATTGGAATAAAGGAGGCATTGAGAGAGATGATGATGTAAAGGAATTCTGAATTGAAAATGAATGATCAAGGGAGACAGTTCATGTTGAACCCTCTGACTTATAGGTTTAAAAGAAATTTCCATTCTTGGTAAAGTTGTGAATTGATCCAACCATTCTGGAGAGCAATTTGGAACTACTCCTAAAGAATATATTCTTTGATTCAGCAATACCACTACTAGGTCTGCATCCCAAAGAAATAAAAAAGATGGGAAAAAAATCCCACATGTACAAAAATATTTATAGCTGCTCTTTTGGTAGTGGCAAAGAATGGGAAACTGAGGGGGGTGCCCATTAATAGTGAACAAAAGGTGTTTTATATATATATATATATATATATATATATATTTTATATATATATATATATATTTTATATATATATATGTATAGTACTATTGTTCTGTAAGAAATAATGAGCAGGCAGACTTCAGAAAAGCCTTGAAAACTTGCAAGAACTGATGCTGAGTGAAGTGAGCAGAACTAGGAAAACATTGTACACATTAACAGCAACATTATGTGATGACTGATTCTAAAGAGCTTACCTCCTCTCAGCCGTTCAGTAATCAAAGATAATTATTAAAGATTTGAGACAGAAAATGCCATCCACAATTCAGAGAAAAAAAAACTGTAGTCTGAATGCAGACCAAAGCATATCATTTTTCACTTTTTAAAACTGTTTTTGTTTTTTTTAGTTTTCTCTGTTTTTTCTCTTTAGTTATGATTCTTCATTCACAACATGAACATGGGAATATGTTAAACATAATAGTACATATATAACCTTTATCATATTATTCCTTGTTGTGGGGAGAGCAAAGGAAAGGGAGGAGGTAGAATTCTATGGAACATTAATCTCAAAAATATGAGTGTTGCAGACTATCTTTACATGTGGTTAGAAAAAATAAAATAAAATAACATTGAAAAAAACTAAAAGAAATTTCCAGGTCCTGTACTCTTACTCTGACAATTATAGGATGATTAAGTTAGGACCAGAGAGCGGACTTATTTCAGGCAATTTGGGAGTTCCCTGTATATATCTTTTCCTGGAAGACAGCTAGAGGTAAACCAGCTACTGACAGTAAATTGATTACCTCAGAATCATATGATAAAAATGTATGTAAACCAATAAAATGACTAATTTAGTTATGACTCCAGGTAAAAACTATGTCATACAAATTTCATTCATTAGGCATTTTTAAGCCATTAAAATTATGCCATAAATGCTGCAACAAATTAGAGTTGGAAAATGTAAAATGCAAATGCAAAAAATATATTCTAAAAATTTACATTCAAAAGAAGTTCCTGAATGGATATGGTCTTGTTCATATTTCTTTTTCTAGTATGAGTGTATTTTGAATCTTCTCATTCTTCCCAGTTGCATTTATGTATTTCTATCCTATAGATACAAATTGTAAAATAGCACAATATTTTATAAGAAATGATTTATAGGTCAAAAATTTTTATCAGAGAAGCAGAATTTAACACCCTCCCCTGCTGGCACTGCAGCTCACAAACCAAGTCACCAGAGAGAGGTTGACTACTTTTTTCCTCAGGGGGAATGCTGGCATTTCTATCATTGTTACTCACAAGCTCCCATAAGTGCACTTCCAATTGAGAATCAACTGGCAGGTGTGTCTAACCTGCATGCAACCTTCTGTTGCAATTGTTGTTATGCTCCTTGTTGGTGTGGGTTGCATTGTATTCATGAATGGGTATTAAATTCTGTATGTGACCCTCTACAGGTTTTTGTTGGGTGAGGTGGTCCAAAAGAACTAAAAGGATGGATAATATTAGTGCATCAGTTAGTTTTTAGGCAAAAGATTTACTGATAACTTATAACAAGAATAATTGGAATAAACATTTGCTCCGAAACCTGGGATATACTTTTCCAAAAATATACACAGAGACTCTGATATGGAGAGAAATAGTTTAAAATATAATTGTAGTGAGGCACGTGCTTTGACCACCCATCTGGAAAAGAGACACCTAACATCACCAGTTCTTTTTTCCTATCTCCATGGGATTTTCTTGAAGTTTTTTTGTGGGGGGGGCAACCTATGTAATAGTGCCTTTGTTGAACTGGCCCATTTGCACAAGATAGAGTTTGATGTATAGCAGCGATGAGCCACCCTGCTACTGGTGGTACTCTCTACACACTCTGCTTTGGTACTGTAGCATAAGATGCCAGTCAACATCTTACAACCTCTTCATTTCTTGCATTTGTTATAAGGTTACTGAGCATATCCATCTCAAGGTGATTCTTATCAACCCAGGGAAACACCTGAGTCGGTTAATTAATAAACACTTATTAGACGCTTATTATGTTAAGTTCTGGGAATGCAAATACAAAAAAAGAAAGGTAATGCCTGCCCTCCAGGAACTTTCAACCTAATAGGGGAAGACAACATAGAAAAGTAAGCAAAAAGTAAGGTGGGACACCTGTTCCCAAAGGTATAATAGAGAAGTCCAAAGAAGGGGGCCAGATGGTAAATGAAGACAAGAGAGCCAAAGACTTCCGTGTAATCATATTTGCCATTGGCTGAGTTACAGGATGATCTATTTCTGTCTCAATGTATTCGTGAATTTGCACCACTGGGAAAAGAAGAGAAAGAAATGAAGGTTTGAATCAGCCCTTTTGTATATCTCTTTAGTTTTGACTTAGCAGACCTTGGATCAACTGATCTATTGTCTCCATAGCCAATTTGAATACTTTTTTTGTCATCCCACAGTACCAGCCTTTTGATCAATCATTTATCAATGACTAGAGTTCCCCAGCCCCTTCAAGATCCTACTCTGGTGTAAACCAATTGTGTTCTTTTCTTTCTTTCTTTCTTTCTTTCTTTCTTTCTTTCTTTCTTTCTTTCTTTCTTTCTTTCTTTCTTTCTTTCTTTCTCTCTCTCTCTCTCTCTCTCTCTCTCTCTCTCTCTCTCTCTTTCTTTTACTTTTATTTCTTTTTAGGGGCGACAGGCAATCAGGGTTAAGTGACTAAGTGACTTGCCCAGGGTCACACAGCTAGTAAGTTTCTATCTCTTAAGCTGAATTTAAACTCAGGTCCTCCTCCCTCCAAGACTGGTGCTATATCCATTGTGTCACTCACTGCTCTTGGAAGCCATTGCCTTCTGCTCAGATTTGGGTCTATACATTTTTTTGAATGGATAATTCAAAAACTGTGGATAATCCAGGATAGAGATAGTTTCTTTTGTTTGATGTCACTGGGTCCTTCAGCACTTCCCACTATGTTATCCAGTCATAGTTGAATGTCACCCCTCAGGAACACCTACTCTTTGAAGGCCATATTAACTGTGAATCTGCCACCATGAGAGTCATTAGTCCAAGAGAGACATGTCAAAGGACCATCCACAAACCCTTTTTGACTATTTCAAGATATGGCTATCCATTGTTCTATAATTCTCCAAAAACTGTTTTAGTCTATGACTGGGCAGACATGCATCACCTCAGAGAAGAAAATGACTTGAAGGTCATCTCTTTATCCACTCTACAATGCTGCCAAGTTATTCAAGGTTTTTTTTTTAATTGATGAGAATTTTCTTTAGAGGTTCAAGCTGAAAGATGACATAATATTAATTGTATTAAGTTCTGAAATACTACCTTAGGGGTCAGCTAGGTTGCACAGTGGATAGAGCACCAGCCCTGGAGTCAGGAGAACCTGAGTTCAAATGTGACCCAAGACACTTAATAATTATCTAGCTGTGTGGCCCTGGGCAAGCCACTTAACCCTTACCAAAATAAAAAAAAAACTGTTAAAAATAGAGGAATGACACTCAGTTAATGACTGACCTACCAAATTATTTCATTTATATGTATAATATGTATAGATATTATAATGTCCTAGAACTAGGCAGTCCAAAGAGACTGGATAAATATTTGGAAATTTTCAGAAAGAGAGAGAAGAAGATGAAAGGGGGGAGGGAGAAAGAGAGCAGAAAGGTGGGAGAGATGTATTTTTTCGATATTTGTAATAGGTATATCTATTTTAACTAGATATTGATATGGATATAAATATCTATGATGTATTATTTTTACAAGGCAATGAGGTTAAGTGACTTGCCCAAGGCCACACAGCTAGATAATTCTTAAGTGTCTGAGGTCAGATTTGAACTCAGGTCTTTCTGACTCCAGGGCCAGTGCTCTATCCAGTGTACCACCTCACTACCCCTATAATGTTATTTTAGAGAGATATTGATATCAGTAGAGATATGGTTATCTATACTTTTCTCTTCTCTCTCTCTCTCTCTCCTCTCTCTCTCTCCCCCCTTTCTTTTTCTCTCTACCAAGTGACTTAGAGATCATCTGACATGCAGATTCCCTGTTTCCCTGACATAGAAAGGCTTGGCTGCATAGACAGAACAGACTGAATCTTTAACACTAACAGTCTGAGTCAGTCACTATTGCCCTTTCCTGCCACATCCAAAAAAATGAATGTCGCTGTTCCCTTATAGTGAAAGCATCATAAACGATTTATTGATTTAAATGAGATTCATTGATTTAAATGAGAGAAAGGACTTCCTTCTCCTGCTCTCCCTCTCTCCTCTTGACTCAGGTTTTTCTTGACCTGGGGGGAGTGGGGGGGATTGTTTCTGCTTTGTGTCAGATGCCCTTACTTTGAGTGTCTGCAGTGGTGATCCACATCTGACCTAGGGATTTGAGCCATGATAAGCTTGGTGCAAGATTGTAGTCAGGATGTTGCAGTCATTCTGGCAGGAAAGCCCTTAGAAGCCAGGATAGTTGAGCCCTGAGCCAGGGAGTTGGAACTTGGTATGGGGTTTTTTTGGGAACACATATAAGATATGAACTTCATCCTCTTCTACTCTCCAGAGACTGAGGCTGTGTACAGAGGGAGGATTAAGCCTCATATGTGGGGAAATAAGTTTGTCTAATTTTACTATACCTTTTGAAATAAATATTCCTTTGTAAAAACTAATTTAATTGTCTGTGGTTAAATGAAACTAGTCTACACCTGCAGGAAACACCATTGGTGGGATCCCGGAACCAGTTGCAGTGTAGAGATATCCAAAACAACTGAATTCTGAAGGTTAAACTAATCCTCTCCTTTCCCCAGACCTCATCTAGATGGGGCAGAATTTGTTTTACACTTAGGTTTGGGTGAGGATAAATTTTTTGAGTAAATTGTCCAAGACTGGGGCTAACTTAGAAGTAAATATCTAATCAACGTTCAGGTCCAGTTCCTCACTTTAATATCCATAATTGTTAGCCAATTAGAGATGATTTCCATTCCTCATCCAAAAGGGCATATAAACTGTGAGCCTGCCTTTATTATTGTCTTTGATCTAAAAGAAAGATGATCAAATGATCAACCATTTTTATTAATAAAATGATCAAAATTATGTCTCACAAATCTTTAAAAACACCACAGGGCCTGGAAACGACCTATTTCAGTGAACAAATACCATGCTTATTAAATGCTTGTTGACTGATTGACTGCTATCTGATTTGTAAAATTGGACATGGTCTATGAAAATCTATAAACCTTGTTCGATTTAATTTAGGCCCTTGTTCTATGTCTCATTGTTACTCTTTTATTTGTTCATGGAAATCAAAGAAGATCTGTATTCATGGCATCAGCTCTTTTGCAAGATCCTGATCAATTAGAAGCTAAAATGCATTAAAAATAATGACAATAATAATAACAATAATTCCATGAAGGTGAGTGAATAACAGGCAAATAAAATTGATGGTTGCGTAATTATAATGACTAATATATGACTATATATTATATAATTCTTTAATAGAATGACTTAGCATGGTTCTCTATGACAGATGAGAAAATACACTTCCTTTTTTCCCTGTAGAGCTAAAAGATACATTTTTGTCAGTGTTACTTTTGCTGAACTTGAAAATAACAATCAAAAGGAACAAGTAGAAAAAAACAAATAGCATAGGTAGAGTTTGCTTTATCTCCTTAGGATATCGAATGCCTGAAAATATGATTACTTTAATTCATAAATTCATAGAATGTGATTCATTGAGTGAACTAAACTATTTCCACAGTGACTGGGGTCTTATATCAATTTAAAATACAAGACATAAGGGAAAACAAAATATCATTTCAAGGCTGCACTTGTAAATATGAAAGAAAACTTGATAAGCTCAGTGATTAACAGTTTTTCTTCTGTTACAGATAACTAGCATTGAAAAGAACATACTTATTATACATTATTTTAATTCTAGTATTACTTATTATTTGCTATTGATACTCAAGTATTTTTGAGATAAGATTTTGCTTTGGGGAGATGCAAAAAGGGGCAAAATATTTTCACTAGTAAAGCTGTTATTAGACATATTAGACATATTAGGTGGTTCATTCTCAAAAATCTCTTTAAAAATGAAAAGAAGAGACACTTTCAGGGGGAAGCCAAGATGTAGAGTAGAGAAAAGCAGTCATCTAAGTTCTCCCAATATTCTTCTCCAAACAACTTTAAAATAACACCTCAAATCAAATTTTAGAGAGGCAAAACCAACAAAAAAAAGTTAGAGTAATAAATTCTCCCAACCCAAAACAACATAGGAATTTGGAAGAATAGATTCATGATATGGGAGTAGATAATGGCTAATATTTTGTGGACATCAGGCTTATTTCTTTGCTTTTGAAGGAACCAAAAAAAAAAATCAAGATTATCAAGGAAATCGATAAAAAAGTGAAAGAAGCCACTTTCAGATTTCAAACCATGTTTTTTTTTTTTAATCATGAAAAAAATTTGGTACTAAGAAATCAAGTAGTGGGTCAGTGGAATAGATTAGGTACACAATGCACAGTAATAAATCATAGAAATCTAGTGTTTCATAATCCAAGAGATCCAAATTTTTGATATAAGAATTGACCATTCCTCAAAAATTGCTAGGAAAACTGGAAAGCTGGTTGGCAGAACTTAGGTATGGAGAAACAGCCAACACCTGTACCAAGATAAGGTCAAAATGGATAAATTCTATCACTAAAGGGTGATAGAATAAGTGAATTAGGGGAGCATAGAACATTTTATCTGTCAGCTCCATGAAAAATGGAAGAAATTAGGATCAAACAGAAAAGAGAGACCATTTGCCGAAAGTGCAGTAGATAATTTTGCTTACATGAAATTTAAAAGCTTTTGTGAAAACAAAACTAATGCAGCCAAAGGAAAATAAATATAATAGTGATGGAATACTGTTTTGCTATAAGAAATGATGAGCAGAACGATTAACAAAATCCTGGGAACACTTTTATGAACTCATGCAATGCAAAATGAGCACAGCCAGAACATTATACACAGTAACAGCAATATTATAAAAATGGCAAAGTGTGAAAGACTTTGGTATTTTAGGTCAAGAAAGTGATCCATGACAATTCCAAAGTCCTCAAGATGGAAAATATTATCTACCTCCAGAGAACAACATATACTCCAAAGACAGATTAAAGCATACTTTTTTAACTTTATTTTTCATGTTTTATTTCTTGGAATATTTTCTTTTGCAACAGAAATAATATAGAAATATTCATGTTTAATTGATCTTAAGGAGAGGGAAAGTAAAAGGGAGAGAGAGAATTTGACATTCAAAATTTTAAAAATTAATAAATCATTCACATTCAATTGGAAAATATTGGAGAAACAAATAAAAATTTATATTTAAAAAGAAGTGAAAACAATTTTTAATTATTATTTCTTTTTGAGGTTCTCTCAAAATATTAAAGAAAGGGGTAAGAAATGATTCATTTGGACTCCTATTCTGTTCCAATCAGTATTAATCAGTTTAATGTGATTCCCTAGGGGAATCTGTTTATTAGGTCCCAGAGCTGTGAACTTGCTTAATCATAGGAAACTAACTAAAGACCCTCTGCCCTTGTTTTTCCTTGTCATGGTGACAAGCATGGTAGAGAAGTCTCAATTACATAGACAGTCCCCAAATGTATTTTGTACCTCCAGAACACTCAGTTTTGTGCAACACAAGCAGGTGGTTGTTTTATGACCACTTAGAGAGTGAAGATACCATGTTTCACCCAATCTGAACTCCCCCTTTCCATTTCCTGACATACCACTTTTAGGTGATACGATTTTTTTGACTCTTGAAGCAAGGTCTTTCACAACCAATGGAATTTTGTATTTTGCATTGTCTTTTTAGAGTTTTCAATATCAAATCTGATATCAAGCTTATAAAAATAAAACCTGGAAGAAGTTGGCCATTTCAGATCTTGAGGAAACTCTGAGGTCCGCTTCATTAGGAGTGATCATGAATCCTTTAATAAACTACCATTGGCTCAGTTCTGTCTCACTCTCTTATATTGGAGGTGGGACAATTTTAAACACCAAAGGAATATGTGTCATTCTGGGAATAACCAGATCTGAGGCATAATCAATATATACTAAAGTCATTTCTTAGGCCATTGACTTTAATTCAAGACTCTTTTAGCCATTTGTTTTTCAAATTAACTCTAAATATTTATTATGTGATCCTGATACATGTGAACCATTGATAAAGGTTCCCTCCCTTACATGGACACGGTGTGATTCTTGCCAATATGGCATCCAAAAAAACACAACAAAAACAAACCTGAATACCTAAGAGGAAAAGGAAAAAAATGTTGTGGGAATGCAGAACATAAATACCACATCAGCAGAATTCTCTCAGTGGGCAAATTGCTCCCAGGGAGGAAGTTAGGCACTTGAATACGATTACTAAGTCTTGCAGGCCACTCAGGCCCTATTTAGTAAATGAGGATACAAATGGTGTCTAGTACCGTCAGGAAGTAGATGGTTCCTTCCATATCTCATTCTATGGAAGGGCTGAGCCAGCCAAGAACTGTTCCAGAAGAAAGAAATATTAGACACAAAGTGGGTCCTCTAATTATAGTCACTAAGGGAAAAGCAGAGATGACAAAAGAGTTATTAGCAAGATCACCAAAGTGCAAAGGATTTTGCCAAGAATAGTAGGGGTTTCAAAGATAATTATATACAGAAAGGAATGCAAGCACCACATGCATTGTAGCCATTTATTTCTATTTCCAAAGAACATCATCTAGATATTCAAACAACAAAGTAAGAGGGATAAACTCACTTGATACCCATATGAAAGATGGACTAATTGGTGTTTCTCATGAGATAAATTTATCAAGAATTTAAAATAAGAATACTAACAAGTTAATCAATTTGTTAAGTACATACTACATAGCTGACAGTGTGTTAGACGCTGGGGATGTAAAGTGCCTGCCCATATAAAGCTTACTTTAAAGTGGACATCTGGGGTTTTGCTAATATGGGCATTCTCTCCTATAACACACACACACACACAGAAATCACCACAGAAGTTCAGAATTATTTATTCATCAACTCTTTGGGTATAGTTAACAAATTGGTTTGCTAGTTCATTTATACATGCAGATTTCACAAGGATATTGTTAGAAAATTTAGCAAAAAATTTGATGAGATTCAGTTCCAATGAAAGAAAGAAAGGAAGGGGGAGAGAGAGAGAGAGAGAGAGAGAGAGAGAGAGAGAGAGAGAGAGAGAGAGAGAGAGAGAGAGAAAGGAAGTTGAGGAGGGAAGGAAGGGAGGGAGGGAGGAAGGAAGAAAGGAAGAAAAGGAGGGAGGAAGGAAGAAAGGGAGGGAGAGAGAAAAAGAGAGAGAGAGAGAGAGAGAGAGAGAGAGAGAGAGAGAGAGAGAGAGAGAGAGATCATATACCTTAAGTTGTTTTATTGAGTTGTTTTATTATTTATACCCTAAAAATTGTTTTATTGAGTTTGTGATGGTTTATACTAGACAGCAAAGTAACCAGGTCATAGTCTAGACATCTCTGCAATCCAAGAAACCTCTTTGTTGTGGAAGTTAACTTCAATTCTAAAATTCACAGTCAGAAATTAATCCTGTTGCTTTGAATCTCTCTCTAATGAAAGGGTTCATCCTAGAACCTCTTTCTAATCAAAGCACACAGACGATTCCTTTCTTTGTTTCTTAGCAGATTTTACTTTACACTTTTACACTTCCCCTACCAAGCCCCATGAGATGAATTTTCATCCTCCTGCCTTCCCTTTTCAACTTCAGGCACTATAATACGAACCCTTGATACTGGGGACTTTTAGCTTGTAGTTGTAGTTCCCACACTTAGCACAAGGGTCAAAAACATAGATTAAGGACATTATATACTTAATGTTTGTTGACTTTTGCTAACCATTTCATTTCCTAAGTACTCATAAACCAGTCCTTTAATAATTCATTCGAAAATTTTAATAGTCATCACATCTAGTTTATGAAACTAAAGTAACCACTTTCTCCATTTTTTCCTTCTAAATATTAAGACATTCATTATCCTACTTCTAATCCAATGATAATTAATCTGAATGACATGATTCTTCAAAGATCAATGATCTCACTTCAGCATTCCCAAATACAAATTATTCTGGTATGCTGGCATATAATCCACCCAGATGAGTTTAACTGAATTTATTAAGGGTCTTTTAGTTGCCCTTTTTGTTACTTTCTACTTTTCTGTTTAACATATTTATACAATTTTCCTGGACTAAATAGTATTCTGCATGGAAGGGAAAAGAGAAGAAAAATGTTGAGTTGATTGTATGGTTTTAACTGTCCCATTGCACCCAAAATAACCCTACACAAACCCTGCAAATTCTTGTTACAGTGATTGGCATTACTATAAACCTCAGGTCATAATGAACTTCATCCCTCCTATTTCGATATCTTGCCAAGCTTTTACTTTTTATTATTTATACATATTTATGCGTACCCAACTGGATTATAAGCTCTTTAACAGCAGAGACTTCCAGTCATATCTATATCCCCCACAACATCTGGTCCAGTATCATTCAAGCATTTGATAAAGCTTTGTTGATTAAGTAACAGCTGATGATAATTATAACACAGCCAAATCCAAGGATTCCAGAGTGTGTGCCAAAGAGCAGAGAAGGCATTCTGTGATGATTTGCTCACTCTGCTGTATTATTTTTTTAACCCAGTCCCTACTTTGAATTGGTGATCAGCATTAGCCATCAGGAACTCCAACCAAGAGTGGCACAATGATCATTTGAAGAAGGAGTGTTAGCAGTAAAATAATAAATGTTAACCAAGAATTCTAAGACAAATTCAAAAGCTATACATACCTGATATCAACATCTATACCTTTTGTTATAGGCTAGTTGAACTTTGATGAATAACATAGAAGAATGAAAAAGAATATTTTTTATAAAACTCCTTAACAATTAGATGTGAAGCTTGGCTGAGAAAACTGGAGAAAGTTTATAGCTATTGGCTGAGATTTCTGGCTGAGGAGAATTTTAATCACAGGGATGGGCTGGAACTAGTTCTTAAGGCTTGTTAAAAGCTTATGGTTAAATTTTCAATGTGAACATTTACAATTCCGAAATTCAGAGCACTACAAATCAGGTCTTATTTTATTTCTTTGTTCATTTTCTAAACACAAAAAGTGATGGAGAAAATGATGTAACCTAGACTTTAAAATTTTCTATAATTATATATGAAAGAATATTTTATATGTGTGATATATATGTATAGCTTATTAAAGGCCTATATAATATATATAAGCAAACATGTGGATGATAGTTATATAAATATGGATATGATTATATATGAATATAGATTATATGTGCACATATATATCATTATATGCATATTACAAATATTCAATTACAATGTGTTTATTTATGTGTATAATATATATTAAAAACATTCAATTACAATGAGTGTATGTCTATATATTTATATTTGTATGTGTGAAATATACATATATATATGCATATATATATATATAATTTATGTGGATATACCCTTTTGTAGAGTCTATTGAGGTTTTTTTTTTTTTTTAGGTTTTTTTGCAAGGCAATGGGGTTAAGTGGCTTGCCCAAGGTCACACAGCTAGGTAATTATTAAGTGTCTGAGGCCAGATTTGAACTCAGATACTCCTGGCTCCAGGGCCGGTGCTCTATCCACTGTGCCACCTAGCTGCCCCCTCAGAGAGTCTATCGTTAAACATTTACCTGTAGACTGTCTGTTACAGATCTCTCTGCTTTGAGGAGATCTACTAATCAAAGCACTCTGCAAATGAACCAGATGCGACTTTTATTTAATAGAGCTAGGGATCTGTTTAAGAAGTCTACAACTAATGGATGTTGAACCTGAAATTTCTTTTTCCTTTACTGTGTTTTTTTATTAGATTAAAGGAAGCTGTATTTATCATGTACTGATAGAAATATCTCCATTTTTATTTAAATTAGTACTTAGTCAGGAATTCAATAAAAATAAGTGTCCTGGCCCTGGCCTTGGCCTCAGCCCATGCAGAATTTTCTAAATGAATGTTTTTATATTCTACCATTTGGGAGTAGGGGAGCCAAGGCCTTGATTGATGCCTTTATGTCCTCATTTATAAAGTGATAACCCACCTGATTAAATTAATCAGCAGAGAATGAAGATGAATAAGGTAACATCTCTCAAGTGCTCTGAGTGATCCAAAGGAAAAGAGCTGAACAATGTTTTATCAGAGTGTTATTCCCACAGCTTTATGACTCTCTGGAAAGGGTTCAGCTTGGTTGCTCACAAGCAGCACCGTCTGCACAGAGGCAACTGAACATGCTTGGTTTTCTTGGATTCAGAAAGTCAGATGTGAATCATCTTCCCCAGAAAGCCCCAAGCACCAATGCTTGGGAAAATAGCAAGCTAGTTGGCCATCGGGGGATAGCAAGGAGAGTGCCATCCTGTTTGGTTGGGAAGAACTGCGTTTCTCCCATTTGAAGGAGACGTGTAAAACTTCATCAATGATTGTGTTTTCTGTAGATCTAGCCTAGCAATGAGCACCAGTTTTTTGCTCTGTTAGGGAAAAGAATGTAAATTTCTCTCCTTGTAATTGGGATAATCAGATAAATGCAATACAAGCTGCCTTGCTGCTACAGTTTGGAAGCTGTTAAAATGAGAAAAGGGACACATGATTCAATAATAATAGCTTTTCTTTTATCACCTAGTGCTGTAATATCTAAATGTAATGATTATAGAAATATAAATGGAGAGAAGAGAAAGAAAAACCAACATAACCATTAGAAAAGATTGTGAGCAGCTCCAGGCAGAGCAGAACATGAGTACTAAATTGTAGCCAAGCATTTTAAGCTTTTCCCAGCACTGCAGAATGAAAGATTGCAGCTAAATGGGGGGAAAAAATTAAAGTTTCTAGATTGCAGAGGAATGGGTTCGAAGGCTCTCTAAATGTATTTCTTTTTGCGTGTTTTACAAAATGAGCTTACAGTTTATAAGACCATGCTCCTCTCTATGCTGCTCACATCTTCATGATATATTCCTATTATTATAATCCGATTATTATTTTTTCAGTTGCTTTAGTTATGTCTGACTTTGTGATGCCATTTGGGATTTTCTTGGCAAAGATATTGGAGTGGTTTGCTATTTCATTCTCCAACTTATTTTACAGATGAGGAAATTGAGATAGTTAAGTGACTTTCCCAGAATCACACAGAGAGTAAAATCCAAGGTAAGTTTTAAACTCAGGAAGATGAGACTTTTTGATTTCAGGCCACTTAAATCCACTTCCCCAACTACTTCTTCTTTGTTATTATTGTTGCTGTTAATAAGAAATAATAAAATTAATATTATAATATATTTTACAATATCTAATATATATGCACTTATATTGTTAAATCTATCCTTAACTCTTTACTACTGACCTTCAAGCCCACATCTCCATCTGCCTGTTGAATACCTGAAACTGCATGTCCCATTGATATGTTAAATCATGGACCAAACAGACCTCTATTTCCCCTCAAGTTCTCCTCTTTTGCAAACTTCCTTTACTGTAAATAGTACCACAATCTTCTTAATCTCTTAGATTCACTATATAGGAGTGAAATTACCTCTTCACTATCTCTAGGGACATCTAGATGGAGCAGTGGGTAGAGCATTGATCCTGAAGTCACAGGACTGAGTTCATATCTGGCCTCAGCCACTTACTAGCAGTGTGACCTTGGACTTAATCCTGTCTGCCTACCATTCTGGGCCATCTCTATGTGTCTTGATCATACCTTGCCACTTTTGGAGGAAAAATTGAGACTGGTGACTTCACATAGCACCTCCCCCATTCAAATCCAATTTACTTGCATGTCATGACATCACCTCTCTGATGTCATGGTCTTCTTCAGAAATGAAGGACAAGCATCATCATCATCTCTCACACTCCTTATCCCATAACCGAAGTTTTAAAGATTCATATATTTTTCCTATTCTCTTCTAACTATGCCAACACTGCATGCCTGGGGACCCATCATCTCTAAAGGATGTGAGAGGATGTTATCTAAAAGGAATGAGAGATATTTTCCCATGTGTCTTCTTTGGGATCAACTTTTGTTCTACCATTTTCTAAGGCTTTATGAATAGTCTCTCCATTTTCTTTGCTTTACTTGAGTGTAATAAAATTTTACTCACTGCTTACTTTTACCTTGCATTAATTCATACAGATATTTTCATGCTTCTTTATATTCATCCTGCAGCTCAGTAAGAATCCATTCCACCCATGTTCCACAATTTGGTTAGCCATTCTTTGATAAATGGTGATGTGCTTTGTTTCCATTTCCTAGCAATTACAAAAAAAATGCTGCTAATAAGTATTTGGTATATCTGAAACCTTTTTCCTCATTACTAGTCACCAGTGGTTGTAAGACTGGAAGTATAATCTCTAGATCAAAGGTTGTGGACATTTTTGCCCCTTTATTTGCATAATTACAAATTACTTTCCAGAATGTTTTAGTGCTTTAGTGTCTGCCTTGCCACAACTCCTCTGACATTGAATATTTTCTTCTTTTTATTGTCATTATGAATTTGGTAGATTTGAGATAAGGTAAATTGCAGAGTTATTTTAAAGTATATTTTTGCTTATAATTAGTGATTAACAACATTGCTTTATATGGTTAATGGATTAAATTTCTTTTTTTTAAAGAATTATTGAATGATATTCTTTTATCACTTCTCTATTGAGAAAAGGTTTTTGGTCTTATGTATTTCTCTTAACTATTTTGAAAAACCATCCCTTATCTGAGAAATTTGATAAAATTATTTTATATTTATCTAATTTTATTCTTATTCATGCTTCATTAATTTAACTCATGGAAACAAAAACTTTTCTACTTCATGCAATGAAAAATTATCTGTTTCTTTTTTTATTTGATTGTTATCTCACGTTTGGTTAAGAAAGAAGCTTCTACCTTTACTTGTACCTGTGAAATGTCATATAATCATTTTTTTTTTAGGTTTTTGCAAGGCAAATGGGGTTAAGTGGCTTGACCAAGTCCACACAGCTAGGTAATTATTAAGTGTCTGAGACCGGATTTGAACCCAGGTACTCCTGACTCCAAGGCCGGTGCTTTGTCCACTATGCCACCCAGCCGCCCCGATTTTCTCTGCTATATTTTTGATTATATGAACTTAATATTAACGTCACATATTCATTTAGACTGTAATGTAGAATATGTGATAAGGTATTGGTCTAAAAATCAGACTGCCAAACTGTCTTCCATTTTCTTTTTCCTCAGAAATTATAATCAAATTAGGGTAAAATCATATTGGAAAATTTTCTGTTTTGGAGTTTTTAATTGGTTTTAATTTAAATTGTTTTGATCAAAGTCAATAATGGGAGCAGATTATTCTTGACTGGTAAAATCCATTCCCCTTCTCCCTTTCCCTTACATTTGAATATTAAAGTTAATGACCTCTATCAATTACGATTGCTTTGTCTGATAACTCATGGATTTAATTTAATTCAAGTGTTTATTGTAGAACTAAGTTCTTCATATATTGAAAGGAACACTGAATTATTACTCAAAGACCTAGATTTGAATCCTGATTTTGCCACTAACTGATTGTGTGACCTTAGACAAAGCCACAATTGTTTTGTGTCTCACTGGAAAAAATGAAGGTGATAGACAAGATGTTCTCTAATGTCCTTTCATGGGGAATTTAGAAAGAGTATTTGATATGATCTCTGATCTCAAGAACTTATAATATAATTTGTGGAGAAAAGAAGTGAACACCATAGAAAAGTACAAGACAGATTAAATAATAAAATGCTATAAAAGAGGCAATATAAAATCCACATGTAGTCTAGAGATAAACATGAACAGAAAAGAAATAAGACTAAGTTGAAATAACACAGAAAGAATTATGGGACTGTACCTTTTTCTCCTGGAATTTCGTGTGGGATAAAGAAAGCAGAACTCTGAGAAAAATAGTTCTTAAGCAAAAATAAATTAGTCAGTAAATGAACTAAGAAATAATACAAGCCAGATAGGAAATATAAAGCATCTTATCTTAATGTAAAATCTGATTTAAGTAATAAGGAAAATAATGTAATTGAAGAAATTTCACAGAGACATAAGCAGAAAAGTTAAGCAAAATGAACTTTAAATGAAGGTCCAGGATAAAACAGTAGCTAATTTTCTTATTATTGTAATATATATCCAAATATCTATGTCTCCATCTATCTGCCTCCTTCCTTCCTTTAAAATGCTGCTCAAGGGGCAGCTAGGTGGCAGAATGGATAGAGCACTGGGCCTGGAGTCAGGAGTACCTGAGTTCAAATCTGACCTCAGACACTTAATAATTACCCATCTGTGTGGCCTTGGGCAAGCCACTTACCCCATTGCCTTGCAAAAAAAAAAAAACTAAAAATATTAATAAATAAAATGTTGTTCAAGCACCATCTTTTAAATGCAGCCTTTCTTAATCTCCTTATGCTAGTATTTCCTTCCCAAACTAACATGCATTTAAGTATTTTGTATATATTTACATTTACTAACTATATGTTTTAACTCTGAATATTTTATATGCATTTATCTCCTTTATTGAGATGTAGGTACAATGTGAATAGAAATAAATTCATTTGCTTTTTGTTTTTTGCTCTGGTTTTTTTTTATTTGTGCTTTGTTTGTTTGTTTTTTGTAAGGCAGTGGGATTAAGTGACTTGCCCAAGGTTATACAACCAGGTTATTTTAAGCGTCTCAGGTTAGATTTGAACTCAGGTTCTCCTGACTCCAGGGCTGGTGCTCTATCCACTGTTCCACCTAGCTGCCCCTTAATTTAAATTGAATGCTAATTCCATGCTATGTTTCAATAAGAACACTATAGATTGTATCTGTAGTATCAACCAATCAGATATACAGAATTAGAAATAAGTTTCAACAAAAGAGGTTAAGTGAGATAAAGGAAAACAGTGGGAAATTGTGATAGTTCTTTGCATGGTTAACCCCTTTTAAATCTCCTTTTATAATTCTGAATATCTTCTTTTTATCTGGGAACCATGTCCATCAAATGGGAATTGGCAACAATTCAATTCAATAATTGTGTACAAAACTTCTACTTACACAGTACCTTACCTAGTTTATGCTCTCACTTTTCAATTGGACATTATAAAAACCTTTAATGAAGTGAAATTTATTTGTCTTCTGAGAAAATACAGAGGTATTCTGATTTCATTTTTTTCTCCAGGAGGGATAATGCTATTATTTACATCATCTACTCTTCAGATATATAGTTATTAAAAAACTCACTATGCTAATTTATTTTATTTATTTATTTGTTTATTTTAATTCAGTTTTATTTAATTTTCAGTAGCTGATTCTCTCCAAACAAGAAAAAGAAAAAGAGAGAAAAAAATGCATGCTTTAACCTGCACTCTGATTCTATTATTTCTCTTTTTGAAGGCACATAGCATGTTTTATCATGAGTCCTTGGGAACTTTGTATTGATCAGAGTGACATAGTCATACAATATTCATAATCATTACAATATTGCCATTACAGTTACTGTGTCTGGTGGTTTTGCTCATTTTACGTTGCTCAGTTTGTATTCTAAATCTTCATAAGGTTTTCGGGAACCACTCCTTTAATCATTTATTTTTTTGTAAAATCCATTTATTTATTGTTTCACATTACTGCAGCAGTTTTGTTGGAAAAGTAAATATAATTCCCCCTTCCCCCCAAAAAATAGAGAAATCTCAAGAAAAATAAAGTGAGAGAAGAAAAAAAAAAGGATGCTTCAGTTTGTATTTAGATACTATCAATTCTGTCTTTGGGAAGGATAGCATCCGAGTTGTTTCAATATTTTATTCCTATTGCTATCTGTATTTCCCTTCATCCTATTTCTCCCCACCCCAATTTATTCTATTTTCTTTCTCCTTATACCTTGTCCTTCCTCAAAAGTGTGTTATATCTGACTATCCTCTTCCACCATCTTCCCTCTCTTCTAATCACCTACATCCCTACTCCCCTCCCCTGTCCCCTTTCTCTCATCCCTTTCCTCTCCTTATATCCTTTAAATATAAAGTATGTATGTTTTTCCTCTCTGAGTCCCCTTTTGATGAGAATGAAATCTCATTCATTCTCCTCACCCTCTTACCTTGCACTCCATTGCCAAAAGTTTTTCCTTGCCTCATTGGCAGAAAATATTTCATCTCATTCTATTTCTCCTTTGCCTTTCTCCCAATACATTCCTTTCCATCCAATGACTCCATTTTTATAATTTATTATATGTTCATATATTGCTCCCTTCAATGCCTTGTCTAATTATGATTCTTCTAATTGCCCTAGTAAATGAGAAGATTCACATGAATTATCAGTATCATCTTCCCAAGCAGGAATACAAGGAGTTCAACATCATTAAATCCCTCATAATTTTCCCTCGCTGTCCACTCTCTCTAAACTTCACTTGAGTCCTATACTTGAAGATCAAATGTTCATGCAATTCTAGTTGTTTCAACAGAAAAGTTTGAATGTTCCCTATTTCTGGTTAGGTCGAGCTAACATAATAAAAAGGACATCTCTACACAAATTAAATTACTTATTCAGTGCTATACCAATCAACCTACCAAATAAGTACTTATTGAGCTAGTAAAAATTACTAATAAGGTTAATCTGGAGCAACAAAATTCAAGAAAAGCAAGGGAACTGATGAAAAAGATGTAAAGCTGTACCAGATCTAAAACTGTACTTTAAAGCAGAAGTCATCATAACTACTTGGTATTGGTTAAGAAACAGAGTAATGGATCAGTGGATTAGGATAGGTTCAAAAAAAGTCACAGTGAATGACTATAAAAATCTCCTATTTGACAAACCCAAATACATCAGCTTCTGTGATAAGAAATCACTATTTGACAAACATTGTCGGGAAAGCTGGAAAATAGTATGGAAAAAACTAGGAAGAGATCCACATCTCACACCTTATACCAAAATAAGGCCAAAATGGGCACAGAATTTAGCAATAAAGAGTGATACCACAGATAAATTAATAGACAAAGAAATCATCTATCAGAACTATGGAAAGGGGATAAATTTATGACCAAACAAAAATTAGAGCACATTATAAACTGAAAATGAGTAATTTGACTATATTAAACTAAAAAGGTTTTGCATTAATAAAATCATTGTTGCCAAAATTAGAAGGAAAGCAGAAAGCTGGGAAACAATCTTCACAACTAGAGTTCTAATAATTTAATAAATAATAATAAAAATATAATAATAAATAAATAAAAATAATAATAAATAATAATAAAAATAATAAAATTTATAGAGAATTGCATCAAATTCATAAGATTACAGGTCATTCTCCAATTGATAAATGGTCAAAGGATATGAACAGATACTTTTTTTAAGGTTTTTGCAAGGCAGTGGGGTTAAATGGCATGCCCAAGGCCACACAGCTAGGTAATTATTAAATGACTGAGGCCAGATTTGAACTCAGGTACTCCTGACTTCAGGGTCAATGATCTATTATTGTTCTATAAGAAACCACAGATGGTCAGACTCTATAGAAGCATGGAATGACTTAAGGGATCTCATGCTGAGCAAAGGGAGTAGACCCAAGAGAACAATGTACATATTAACATCAATACTGTGAGATGATCAACCTTGATGGAAGCAGCTCCTCTCGACAATCCAGAGAGCTAGGACAACTGCATTTGACTGGCTATGGACTATATTATCCCCATCCAGAGGAAGAAAAACAAAACAGAACATGTACACACACACACACACACACACACACAGAAAAAAACCCTTCAGAATCTGAATGTTTTATATAAGTTATCTCTTATGTATCTCTTTCCTTTAATCATAAATCATAGTATCAAAAATTATTAATCTGTAAACATGTTTATCACAATAAGTATGTACAATGCTAACCTGACTGCTGCTAAGATGAGGGGGAGTGGGAAGGGAGGGTGGAGGGAAATTTTGTAACTTAAAAATATATATGTACATATCAATGAAAATAAATTAATTAATTAAAAAAGAAAGTCCCCTATTTCATTGAATGTCCATCTCTTCCCCTGAAAAAAGATGTTCAGTTTAACTGAATAATAGATTCTAGATTGTAATTTAAACTCTTTTGCCCTTCAGAGCATCATATTCCAAGCCCTATGAGCCCTTAGCATTGATGTTGCTAAATCCTGTGTAATCTTGACTGTAACTTCACAATATTTGGATTGTTTCTTTCTGGTAGCTTATGATATTTTCTCCTTGACTTGGGAGTCTTGGACTTTGGCTATAATATTGTGGTCATGCACAGACCAGAACACAGTCCAAGAGGGCAGTCTACAAAAACCCTCAAAAACTTGGGGAAGTGCATCCTCCACCCTGGAAGTAGACATAACCTTAACAAAGGGCTAAAATCAAGTTATAGGCGGGGGTCTCTTTCAGGAGGTGATTGGTGGATTTCCTCAATTTCTTAATTTTACCCTCTACTTCTAGGATATCTGAGCAATTTTGCTGGATTTTTTCTTGAAAAATGAAGTATTGGCTCTTTTCCTGGTCATGACTTTCAGGTAGCCCCAAAAATATTTAAAACTCTTCTGCATCTGTTTTTCAGGTTAGCTGTTTTTCCTAGGAGAGATTGCACATTTTCTTCTAGTTTTTCATTCTTTTGTCCTTGTTTTATTATTTCTTGAGTTCTTCCAAAGCCTTCAGTTGCCCTTAACTTCATTCTACATTTGAAGGAATTATTTTGTTCAGGGAATTTTTTATATCCTTTACCATCTGGTCAGTTCTGCGTTTTTAGGCATTCTTCTCATTGACCTTTTGAATTACTTTTTCCATTTAAGCTAAGCTGGTATTTAAGTTGTTATTTTTCTTCAATATCTTTTGAAGTTATTGACTAGATTTTCATAATTTTCCCACATCACTCTCATTTCTCTTTCCAATTTTTCCTCTGCCTCCCTGATTTGATTTTCAAAATCTTTGAGATCTTCCATAGTCTGAGCCCAATTCATATTTTTCTTGGAGGTTTTGGATATAGAAGCTTTGACTTTTCTATCTTCCAAATGTGTTTTTTGATCTTCAAGGGGATCAAATGAATTGTCTATTGTCAGATTCTTTTTCTTCTGTTCTTTATTCATTTTCCCCAGTCTATAAGTTGATTTTAACTCTTTGTTAAGGTGGGATCTGCTTCCAAGATAGAGGATGTACTTTCCCAAGTTTTGGAGGGTTTTTGAAGATTGCTCTCTTGATCTGTGCTCTGGTCTGTGGGTGAGCACAAGAACTTCCCTCTGCCCTGTAACTGTGAGAGGGATCCCTGCTCCACTATGGCAGTATGGGGCTTCAAACTGTGACCTGGATCTGAGTATGCACAGAGCAAACAGATTCTTGCCCTAGGGATAGCAAAAAGAGACCTCTGCAGTTTCTCCTGACTCCCTTATCATCCATAGGCTGCGCACTCTGGAAACAGCTTCTGGGTGACTCCACAGGTCTGTTTCTAGTTCCTGGGGCCAAGATTATGCTGAGGTATACACTGTCCTGGGCTCTGTTCATTCAGGGGTGGCAGAGTTTTCCCACTGACCTTCCCTGGTAATCCCTGGTCTGAAAGTTTTGGACATCTCTCCCTCCATGCATGGCCCCAGCACTCCCAGGGACCCACGTGCCCCGACTGGTTATTCCCAGATGGCTGGAGTAAGCTTGCTCTTGTAACTAGCATGGTCCAGGCTGTGCTGCAGCCCTTTCCAACCCCCCAGAACAGAATCTTCTCTCAGATCTTCCAAGTTGTCTCAGGCTGAAAATTTTTTTTTTTCCACTCAGTCTTTCTGTGGCTTCTACCTCTCTCGGATTTGATTAGAGTCATAATTTAAAGGCTTTTGGAGTGATCTGGGGGAGAGATTTTGAGAATTTCTGCCTTTACTCGTCCATCTTGGCTCTGCCCCCAAGATAGACTGTTTATTCTTTATACTTGTGTCCTCGTTGTCTAGCATAGTAGCAGGTGCTTAATAGATGGCTGCTCATCAAGTGATGGATTACACATTTTTTTTCCATTTAACCTAAGCTGGTATTTAAGTTGTTATTTTTCTTCAATATTTTTTTGGATCTCCTTCATGAAGCTGTTGACTAGATTTTCATAATTTTCCCTCAGCTCTCTCATTTTGGAAGAAACCGTAGCCAACTGGATATCATGAATATGATTCCATAGTATTTGTCTCTTTAGCTTTATTTATCTGTAATTCTAAATTTTTTCAGTAATTTAGCTTAATATTATCTACCACTAAGTTTTTCTGACAATTACAAAAATATAAGGCAAAATTAGATATGTGTGCCCTCACTAACAGCAGAAGAGCTGAATGGTGAGAGAAGAAGAGACGGTGAAGCTGGCTCTCTACTAAATCCTACTCTGAATAATTCTTTCCAGTTGTCTAATGTCCAGAAGGAATCTACCTTTCAAAAGTGTTTTGATTAATCTCAAATTATCTAGGGACAAATTTGATTCATTAAAGCTTTAAACCTAGGGGAAATAAAGCATTGAAATGCTATGGACTTATGAAATTATTAATTACATGCCCCATTTTGAGTGACATATATTCATTATGTTATGCCTAGTGCATTGGTTTTATTTTATCTCCTCTCAGTTTCCACATTTAACATCATATTAGTATAAACAAAATACTTTCAAAATGATATCAAAAGTGTTTGACCAGAATAAAATGTGTATATTTATAATACAAGTTGACTCAATTCAAGTCTAGTTAAACAAACATAAGGATCCTATTATAGGCAGAATATTATTGTATATGATTAAGAAATAAAAAATTTATATTATTTGTAATATCTGCCAGTCTATAAGAGGATAGATTTACATAATTTAAATAAAAATAATAACATAAGTACTTCAGAAAGATTGGGAAAAGATAAACCAATAAACATTGATTACGCATTTACTATGATCCAGGTTTTCCATTAAACCTTGAGGATAAGTTAAGAAAAGAAAACTAATGTAAATGACAGTCCTCGAGCTTACAATCCAATGGGAAGATAAATTTCCAAATAAATATATCTATATACACACATATATATATATATATATATATATATATATATAGACACATATCTAGACATTTCTTGGCATATTATCTTCCCCATTGGATTGTAGGGGATACATATATGTATAATGTATTTTCATACATACATTCATACATGTTTACATATACATATGTATAGATGCATATATGCATATGATATGGAAATTATTCAAGCAGAAGCAAGGCACTAGAATCAAGAGGGTTTAGAAAAGCTTCCTGTACAAGATGAGATTTTAGTTGAAATTTAAAGCAAGTTAAAGAAGTACTGAGTAGAAATGAGGAGGGAAAAATTGCAGCCATGAAGGACAATCAGGGAAAATGCCTGGAGCCAAGAAATGAAGTGGTTTGGGGGGTGATTTTGTTTTGTAAGATGATTAGGGAATGCATAGGGTATCATGGTGATATCAAGAAAGTCTCATGGAGTAGACAGCATTTGAATAAGGTTTTGACAAATAGATGGGAATTCACCTTAAGGAACAGAGGAATGGAGAACATTCCACCTAAAGAGAATAATGTGTTTAGTGACATCAAAAACATAATGCTATCTATGCAGGAGAAAGGAACTCAATTTGACTTAAATGGAGAGGAAATAAATAAATGAATGAGTGAATGAAAATTTTTTTTTTATTAATCACACACTATATGCAAAGCACTATGCCAAGAGATGTGGGATGGATACTTTGCTATTCCAAAGACTCTTGGACTGTCTCCATTAGGGTCTGAGAAGTGATGTCATCAAGGGGCTGGAAGCAATTTGACTTGCTTGTCACATGTGATCAATTGACTCTTCTCAAGGAGTCTTGTTCCTTCAGCTAGGATGGCTTGCCTTCCCTCTCAATGGAAGTTGGTTATCACTAAATGCAGAGAAGTTTACAATGCAGGTTTTTGAACAAGCAAAAGTGGTAAATGAGATAAAAATGGTGACTCAAAGAGGAAGAACCAGTTTAAAGGGAGATTTTGGAAATACTCGATTTTAGGTACTCAAGTATTTCAAAATCTATCAACTATTTAATACATATATTAAGTATGAGTCAGATTTTATGGAAAGTGCAGAAGATACAAAAATTAAATTCTAGTTTCAAAGAGAATACTTACATAGCTATATACAGAATAAACAAACACAAGGTAGTTTAATACAATATAATTAGGAAAGATGGACACTAACTTTTGGAAGCATGATTTGGGGAACATGGAAGCATAAAAGAATTCACAACTGGGTTGTGTCTTGAAGGGAGAGAGAAACTAAGAGACAGTAATGAGGGAGTAAAAAAGGCATAGACATGGGAGATGGAGGAAATAAGGTGTCTGAAGAGCCAGTGCACTTGAGTCATACAGTGTGTAGAGAAGATTCTAATTAAAACTGGAAAAGTCAAAAGTCATTAGGTGGTAAAAAGCTGCAAATACCATAAGTCTCCAGGATCAAATTCAAAATTCTCCTTTTGGCATTCAAAAATCTTTCATAATCATAGTCTCCTACCTTTCTAGTCTTATTACATGTCACTGGTCAACATATACTCTTCAATCCACCGATTAAACCCTGGTCCCTTGGGTGTTCCATGAAGCTCCATTTCTTTTTCGTCATCGTTCAGTCATTTAGGGGTGTCCAACTCTTTGTGATCACAATGACCTATGCTGGGTTTTTCTATCCTTCAAAGTCTAAGATCCTGTTTGTTGTATCCTTGACCATTTCTAGCCCTCTCATCCTCTGCTGTCCACTTTCCCCTTTACCTTCAATCTTTCCCAGAATCCAATGAATCACATCTTGTCTGGCTGGCAAAATATTTAAACTATAGTTTCAGTATTTGATCATCTGTGAAGAGCCTGGATTAATTTAAATATTGACTAATCTGATCTCTTTGATGGTCAAGGAATTCTGAAAACTCTTCTCCAGCATCACAATTCAAAAGTGTTGATACTGTGGCACTCAATTTTTCTTATAGTTCAACTCTGACAGTCATACCTTGCTACTGGAAAAAAGTCATATTTTTGACAATATGGACCTTTGTTGACAAAGTGATTTCTCTGCTTTTTAGCTTATTTTTCAGATTTTCCATAGCATTCTTTCCAAGGAGCAAGCCTCTCTTATTTCATGAACTGTAGCCACTATCTACAGGAATTTTTCTCTGATTATCCGTGTTTTCCTTTAAATTCCAATTAAAATTCCATCTTTTACAGGAAGTCATCTTAATTCTAGTGCCTTCTCTGCTATTTGTTTTATTTATCCAGTTAATAGTTTGCTTTGAATATATTTGTTTGCATGTATTCTCCCCAACATTGTAAGTTTCTAGAAGGCAAGAATTTTTTGTTTGTGTGTTTGTTTGATGGATTTCGCTTTGCTTTTATCTTTTGTTTGACCTCTTTTCATAGCCCCAGTGATTAGCACTGGTACAAAGTAGGAAATTAATTATTGTTCATTGATTGATGATGTGACTTGTGTTATTCTCATTCAAGTTAGGGATTATGTCATCAGCTCCATTCTAAGTATGGGAGCTGAATATACATTTAGAGAATTGAATAATTGGGAGAAGGTCTTAGAAAATTTATTCTTCTTTATTGTAGATTTTGTGATCTTTCTCATGTGTCAAGTATCTTTTATTTCAAACAAAGAATGAATCAATATAACAAGGGTCAACAATTTATTAAAAATTGACAAGTCAGAGTTCTTAGTCCATTTCTTTTGGGGAAGTGGAGAGAGAAAGGGAGGAAGCTTGCAGAATGTTGCACTAAAAAGTAGCTAAAATGACTCCCAGAGTTTCCAATATTAGTTATTTACCCACTGTTGAAAAGAAAAATGACATATTTCCCCAAACATTTAAATTATATAATTTTTGGTGGGGCAGCAGAGAACTACAGATAAAGGTCATCATTTAGGGACTATTCGGATAAGGCCTAGCATGTGAATGTGATCGCATATTATTGTACTATAAGAAATGACAAATATACAGACCATGGAGAATCATGGGAAGACATAAGGATTGATGTAACAGAAGTCAAACTAAGACAAAAGAACATACACATGACAAAAAGTGTCAATGGAAAAAAAAACAGGAAAAAATTACCAAAAATGAATGATGATCTTGACCCCCAAATCAAAGATATAAGAATTTACTTAAGACTCTTCTTTGCAAAAGTTGGGAACTCTCGTATGGAATACTGTTACTTAGTAAATAGGTAATGTATTGAACCAAAAGAGCAATGTAACATTAACAACAACATTGGGAGATGATCAACTTTGATGGAAGCAGGTCCTGTCAGTAGTTCAGAGGGCCAGGACAACCATATTAAACCTGCTATGGACAATGCTATCCCTATCCAGTAGAAGAAAAACAAAACAAAACAAAATTAAAAAAAAAAAACATTCAGAATCTGATCAACACTTTATAAAAAATTATCTCTTGTGTTTCTCTTTCCCTTAATCCTAATTCCTTTGAAAATGACTAATCTGTAAACAAGTTTATCAAAAAATATGTATGTACATTGTTAACCTGACTGTTCACCACTGAGGGGAGGGGTGTGGGAAGTGAGGGTGGAAGGAAACTTTGTAACTTAAAAATATGCATAGGCATATGGATGAATGTTGAAAAAACTTTCATAACATGTATTAAAAATAAAATATCAATTAAAATGGTGAATTGGTAAAAAAAATGCCAATTTTTTTCTTCATTTTATTGGATGACACTCTGAATGGAGGAAAAATATAGAGAGAAATGATGATGATATAAAAATCCAAGTATTTTCAGTATAATTTTAAAGAAAGAGAGAATTAAAATCACTTCTGTAGTGTGGAAGCTTAAAACTTTTTTCTTTTTGTTTTCTTTGAAAACACTCTGACCCCTTCAGCATCATGAACAATGTTGCTAAAACTATACTGGCAGAGTTGAAATTGATTCTCTTTTTTTACAGTTTTATTTTATTTTTTATTTTTATTTTCAGTTTGAAATTCTCTACCTCCTCCCTCCCCCATTAAGAAAAGAAGTATTATATGTGTTGTACATATGAAATAAAAATATTTATTTCATTTTATTTGGAAATTGTTTGTCAAGAAATATATAAACTCTGCTAGTACTAAGACTGCTTACAGCCTCACATATAAAAGCTTTTGTGGGTATAAAATAATTGAATCATAAGCCTTACTGGAAGAAAAAAACAAAAATAATTCTAATTAGTTATAACTGATAACTGACTTTTAGCCAGCAAATAAACAACTGAGAAAATGTGCCTGTAACACACTTTTATATTTAACCTGCATTTTAATATTTTCTCAATCAATCATTTTCTTAAATCTAAACAATCAACAAAATCATAAATCAAAACCTGATTTTGATTAAATGCTAATTTCTGAGGTCTAACTGCTCACACTGAAATTGAACAATTGGCTGGAATGTGCAAGTAAGAGAAGGATCTTGATACAAATAAATATATTTATTTCCATGTCTAATTTTTCTTAGTTTTATTATATCTATATTTTATTTGTTTTTCCAACTACATACAATAGTAATTTTCACCAATCATTTTTGCAAGGTTTTGAGATTCAAATTTTTCTCATTCCCCCCTCTCCCTGACAGAAAGCAGTCTGATATAGGGTCATGTCTAACTTTTCTACCTATGAATCATGTCTAACTTTTCTTTTGCTTCCCTTAACTCGAAGAACAGGGTTTTCATATAAAAAGTTGTAGTAAGTTGGATTTTAGCCATTAGGGCTGTATATAATATACTTCAACAGGTTCTTAATAATAAATGTTGATGTTAGCTTTAGGGGCTAACATTTTTCCAAAGGCTCTGAATTTATAGCTAAAGATTACTTGGGTAAAAGGAGTAGAGGGTGTTCTTTTTTCATTCTTTTTCAAATTGAACTAAACACAATTTTGAAATTAGAAGGAGAAATATATAAACACACATTTATAAATACATAGACACATATAACCAGCAGATAACACACACATATAAATACATAGACATATGTGCACACAGGGCATTTTTATATTCATATATACACATATGTGCACAAGCATACACATATATGTATGGGTTGTGTGTGTGTGTGTGTGTGGGTGTGGGTGTGTGGGTGTGTGTGTGTGTGTAAAACACTTAGGCAAATAACTCCTCTCCATTTTTCTTTCCTAAAGAATTCTATTTGTTCCAAAAGAAAAGAAACTGAAATGAAGTTAGTTTTGCACGGATTTCCTCGTCCTCCGGATTTTAGGATGATACTTCCCAATATTAACTGATTTTGTAACACTCCAAATTGACTTCAATTGTATCAAGAAGTACTAATAAATTATCAAACACATACCATTTTCATTCGCTTCCTTTTTAAAATACAATGTTTTCATTATGAAACTTATAATTAGGAAGACTGTGTGCAAATAGGAATGGGGTATTAAGAGTCTACAAAATTTGAGAATCATACTGTGATAATTTAGAAATTTAGTCAATGCTAGTCAATTCAAGTGACTATTTAGCCATGCAAATAACTTTAACCTTATATTTGGGCCAAATAGATTTTTTACAGAATAATTAATACTAATTAGATGTAGCGGCAGCAGCAGCAGCAGCAGCAGCAGCAGTAGTAGTAGTAGTAGTAGTAGTAGTAGTAGTATTGTTTTTGATTCCCTCAAAATATAACTATTTTGCTTATTGTATGAATACTTAGGTATATTAAATTTTTTTAACATTTTTTGTCAAAATTAGGAAATTAGTTACAATTTGTATGAAGGGTAAAGTGTTTATTAAAATCATAGTTTATTTCATACATCATACATACAACACAACTTTGAAATAGTTATGATTTGTCATGGGTGTTCCACAATTTCTTCTTCTAGTTATCTTTTTTCCTCTTGATTAATCAATCAGTCAGTCAATCAATCAATTAGCCTCAACCTCTCTCCCTCCATTCCTTATTCTGACAATGTGGTATACCATTGAATTTACCTAAATATAGTTCCATTTTGCCACTACTCACTCACCCCATCCTATTTTCTACCCTGATACAGCCACCACCTTAGTTAGAGACCGAGTTCAAATTCACTTCAGAAAAGTACTAACTCTGGAACCATGGCAAGTCATTTAACCTATTCCTATCTCAGTTCCCTCAATTCTAAAATTTGACAATAAGGATTGACCTCCCAGAATTGTGATGAACAAGTGAGATAATATTTTAAAGCATTTTTGACACTTTCTGGTACATATTACATTCTGATTAAATGATTATACATTGCCAAAGCCCTTATCACCACCAGGAGAACTTCAATATTTCCTGAAGAGCTCCTAAAGTTTCTCTTCTGACTAATTTATTTATTTTCCTCTTCTAGAATATAAACTCTCCAAAAGCCAGGACTGTTTCATTTTAACCTTGGTATCCCCATCACATATTAGATGCCTAATCTATGTCATTGTTTGATGGATAAAGTCAAAAGCACCAAGCATGTATAGACAAGACTATGGGAAAAGTACAAGTTGGATTTCCCTTCCCTTTTCTTTTCTAATTTTTAGAAGAAACAAGAGATATATAACAGAAGGCAAATACCAAAGAGGTGTCAAATTAAAAAACAAGAGTATGAAATTGGTAATGGGTAGCAATGAATTCTAAGGGGAAAAGACACTGCAGGTACTAGAAATGCTTTAATTTTCCATTTTTAAAATAATATTGAAATAAAATTCACTTTTAAAATAAAAATGAAAATATTAAAAACAACTCATGGAGAAAATTCTTAAATTATAAATTTACATAAATCTCACTATCTGTATCACTATAGCTCCCCTTCTCCACTTTGAGAATAAGGATCTTCATCCGTCTGTCTGTACCTAACACCTAAGTGTAGCTCCATGCACAAAAACAACTTCTAATAAGTGTTGAATTTACTTCACCTTCAAAGATTATATATATATATATATATATATATATATATATATAAATATGTGAATATCGCAGTAAATAAGAGTCTAAAGTTAATTTGCATAAACTCTGAACAATTAACTGATATAAGCTTTCCTCTTTATTAGAAGAAAATTTGTATATGTGTGGCATGGGATTTGGAAGGGGAAGCCTCATAGTTGATAAGAAATATCTGTGGTATAAAAACAAAAGGTATCCAAAATGACTAATAGGAAAATACTTCACATGATTGCACATGCATAACCTCTATCAGATTACTTACCATTTCATGAAAAGGGAGAAGAGGCAGAAAGGTATACCATTTGGAACTCAAAACTAAAGGAAAAAAATGTTAAAAATCTTTTATATGTAAATGAAAACATTAAATATTACTTTAAAACAAAATCACAAAATTAATGACTTTATTAAAAGAACACAATATGAAAAATGAAGCCAATGTGATAGAATAATTCTAGAGATAATTTACTTAAGTGATTTTATCTATATTCAATTTCAGATCCCCTTCTTTAAAATCCATCAATATCTTTTCCTCCCTCTTCTTTTTGTGTATTCCTCAACATTCATTACTCTGTTATTGTAAAAGTTTTACCTAAATGTGAGAGCAATGAACCTGGAGACAGAAACCTTTTATTTGACCCTCTCAGTGACTGATTCTAACCTTGAACTTTTTATGAACATTTCAGAGCCTGTTTCTTTTCTTACATATTTGATGATAAAGTGCCAATTCAATAATAAAAAAGTGACAGGAATATGAAAAGGACAAATAAGCAAAGCTAAATATAGAATCCTTTAAAAACACCCTATATTTTAATGATTGCTAGTTATTTAATTTGCTTCTATGCTTCTGACATTCTTTCTTTCAGGATCCAGGTTTGTGTGGGATGCAGAAAGTTTACAGTGTTATGCAAACACAACTCCATAGTCTGCTTATTGCAAAATACTGCACTAGGGTGGCATATTGAATGTAGGTACAATGTGTATCCAATTTGTTCATATAAAAGGCTAATTTCATGTTATTCCAGTTTTACCATGATTGGTTCATTCTGAACATCACTCTCTTTATAAAGGAATGGACTTTTTTGCCAAGATTTTTCTTAAATATAAAATTAAAAAATAAAAGCTACATGTTCAGAACAAAGTGCACCATCAGCCTTCTCTCATATTCTAAATCTAGAAATTTCTTTTTACAGAGACACCTCAGTTTGAGAGCACAACTTCATCCATGGTTTATGATACTGTACTGTCAGTTTAAGTTACCTCCATCATTCCATTACCTAAAGCACAAATCCAAAGCAACTCTCTGAAAATGCCACTGTCAGAGGACCTGAGGACAGAGAGCAAAAAATCTATTATGTGTGTGTATGTGTGTGTTATGAATGACACACCTGGGTTGCATAGAGGGCAGCATGGGGATATAATAATAGTGAGTTTTACTATATCAGTACAGACTGGTTTATTAGTATAATCAGAAATTCATAATAGAGAGTTTACTTTTAACCAATGATTAAGCACTTATTATGTCTCTACTAAGTGGCAAGAAATGGGATAAAACCTAGAAATACAAAATCAAAATTAAAATAATTGCTGCACTCAAGGAGATCATCAGGTAACAACATATACATAAATATACACGATGCATATTCATGATCACTTCATGATGGAAAGACAATGAGTTCTGGGCAATTCAGAGAAATCTCATGAATTGATTTGAGAGTTGAAGAAATTAAGCAGTAAAGTTGTACATTGAATATGGTGGTTTCTCTAAGGCCATTAGTCATCTTAATGCTCTACCTTTATTCAAAGAACAAAATGGGATATCATTTTGATAAAAAAAAAGAAAGAAAGAAAAAGAAAGAGTCCAAAAAAGATATAAGGTTTGGTGAACAGTTCAAACAACATGTGGTGGAAATTGCAATAGGTTTTTCACATAGAGGGGTTAAAGTAGATTAGGGTTAAATATGAGAGACACTGAGAATAACTGAAGAAAAATGATGCTGATGATCATTTGTAAAGGACAGCCCTTCCCAAGATTTGTGAGTTCAGAATTACTAGAAAGGTTTTCCTTAATGTGCTGTGACCACAGTTTATTAGAAAGAACCAAGGTTAAAATATATTATATGGTAGGTGGAAGGTGAGTATATTTGCATTACTTGAGCAAATCATTTATAACGTGCTACCACTGGTAATTCAGTGATTTACCTCAGGAATTAATATTGACTCTGTGTTTTAGATCAGTTGACTCAATTCAACGTGTTTTATTGCAGGATGAGGAAAAGATTCTTGAGGCATAATTTTTTTGTATAAATGTTCTAGGGACATACTAAAAGTTCTGTGGTTTCTTCCTTGTAGATAATGAATTCTATTTCTGAGAAATGTCAAAAATGCATTAATATAAACATTAGTTTATTGGACTGGAAATTAGAAAAGAAGGTTAGCTTCAGAGTCAGGAAGACTTGAATATATATGTTGCCTACTACATATTATATGTGAGACTCTGGGCAAGTCACTTAGACTTGTCTTACACATGTTGTAAGGCTACTGTATACCAGGGTTCCTCTCTCACTCCCCAAACATGGGTTGGACTAGTTTTTCCTTGAAAGAGGCTTGACTCTAGGAACCAAGGTTAAACTTGTGACTTCTTTTACTAGAAGTTTTCCAGTAGCTTCTGGCTGTTGGACATCATTTTCTGATCATACGAGTAAATAAAAAAGATCTTTCTACTTGGAATAATAATCGTTCAGAGTTGATAGCCATCCCAAGACCCAACATAACCCAAGTCATTATACCTTACCCTAATGACAAGACTTATTTACATACAAAGATGGCTGATTCTACCCAAGCTGAGTGTTGGAATACCATTGTTGAATATCTTTTCTGTATTATGGCAACAAAAAGTCTCTTTTGTTAACTACTGAAAGACCTGTGTGTATTTCAATTCCTTCAAAAATAAAACACAAATTAAGATGACATCAATCTAAATCTATCTTTAACACTAGATAACAATTTTGTGGCTTTAAGTTGCAGGGCAGGTATTATTCTGATTCATTAAATGGTGATCCTCACTGGTAATTTCCCTATACAAATGAAATGAGTTCTAGTTAAAAAAATAAAAATAAAATAATGCTCAAACAAACTGTTAAACACTGGATTATAGATCAGAGAATGAATGTACCATAATACTTATATATTTGGAAGCTTATAGTTTTCAGTGTTCTAGGGTCATATGATTTAGTACTGTTTTTCAGGAAGTAGCTCACAATTCAACAAGAAAAGAAAAATGATAAACATAGGTTTAACTCATGTTCTTCTTTGCTCTCACAATTGAATTGAACTTTCTAAAAAAATCATTATGGGATAAAATCCTAAAAAGTAGTTAATAAGGATAGACTTCTATTTTGGTAGAGTGAAGCAACAAGATAACAGTGTCCAAAAATAACTTTGAATATTACATTACAGGAAATATTGCAAGCAACAAAACAACACTAAATCAGTCTTCAATGTGAGCTGGGAATTGAGGGCTAGGATCAGGAAATGGTAGATTTATTAAATTGTTATTTTTTCTCACCTTTTGAGTAGATGTTGCCAAGCTACGAAGAAAATAAAATTCTATTTTCTAGTCCAAGATGGGATGGATTTAAATATGGTTATTTGTAGACAACTGGAAGTAGTATGGACGAGATTAAATACTCAGATATAGTGAGAAGGTTGATTTCAAGCAACAATTCTCTAAATGTCCTAGAGGGAGAGCAACTACTATAGTTTTACTTACCTTAGAGTCATTTGAGATAAACAAGAAACCTCCTGGACCATTAAGCCATCTCTATAATGAAATATAGTTTTCAGACAATATGTGATGATACAAAATGTTATGAGTGATGATTCAAAAATAATAGAAAGCATTTTTGTGGTATCTTAAGGATCACAAAGAATTTTACAAAGATTTCCTTTTCTCCTCATATCCTGGGTGGAGGTGATAAAATAGTCTCTACTTTATAGATGAGGAAATTGAAGCAAATAGAGGGTAAGTGATTTGGCCAGGGTCACACAGTTAGTAAGATTCTGAGAGTGGATCAACTCCAGATCCAGTGTTCTATTCAATGTCACCTCAACTTAAATAACAAAACAATGCTTATTAAAATAATTTCCACCATGTGATTTTCTTATGTAATGGCATATTATTTCATCACTTCAGTTTAAGGTTTTTGAAGACATTGAAAACATAGATATAAAACTGGCACTAATTCTAGGGCTCTCTTCATCAAGGAAACTGGAAAAAAATCACAGGAAAATCAAATAATTATGAAACTAAAAATATCATTGTTTCTGTGGTACAAAATAATGAAGTTTTTTTGTCCATACCTATGTTATTTAAATAGAAATACATCTGTCTTTGCAGAGAAATGGTTAACATTTTTGTATGTATGTTATAGACTGCTTAGAACAAAGTTTCCAAAACTTCATAAATGAAGAAAATGTTGAATTTCAGCTCCAGAATAGTGGAAAAAAAAGTTGTAATATTTTCCACCCAAGGTCACCGGCATCCATAATTCCCAGTATAAAATTCCCTGCTTAGGGGAACTCCTGTAACAGAACTCTCCTTTACTGATTCAACAACTTGGCTCTAACTTATAGTGAAGAAGTTTATCCATGGAATCACAACCAGGTCATGTTCAAAGCAGTATAGTATGTGTGTGCTTTTTTAAAATTTCTTTGATTAATTTTTGGAGGTAGAAGACTAAGAGTCTATTGTATCTTTTCACTGAGGGTCTTCTCATTAGAATAATATTTTCCAAATGAGTAAATCCATCCAACTCAGAGATAGTTCCTTCAAAACCTGATGGCACCAGACCATTTTGAGATTCCCTAATTCTGGATCATAAGGTATAAATGAATGAAAACAATTAAATGAAATGGGAGTCTATAAGTTTATAGAAGGAAGATGTAGAAGGAAGAACAAAATAAAATATGTCAGGTCAATGACTTTTTCTCAAAAAGTAGATGATGAAATATGGCATTTATTATTTGATGATAAAAAGGGGCCAGCTGGACCTCTATAGAAAAAATAATAAATACCTCTTTTAGAGGACCTAAGTCATATCGCAAATGGAAATTGAGACTATTCTGTCCTGACTTTGCAGTCACTTATCACCTGAATAAGTCAGCTGACATGCCTCCTGTCCTTACATTTTCTCTTTCTAAATTTCTGTTCACATGGAAGCATCACAGTTGCAGTGATGGAAGTGTTTCTATGAACTGTAGAGAATAACACTGCAGACAAAAAGAAATGAAAAAAGAATCTGAAAGAACTATTTAAAATCTTTACTTCAGTGATACAAAAAAGGATGGCAGGTAGCATTTTGGAAACTTTTCTAAAGGTGTCAACTTTTTTTCAGGGCTACTAAAGGCTTCAAAGTGGTAACTCTGAATTGGAAGGAAAGACAAGATTTTATGCTAAAAGTCCCCATAACTCAATTTTAATAAGCAAAACAAGGAATAGACTTTTCCTACTGTATATTTCTAAAAATTCCTGCTGCTGCCTGAAATTCAACTCTGAGGGGGCTCAGGGTGGATTTCACAGGAAGATGAGAACTGAAGAGTTCTAATTAGTTGTAATTCCGTACTCATCAGCTAATTCATAGTCTTGCTGTGTGATATTAGGCAAGTCCCCTTCCATTTCCTTGACAGTTTTTTCAGCTACAAAATGTGGTTGTCTTACCTCATAAAGGTGCTGTAAAGCAACACAAATTTAAAAAGATTAAAGTGTCACAAGTTTGACTATTCCATTTAAAGTATAATAGGTCAATGATAAAATTAGCAAGAAATTATGACCACCTCATTAGAACATGGAATTTTTTTAAACCAAAAAGCAAACAATATTTTAACAGTTCTATTTTACTCTTGTATCCCTTCTTTAAGGAATACAGATATTTAATAATTATTCTTTCACTGATATACCTTACTATATGTAGGCGGGGGGGTGACTAATTCACATACTTTACCATTACTGTTATTTTAATTGAGTATATAAAAACCATAAATAAATATAGGGGTCAAGAAGTGGAAGAGAAAAATGAAGGATAAATTAGCTCTGGAAATAACCATAACTTCACCAGAAATTGATGTGGGAATGGGTTCCTTGATAAAGCAGGGCAGTTATTGATGGATTCCTATTGAACTTAAGGTCCTATTAAATAGCATAGAAAAAAAGGGAACACATTCCAGAATGGTGATATTTTTATTCCTAAGAGTTTGGGGGCACATTAGAGGTAACAGAGTCACATTCTAAACTCCAACTGGCTAGAATTCTGATTCTCTTGGCAGAATGCTGAGATGATGTATGTGCTCTTAGGTGTTAACATCAGATTAAAAAAAAAAGAATGGCAAGTAATTCATAGCAGTGTTCCTAATCATATTTAGGATCAGCATGCTTTGCTATAAATAATCATGTAAATACAAGATGCATTAGCATATTGTCAGCAGCCTCTACCAACAGGAAATTCAAGATTTATCTTGTCAAGTCTTTTTTTTAAAAGCTACTGAAGGAAGTCCTGTTTTTGACAGACTTACAGATATAAAAATGATTGCTTTAATCAATTTATTCAGGAATAGATATTCGTTGTGTCATCCATTGGTTGAGAAAGGAAATAATATGAGATGAGAAAGGATTTCATTGGTTAAATAGCAAAAGTGTGAGACTAGGGGATAATGGGAACTCAGGTGACCGCAAAAGCATATATCTTATTCCTGTCCTAAGAGATTTAACGAAGTTTTAAACTTTGTAAAGTGAGTCTGGAAGTGCTAGGAGAATATCTACATTATATAACATAGATTCTGCAAAGGCTACTTTTGATTATTTTGAGGTAATTTACATCATAATAGAGACTCTTAGTAGCAATGTTGCATATGGTATTGCTGCTATTTACAAAGTGATGTTGGAGTCACTATGTCCAAACAATCATCTTCCTGTGGTCAAGCTGGAGATGAGGCACTTCAAATTCTAGTGATTCTCATGTAACAGAAACACAACTGTCTGATTCTGAAAACCTTTTCATTTTGGAAAGACCTATCATAGTTTATGATGCTTTCACAGACATTGCATTTGAGAACCAAGGAATATTTTCTCACTGTGTGGGTGAAACAATAGATATTTAGAACTAAAAGAAATAAACTTTTATGATATCTTGAAAAAATTTACTTGTCAAATAACTTTTAATATCTATTTTAACACTGACAAGTGGCAAAATAGATAGAAATCTGGTGTAAAAGTAGGTAAGGCCTAGGTTCATGATATAGAGCATACCATTCAATCTCACAATACTCCAGAGTCAGCTCCAAATTGAAAAAGAGTTGCTGAGTTAAATGGGTAGAATTTCCTCACTGTGACTTTCCTAAATCAATGAATCACAGGTGCAGTTTAAAAAAGAAATGTAAAATTGCCTTTTAACATGTTTGAAGAGCTGTTATTTTAGGCCACCGTTATCCAGTTTAGTAAAATGTATTTTAACAAAGTGACCTGATGCTGCAACCATCACCATTTCTTTTTTTTTTTTTTTACTTCAGGAACCCCTGTTCTCCTAATGAGTGTTGGTTGGGATGGTACCCATAACATTATCATGCAATATCATATCTGTATTAATCTGCTCACTGAGACATTACCAGCTCTTGCTTGCCTTCTTGTAGGTTCTCTTCTTTTGTGGCATTCCCCTACCTCTTTTCTCTACTTAGACAAATTATACTTATTTTTGTGGTTCTTCTCCTCCAAGAAACCTTCCTTATCCTTTTTTAGATCTACTAAACTTTCATTGGAATTCCATCTATGTACAGTGTTACAACACAATTTAACATTTGTTTTTAGGTGAGCTTGTCTCATTCCATAACTGTGCTGATTTTAATCATACTTATATCACCAACAATTCTGGGAACTCCTTGAAAAAATAGAAATTTAGCATTATTTTTCTTTTGTATTTCCCATAGATCATTGGTTGGCATGTAGTAGATTCTGAAAATGTATCCCCTTATAATTATCTAGAATCATATAGTTAATTGTCAAGGAAGTGAGACCTAGCAGAATAAATATTGCCCAAGAAATCTTTTTTTGACCAAACTTACGATTTCATCTGAATGGGGAATTACTAATTGGAAATTCCTTCCATGAATGAGGGCTGCTTCAGTTGTCAAAATCTGATAATCTCAAAGAGTCCTCTGGGATTACTGGGAGAAGTTAAGTGATTTGACCATGATCAAATAGCCATTAGAGTTTAATGGCAGAACCTGAACCCAATTACTCCAGATTCCAAGAAAGAAAGAAAAGGTAAAAAAAAGAATTTGTTTCATCAGAAAGTCCCAAAACATCAAATGATCCATTGCTGAAAGTCTGGACCACTAATCATGCTTTTTTAATGCCACTATAACATAATCATGTTGAAAAGCTAGTCAACAGATAGTTAGACATTATTTCATTTGATAAGATGGGCTGTAGAAGAAAGCAATGCCTGGAGGACACAATCCTGAATCAAAAGTTTATCCAATTTAGCCTTCAATGAGGCTGAACACATACATAATCAAACATTTAATTCTAGAGTGAAACTTCTAGAAAAACACACTTTGTTAATTCTCTCAACTTCATGACATGAAAAAAACTAAAATGAAAAATGACAAAGCATTTCTGAAACTTATCAGTCAGTCATTTAAATGCCTCAATATCTTTTCAGGGAGAAATCTTTTTGATAAAAAAATGCCAACATCTCCATTTGTATTTGAAGAATCACTTAAATAGAACTTGGGATTCAATAGCAAAAAGAAATTTTTAATGAAGTAATGTATTTCTTTATTTCTTTTTTTTTGCAAGACAATGGGGTTAAGTGGTTTGCCCAAGGCCACACAGCTAGGTAATTATTAAGTGACTGAGGCCAGATTTGAGTTCAGGTATTTTTGACTCCAGGGCTGGTGCTCCATCCACTGTGCCACCTAGCCACCCCAGAAGTAATGTGTTTCTAAGATATATTAAAAGTATCCTGTAAGGGAGGATCCAAGATGGTGGAGTAAAGTTAGGGACTTCCACAAACTCTCCTCCAATTCACTCCTTAAAACAATAATTGTAACCAAATTCTAGAGTGACAGAACCCCTCCCCCCAAAGACTGAGGGAAACAATTTTCCAGCCCAAGATAATTGGGAAGATTTGAGGGAAAGGCCTGTTACACTGTGGTTGGAAAGGACCTGTGGCATGGCCCCAGGGCATGCCAGAGGGAAATGGCCTGAGCCATCCAAGAATTGATCACAGGTCCATGGCAGCCATGGTAGGTTCCAGACCTCTCAGTCCAGGGATTGCCAAGGAAAGAATGGAGCACAATCCAGCACAGGAGTCAGCACAGGCTGCACATCAGAGAATCAGGAATAGGACTGGGGAGCCAGCCAGATGCCACATCCAGAGCACTCAGCCAAAATGGTAAGGTTGGAGCAGATTGAATAGATCTCTTTGTTATCCCTGAGGCAGGACTCTCTTTTTTTTTCCTTACTCAGATACAAGTCACAGTCTGGGGCCCCAGACTCGGGGACCCTCCTCACAGTTCCAGGACAGAAAGGAGTACTTTGTGGTCAGTCACAGAGCAAAGCACAAATCAGGAATGCAGACATAGCCTCCCATATGAACTTAGAGAACTGAGAACTTACAGGTCCTTGAAGGGTATCCCTGAAAATACCCTCAAAAAAACTTTAAAAACTTGGGGTATTGTATCTTTCATCCTGGAAGTATAACCCCAACTTGATAGTTAAAAATCAAGGCATAGATGGGGGGAAATGAGCAAACAACAGAAGAAAAATTCCAGTCATAGACAATTACTTTGACACACTGAGAAGAAGATAACATAAAGCCTTCAAGAAAATCATTAATTAGTCTCAGGCTTTTAAAAAACTCAAAAAGAAAAAGATTTTTGACTATATGTAAGGGAGGTAGGGGAAAATTTTGGAAAAGAAATCAGAATGATGTGGAAAAATCATGAAAACTGAGTCACCACCTTGTGAAGGAAAGACAACAAAATACTGAAGAGAATAACTTTCTAAAAAGCAGTTTGAGTTAAATGGCAGGAACAGTCCAAAAGACCAATGGGAAGAAGACTGCCTTAAAAAGCAGAATTCATGCAAAAGCTCTATGAATAAAATAATTTCTTAAAATGAAAAATGGAGCTAAGGAAAGCTAATGACACCGTTAGGAATGAAGACACACACAAAAAGTCAAAAATGAAAAACTAGAAGAAAATGTGAAATAAGTCATTGGAAAAAACAATTGACCTGGAAAACAGATCCAGAAGAGATAATTCAAAAATTATTGGATTACCTGAAAGCCATAATCAAAAAGGGAGCTTAGATGTTATTTTTTTGAAAATTTTAAAAGGAAAATTTCCTGATATACTAGAAGCAGAGGGAAAAATAGAAATTGAAAGAATCCAACAACTTCCTAGAAAAGATTCCAAAATGAAAACTGCCAAGAATATTATAGTCAAAATACAGAACTCTGAAATCAAGGAAAAAATTCAAAGAAACAATTCAAATATTGTGGGGTTAGTCACCATAACACAAGATTTAGTGGCATCTATATTAAGGGTTTAGAATATGATATTCTGGAAGGCAAAAGAGCTTGGATTATAACCAAGAATCAGCTATCCAAAAAACTAAGCATATTCTTTCAGGGGAAAAGCTGGACATTCAATGAAATAGGGGTTTTTCAAACTTTCCTGATGAAACAACCAGAGAAAAATAGAAAAATTGATCTTTGAATACATAAAAAGTAAAGCATAAAAAAGGTAAACAAGAAAGGCAAATTATAAGAGACTTAATGATGTTGACTTGCTTGTATTCCCACATGGGAAGATGATACTGACAACTCATGAATTTTCTCATTTATTAGGGCAGTAAGAAGGAGCATATATAGCCAACTAACAGGTGGGAGTTGAATTTCAAAGTATAATTTATTAAAAAGGCGTAGTTAATGGGGAAGAAAGGAATGTTCTGGAGAAAGTGAAAGGAGAGGTAGAATGGGGTAAATTATTTCACATAAAAGAGAAAAGAAATAGCTTTTGAAGTGGAGTGGAGGAGGGGGAAGTGTGAGTGAGCCTTACTCTCATTGGAATTGGCTCAGAGAGGGAATAGCACACATACTCAATTCGATATAAAAATCTATCTTACCTTAGAGGAAAATAGGAGAGGAAAGGCACGGGAGAAAGGGGTTGGGTAGGGGAAGGGGGTATGGTGATAGAAAAGAGGGAAGATCATGGGAGAGGGTACTCAGATACAATATGCTTTTAAACAGGGACAGGGGGAAAGGAGAAAGAAAATAGAATAAATGTGGGAAGGGGGAAAAGGTTGGAGAGAAATACAGCTAGCAACATCAACATGAGAATAAAAATGTTGAAACTAACTCCTCTGATAAAGAACTCATTTCCCATGCTTAGAGAACTGAGTCAAATTTATAAAAATGTAAGTCATTCCCCAATTGAAAAATAATCAAGAGAGATGAACAGTTTTCAGATGCAATTATCAATGCAATCTACTCAGTGTTATTTTTTAAAGTCCATCTATTTAATTCTTTTGACATTCATACATATACCTAGGTATATTTTTAAGTTACAAAGTTTCCTTCCACCCACCCTTCCCAACCCCCCTCCCCTCAGTGGCAAACAGCCAGGTTAACATTGTGCATACATGTTTTTGATAAACATGTTTACAGATTAGTCATGCTCAGTATGAATAATTTAGATTAAGATAAAATATGCATAAGAGATAGTTTATAAGTGTTCATCAGATTCTGAAGGGTTTTTGTTTTGTTTTTCTTCCTCTGGATCAAATTTAAAAAAATATCCTACCTCATTATTGATAGGAAAAATGGGGGTTGCAACAATTCTGAAGTAGCACTGTATACCCATTGGATTGGCTAATAAGACAGAAGAATAAAATGACTAATTTAGAAGGGATGTAGAGAAATTGAATGATGCAGTGTAGGAGTAATTGTAAAATGATTCAACAATTCTGTAGAGCAATTTGGAACTATACCCAAAGAGTTATAAAATCATGTCTACCTTTTGTCGTAGCAGTGTCATTGCTATTTATTCAAAAAGAGATAAAATATGGAGGGAAAAAGAATCTATATGATTAAGAATATTTATAGCAGCTCTTTTCTGGTAGCAAGGAGTTAGAGATTGAGGGGATGCCCATCAGGTGAGTAATGGCTAAACAAATTGTGAAAAAAGTACCCTGTATAATATATTATCCTAGCCATTGGAGAATCACAGATAATAAATAATATAAATCCAATCCAACCTGATAAGAATTTTTATGAAAGGAATTCAGTTAAGTAGATTACAAAGACAAAATGAATTCAGATATGTATGTACTTATGTATGTTTGTATTTATCTACCCTGAAATAATTTACTTCTCTCCCCCTCCCCTGGTCTTTCATTTCTTTGGAATATAGACATAACAATGGTATGGTTCGATCAAAAGGTACAGTTTAATGACTTTGGGGGGGTAGAGTTTTCATGACTTTTTAAACTTTGCTAACAGTGACTTCATATTTACATTCACCAAATTTTCAAGCAATTTGTAGATCATTCAGCTGAGTCTGGTGTCCTGAGGTCTTCAATAATAACTATTAAGTAACCTTTCACTACTACCCAATTTATCATAGTTTTCAACTTCATATTAACTTTTTGGGACCAGCCTTATTTTCAAAGATTGCATTTTTTGTCTGAAAAAAATAAGCAAAATGATACTTCAAATTGCTTTTGTTCCATCTACATAAAGCACAAATACTTTCTGTTAAGCCATCGTTTCCCTTTTCCTATTAACTAAAATAAAATTAAGTACATAATTTTATTTTAGTTAATAGAAAATATATGTATATACATAATATTTATACATATTATGTATGTGAATAAAATATATTCATTTATTTTTAAGTTTCCCTAGTTTTCCTTAACTGCTTTGGCTCATTTTGTGTGTTAGAATTCTAAAAATTATTTTCTTAGGTCTATTCTACTATTTTACATTATCTCAATTTGATTTCTATCTACTGTGATAATTTTTTAAATACAAGTTAATTGATTCAACCTTGTTACCCTCATAACTATATTATATGTAGAACTTCATAACCCAAGAACTAAGACCCTCTTCCTGAAACTGAGAGTCCAGAATATATAGACTTCCTGAAAGAAAGAAATATGACAGTTTTATTGTAGATAAAATGTTGCATCACTTGGCTTGGCAACATCTATCTTCTATATCATTCTTTTTGAGACTGTGTATGATCTCAAATCTGCCCAAAAATATATATATTTTTCTTTTGAAACAAAACAAAATTAGAGCGATATAGTTCAAAGGAAATAGAAAAATGTGAATTTTAAATTATTTTTTCGGGGGGGGGAAACAGCAATGTTATCAGGTAGACTTTATATTTATAGATTTGAGTTATTTCAAGTTTTGATAGGCATAAAGATTTCCTGTACTTGTTTATAAATATTTTTGGACTTTATAAAAACCTACACACACACACACACACACACACACACACACACACACACACACACACACTCACACACGCACACACAAACATTCAGATACACAGACACAAGGTTAACTGTCCAACCATTTTCTTCCCTTGTCCAAAGAAAACCTCATGATACTGAGAAAAATCACCAAAGACTTGATAGCTGGCAAGACTTTGTGACAACCCTGGTTTACTTGCCTGGTGTGATTGCTATTATTTTGTCTGTGTTTAGTGTTCTCCAGCTATAAAACAAACAGAAATGTTCACTCTACATAATAACTATACAGAAAAATAAATAAAGTTAAATTATATTGGTAACAGGAATACAAGCACAGCGCTATGAATTTCATTCCCTGCCCTCTGCCCAGGAGTTAAAGAGAACTAACATTGAAGGGGAAAATAGCTGTTTGTTTTCCCAATGCAGGATGAGAGACAATAAGAAATCCATCCTTTCCAAATAGTCACTCAGTGACAAGGATGCAATCCTATTTCTCAGGAACAAGAGCACATGTAGAGTGAAATCATTCCACACTTTCATACACTAATAAAGGAAATTTAATTCAGAAGCATACACAAAGCATAGCAACAGGAGCCTTAACAATGCTTTTTGATTATGAGAGCCCCAGGAGATTAGAAGCTTCCCAGAACTCTACATCCATGAATCTTTTTGTAGATTTTCTAGATTTTGCAAGAAATCAAGCAGACATTTTCCTTTTCTTTCATTTAAAAAATAGATTTAGAATTAATAATTTCCAAACATTCAGGTAAAGATACTTTTATTTAATTTTTAAAAGGGTTTTGAGTTTTGAGTTTTACAATTTTTTTCCCAATCTTACTTCCCTCCCTCCAACCCCCACCCCCATGGAAAGCAATCTGTCAGTCTTTATTTTGTTTCCTTGTTGTACATTGATCCAAACTGAGTGTGATGAGAGAGAAATCACATCCTTAAGGAAGAAACAAAATGTATAAGAGATAACAAGATCAGACAATAAGATATGTTTTTTTTTCCTAAATTAAAGGGAATAGTCCTTGGAATTTATTCAAACTCCATGGCTCTTTATTTGGATACAGCTGGTATTCTCCATTGAAGACAGTCTAAAATTGTCCCTGGTTGTTGCACTGATGGAACAAGCAAGTCCATCAAAGTCTGAACATCACCCCCATGTTGCTGATAGGGTGTACAATGTTTTTCTGGTTCTTCTCATCTCACTCAGCATCAGTTCATGCAAATCCCTCCTGGCTTCCCTGAATTCCCATCCCTCCTTCTTTCTAATAGAACAATAGTGTTCCATGACATACATATACCACAGTTTGCTAAGCCATTCTCCAAATGAAGGACATTTATTTGATTTCCAATTCTTTGCCACCACAAACAGGGCTGCTATGACTATTTTTGTACAAATGATGTTTGTACCTTTTTTCATCATCTATTCAGGGAATAGACCCAGTAGTGGTAATGCTGGATCAAATTGCTCATTTTTGTTTCCCTTTGGGCGTAGTTCCAAATTTCTCTACAGAAAGGTTGGATGAGTTCACAGCTCCACCAACAGTGTAATAGTGTCCCAGATTTCCCATAACCCTTCCAACAATGATCATTTTCCTTTCCGGTCATATTGGCCAGTTTGAGAGAGCAGCTTTGATTTGCATTTCTCTAATAATTAATAATTAATGATTTAGAGCAATTTTTCATATGGCTATCGATTGCTTTGATCTCATCTGTAAATTGCATTTGCATATCCTTTGACCATTTGTCAATTAGAGAATGGCTTTTTCTTTATTTTTTTATTGTTATTTTTTTATTTTATTATTTTTTTTTAGGTTTTTGCAAGGCAAACAGGGTTAAGTGGCTTTCCCAAGGCCACACAGCTAGGTAATTATTAAGTGTCTGAGACCGGATTTGAACCCAAGTACTCCTGACACCAGGGCCAGTGCTTTATCCACTGTGCCACCTAGCTGCCCCAGCTTTTTCTTTAAACATACAACTCAGTTCAGTGTATATTTTAGAAATGAGTCCTTTGGGGCAGCTAGGTGGCACAGTGGATAGAGCACTGGCCCTGGAGTCAGGAGTCCCTGAGTTCAAATCCGGCCTCAGACACTTAATAATTACCTAACTGTGTGGCCTTGGGCAAGCCACCTAACGCCATTTGTCTTGCAAAAAAAACTTAACCAAATAAAAAGAAATGAGTCCTTTGTCAGGATCATTAGTTGTAAAGATTGTTTCCCAATTTACTACATTTCTTTTGATCTTGGTTACAGTGGTTTTATCTGTTCAAAAGCTTTTTAATTTAATGTAATTGAAATCATCTAGTTTGTTTTTGGTGATGTTCTCCATCTCTTCCTTAGCCATAAACTGCTCCCCTTTCCATAGATCTGACAGGTAAACTAGACCTTGATCTTCTAATTTGCTTAGAATGTTTTTTTTTTATGTCAAAATCCTGTAAACATTTGGATCTTATCTTGGTAATCATTGTGAGGTGTTGGTCTAATCTAAGTTTTGTCCATGCTAATTTTCAATTTTCCCCAGGAGTTTTTATCAAAGAGAGAGTTTTTATCCCAATAGCTGGACTCTTTGGGTTTATCAAACAGCAGATTACTATAATTGTCTCCTGCTTTTGCACCTAGTCTATTCCACTGGTCCACCACTCTATTTGTTAGCCAATACCAAACAGTTTTGATGACTAATACTTTATAATATAATTTTCAATCGGGTAGGGCTAAGCCCCCTTCTTTTGCGCTTTTGTCATTAAATTCCTGAACATTCTTGACTTTTTATTTCTTCATATGAATTTACTTATAATTTTTTTCTAACTCATTAAAGTAATTTTTTGGAATGCATTACTGGGATAAATCCCACTTCATCATAATTTGATTGGTAGGGCATGAAACAGCTTATTTTGGGTAGAATTGTCATTTTTATTATGTTAGTTCTTTCTGTCCATGAGCAGTTGATATTGGCACAGTTATTTAAATATGATTTAATTTGTGTGAGAAGTGTTTTATAATTGTTTTCAAAGGGTTTCTGAGTCTGTCTTGGCAAATAGACTCCTAGGTATTTTATATTGTCTGAGGTTACTTTGAATGGGATTTCTCTTTCTAGATCTTCCTGCTGTATGTTGCTAGACATGTATAGAAAAGCTGAGGATTTATGAGGGTTTATTTTCTAACCTGCAACTTTGCTAAAATTGCTAATTGTTTCCAGTAGTTTTTTGGATGATTTCTTGGGATTCCCTAGGTATATCATCATGTCATCTGCAAAGAGTGAGAGTTTTGTCTCTTCCTTCCCAATTCTAATTCTTTCAATTTCTTTTTCTTCTCCAATTGCTGAAGCTAACATTTCTAATACCATATTGAATAGTAGTGGTGATAATGGTCATCCTTGTTTCACCCCTGATCTTATTGGGAATGCCTCTAGCCTTTCCCCATTGAATATAATGCTTGTTGATGGTTTCAAATAGATACTGCTAATTATTTTAAGGAACAGTCCATTTATTCCTAGACTCTTTAGTGTTTTTAGTAGGAATGGATGCTGTATTTTGTCAAAAGCTTTTTCAGCATCTATTGATATGATCATATAATTTCTGATAGATTTTTTGTTGATATAATTGAGTATACTAACATTTTTCCTAATATTGAACCAACCCTGCATTCCTGGGATAAATCCTACTTGATCATAATGTATTATCCCAGTGATAACTTGTTGTAATCGTTTTGCTAAGATTTTATTTAAGATTTTTGCATCTATATTCAGAGTTCCATCTTCCCCTATTTTTCCAAAGAGTTTATATAGAATTGGAACCAATTGTTCCTTAAATGTTTGGTTGAATTCCCTTGTGAATCCATCAGGCCCTGGAGATTTTTGCCTAGGGAGCTCAGTGATGGCTTGTTGAATTTCTTTTTTCTGAGATAGGGTTGCTTAGGTATATAAATCTCCTCTTCCTTTAACCTGGGCAACTTATATTTTTGTAAATATTCATCCATTTCACTTAGATTATCTAATATATTGGCATAGAGTTGGGCAAAATAATTTCGAACTATTACTTTAATTTCCTCCTCATTGGTTGTGAGTTCACCTTTTTCATTTATGATGCTAGCAATTTGGTTTTCTTCTTTCTATTTTAATCAAATTGACCAGAGGTTTATCAATTTTATTGGGTTTTTCATATTTATTAATTCAACATTTTTTCTGTCAATTTTATTCATTTCTCCTTTAATTTTTAGAATTTCTAATTTGGTATTTAATTGGGGATTTTTAATTTATTCTTTCTCTAATTTTTTTAGTTGCATGTTTAGTTCATTGATTTCCTCTTTCTCTAATTTATTCATGTAATCATTTAAAGATATAATATATATCCCCTAAGAGCTGCTTTGAATGAATCCCATAGGTTTTGGTATGTTGTTTCATTATTGTCATTATCTAGGATAAAATGTTTAATTCCTCCTATAATTAGTTTTTCTGTCCACTCATTCTTTAAAATGAGGTTATTCAGTTTCCTATTGGTTCTCAGTCTGTATCTCCTTGGCCCAACATTGCATATGACTTTTACTGCATTGTGATCTGAGAAAGATATATTCACTATTTCTGCCTTTCTGCAGTTGATCATTAGATTTTTATGTCCTAGTACATGGTCAATTTTTGTATAAGTTCCATGTACTGCAGAGAAAAAGGTAGATTCCCTTCATCCCCATTCAATTTCCTCCATAAGTCTACCATATCTAGTTTTTCTAACAATCTATTTACCTCATTAACTTCTTTCTTGTTTATTTTATGATTCGATTTATCTAGATATGAGGTTGAGGTCTTCCACTAGTAGAGTTTTGGGGTCTATGTCTTCCTGTAGTTCTTTCAGCTTCTTCTCTAAGAATTTGGATGCTATCCCATTGGGTGCATATGTATTCAGTATTGAAATAGCATTATTGTCTATGGTACATTTTAGGAGGATAAAGTTTCCTTCCTTATCTCTTTTCAGGCTATCTATTTTCGCAGCTGCTTTGTCTGATATAAGGATTGCTACCATTGTTTTTTTTCACTTCAGCTGAAGCCAACTATATTTTGCTCCATCCTTTTACCTTTACTCTATATGTATCTCTCCACTTTAAATGATTTTGTTGTAAGCAGCATATTACAGGATTCTGCTATTTGCTTACATATTAAGGGAGAATTCATTCCATCACATTCAAAGTTACTATTACTAATACTTTACTGTCCTCCATGCTATCCTCTCTGTTTGTATTTCCCCCTTCCCCCCCTTATCCATATTTCCTAGTATTTTGTTTCTGAATATCACCCCCTTCAGTGTGTTTGCCCTCCTATATCACCCCCTACCCTTTCTTTCCCCTTTCCCTTTTACCCTTCCCTTCCTTTTGTTTGTTCCCTTTTTTCCCCACTCCCCCACCCTTTCTTCATCCCCCTCCCCTTTTCCACTTTTAATACTTGAAATGTTAGATGTTTTTAAAGCTAACTAAGTATGTGTAAGTTGACTTTAAGCCAAGTCTGATGAGAAGAAGATTCAGGTTTTTTTCATGTCTTCCCTTCTTCCCCTCTATTACCATAGCTATTTTGTAACTCTTATTGTAATGATATTTACCCCATTCAATCCCCTCCCTCCTCCCATCTACTTCCTGTCCCCCTTTTTTAAGGAGGTAGTGTTTTACAGATCATTCTATCTGAGTCATAGAAAATTCTGAGTATCCGTCACTTCTAGCTAAGTACATTCTGTCTAATAGAGTTAAAATTCTTGAGAGTTATTAGAGCCTTTCTCCCAAGTGGGGTTAAAGCCAGTTACATCCCATTGGATAGCAGTCTCATGAATAGGACAGGAATGTCAATCATTCTGCCTAGGTGCATATTCACTCTATTAGAGTTACAATTCTCAAGATTTATGAGAATCTTTTACCCCATGCTGGAATATAGCCAGTTTCAACTTATTGGATAGCAGCTATTTTTTTCCTTTTAACGCCCCCCCCCCTTGTTTTACCTTTTCATGTGTCTCTTGAACCTCCTGTTTGATGTCTAAATTTTCTATTTAGCTCTGGTCTTTTCATCAGGAATTTTTGTAATTCTTCCATTTCATTAAATGTCCATCATTTTCCCTGGAAGAGAAGGCTCAGCTTTGTAGGATAGTGGATTCTTGGCTTCATTTCAAGCTCCCTGGCTCTTCAAAATATCACCTTCTAGGCCCTTCAATTCCTTAATGTTGATGCAGCCAGGTCCTGCATAATCCTTACTCTGGCTCCTTGATATTTAAATTGTTTCTTTCTGGCTGCTTGCAGGATTTTATCTTTTATCTGATAGTTCTGGAATGTGGCCACAACATTTCTTGGTGTTTTCATTTTAGGGCCTTTTACTGGAGGAGATCAATGTATTCTTTTTTTTTTTTTAGTTTTTGCAAGGCAATGGGGTTAAGTGGCTTGCTCAAGGCCACAGGGGTAGGTAATTATTAAGTGTCTGAGGTCAGATTTGAACTCAGGTTCTCTTGACTCCAAGGCCCGTGCTCTATCCACTGCGCCACCTAGCCGCTCCCGATGTATTCTTTCAATAACTACTTTGCCCTCTGGTTCCATGATATCAGGGCAATTTTCCATTACTAAATCCTGTAATATTAAGTCTAGGCTTTTTTTCCTTCTCTTCAATGTTTTCAGGAAGTCCAATAATTCTCAGGTTGCCCCTCCTCGACCTATTCTCAAGGTCAGTGGTTTTGCTGATGAGGTATTTTACATTTTCTTCTATTTTTTCTATTTTTTGATTTTCTTTAACTGTCTCTTGCTGTCTCATGAAGTCATTACTATCTACAGACTCCATTCCTTTTTTTTTAGGGAGTTTTCTTCATTAACCTTTTGCAACTCCTTTTCCTATTTGTCAATTTTATTTTTGAGAGAGATTTCCATTTCACCAATTGAGGCTTTGAGAGAATTATTTTCATTTTATATTTGCCCAATTGAGGATCTGAGAGATTTATTCTCATTTTGTATTTGTCCAATTGTGTTTTCTAAGGATTTGTTTTCTTGTTGCAAGGTATTAATTGTCTCTCCAAAATTTCCCAGTTCATTTTTAAACTCCTTCCTTATTTCTTCAAGGAAGTCTTTCTGTGCTGGAAACCAGATCATATATTCTCTTCAGAGGTTCAAAGTCTCTCTGAATTAGGGTCTTTTCTTTCAAAGAATTTTTCCATGGATCCACCTATCCACCTTTCTGCTTACCCTTCTTCATTTTGCTAAGACCGTGGGTTGGGGAAGGGCTTGTACACAGGGGATTGGGATCACTAGAGGCTTTACTTACTGAGTGCAATCTGGCTGGCCAGTAGGAGGTGCTGTTTGCTTTCTCTGGAGTGTCTGTGACATTGATTGAGGCCTTCTCCCTTAGCTTGAAGGGAGCAATTGAAGCTATTGAATCCTTTTGCCTCCAATCAATGGTGGGCTTTACCCTGGGGTGAGGTCATTCCTCTCCCTATTGTCAGCTGGGCTGGTTCTTCTGCTCATACACTTGGGCCTGAGGCAGAAGTAGTCTGCTATTGTTTGTTCTGGGAAGAGGACTCAGCTTCAATGGAGGCATGGACTCGGAATTCCTCAGACCAGAGGAGCCCAGGGATGATGTCCTCAGCTCTCCTGCACTGGAACTTCCCCCCCAGCCCTCTCGGCAAGCTCCAGAGTGTCAGCCCCAAAAACAATGTCTCTGCTCCCTAGTTGACTCAAGCCCCCATGGTCTAGCCCCACCACTGTTCCAGCAGGTCCGTCCCTCGGGCCCTCAGAAACCCCAGCTCCAATTCAGCCACTAATCTGGCTGACCTGGGGCTGATCCACCCTCTGTGCCCAGACGTACCCACCTGATTAGCCCAGGTCTGCTGTGGGAGACAAATCCTGAGGTAGATGTTCTTTCTCCTGGCTTTTCTTTCTGGGTTTTGTGGGTATGATTTCTGTTAAGAGATTTGTTTCATGTGATATATGGGGAAAGATCAGGAGACTTTAGAACTGTGCCTGTCTTCTCTCTGTCATCTTGGCTGGAAGTTCAGTGAAGATACTTTTGAATATTCTTACATAACTATCCACATTTTCCTTAGGACTTTATAATGCTAATTGTCTTATTCATGAACAGTTCAGTCAGTTCTTTTCTTATTCTGCTATCCATTAATACAAATTAGTAAACATGTTAGCCCTGAAAACTATCCCCAAGACTGGGGAACTGCCTTAGATGTAACAGAATACTGGAGGGGAAAGAAGAAAATGAGCTAAGGTCTCCTGGTTCCCCTCAGAAATAACATGAAAGATATCCTATCTGCAAAACCCAGAAAGAGAAGCTAGGAGAACAACTACCAAAAGGTCTGCCTCCTGTGATCATGGGTGGAACTGGGGGCATAGAGCAGAGAGCCAGTGGGAGGTGGGGTGAGATCCAGACTAACCTAGGATCAGCCAGAGGCTTTGACCATGGGAGCAGAGGTCTGGGGAGACCCAGCACAGAGAGCTGCTGGAAATCAATTCACTCAGTTCTGGGCTTGAGCTTCATGCATTCAGCAGAGCCCTATTTCCAGAACTAACAAAGTAATAGCCTTTCCCCTCCCCCCCCAGACTCAGGTGTGGGCAGTAGAGCTCCTTCAGCTAAAAGGGAGATTAACATTCTCACCCTCAGGGCACAGCCCATATTGTTCAAGGATGATTCAGACCCTGCTGCCACCCCTCACCCTCTCCTTGCCAAGGGAAAGGCTCTCAAATCAAGGCCACAGACACTCCAGAGAAAGAAACCAGCACCCCCTATTGGCTGGCCCAGTAACTTAAGAGTTATTATTACAAGTGAACAAAGCCTCTAGGGATTTTAAAACCAAACCTCTGTGAGCCAGTCCTACCCCAACACAAGATCCTAGGAAAATGAACAAAGGCTGTTAGAAAGGGGGGGGGGTCCATAGAAAACTACCTAGAAGTAAAAACCCTGACTCAGAGAGATCTAGAACTTCTAAGGAGAATATGAATTGGTCTCCAGCCCAGTAGGACTTCCTAGAAGAAATCAGGAAGGAGTTTAAAAATCATTTGGAAAAATTGGAAAAAGTAACTCAAAAGAAAATTAACACCTTACAAGAGAAAATTAACATCTTGCAACAAGAAACCAAATCCTTGGGAAATACAGTTGGACAAATATAAAAAGAAAATACTTGTCTCAAATCCTCAATTGGGCAAATGCAAAAAGAAAATAATTCTCTCAAAACTACACTAGGACAAATGGAAAACTCCTTCAAAAATAGAATTGACCAATTGGAAAAGGAGATTCAAAAGGGAAATAAAGTAAATTCTTTTCTAAAAATACCAAATGGAATTTGTGGAAACTAATGACTTCATGAGACAACAAGAATCTGTTCAACAAAACCAAAAAAAATAATTGAAAAATAGAAGACAAAATTGGCAAAACCACAGACCTTGAGATTAGAACCAGGAGAGACAACCTAAGAATCATTGGGCTTCCTGAAAACATTAATGAGGAAAAAAAAATCCTGGCCTGAATATTAGAGGATTTAGTGATGGAAATTTGCCCTGATATAATGTAACCAGAGGGAAAAATAATTATTGAAAGAATACACTGATGCCCTCCTGAAAGGGATCCCAAAATGAAAACATCAAGGAATATTGTGACAAAATTCCAGAACTATCAAAGAGAAAATCCTACAAGCAACCATAAAGAAATAATTTAGATACCAAAGAGCCATAGTAAGGCTTACACAGGACCTGGCTTCAGCAATATTAAGGGATCAAAGAGCCTGGGATGAGATATTCTGAAGAACAAAGGAGCTTGAAATGCAGCCAAGAATCCACTATCCAGCAAAACTGAGCCTTTACTTCCAGGGGAAAAGATGGGCATTTAATGAAATAGGAGAATTCCATCTCTTACTGATGAAAAGAGTAGAACTAAATAGAAAATTTGGACATCAAACAGGAGACTCAAGAGACACATGAAAAGGTTAAGAAGGGGGGAGTAAGAAAAAAGCTGCTGTACAATAACATGAGACTGTCTATATCTGCATGTGGGAGAAAGATTCTCATAAATTTCAAGAATTGTAACTTTATTAGAGAGAATATACTTAGCAAAAAGTGATGGACACTCATGACTTATCTGTGACTCTGATACAATGATTTAAAAACAATATTTCCGTAAAAAGGGGGGACAGTAAAGAGACAGGAGAATAGAGGATATTGAATGGGGTGAATCACATTACAGAAAGGACCAATTGCAAGAGAGAAAAAGAAGGGAGGAAGTGAGAACTGCCTGAATCTTACTATGTACTGAAACTTACCTTTATTTAAAAAAATTGTTTCTTATCATGTAATCTTGCTATCTCTTATACTTAATTTTTTTCTTAAAGTTATGATTTCTCTCTAGCACATTGAGTTTAGATCTATGTGTAGCATGAAACAATGTAAAGAGTAACAGACTGCCTTCTGTGGGGGGATGGGGGAAAGAAAGCAAGATTTAGGGAAAATTGTAAAATTTAAAAATAAATAAATTTGGTTAGAAATATAATATTTTTCTATGGTTTTAGATAATATTATCCATTTCAGGAACCCTGCATTTATTCACGTGACTTCGGGTGTTTGAAATTAGAATGTCAAAAGCTTTGTCAGCATCTATTGAAATAATTATATGATTTTTGTGAGGTTTATTATTGATATTGCCAATTATGTTGATAGTTTTCCTAATATTGGATCAACTCTGTATTCCTGGTATAAATGCTACTTGATCAAAATGTAATATCCTTGTGATAACTTGCTGTAATCACTTTGATAATATTTTATTTAAAAATTTTGCATCCATATTCATTAAAGAAATCAGTCCATAATTTTTTTCTGTTTTGATTCTTTCTGGTTTAGGTATTACCACCATAATGCTGTTACAGAAGAAATTTTTCATAATTCTTTTTTGACCTATTTTTTTCAAATGGTTTTACATAGAATTGTAATTATTTTTTCCTTAAATAATTGATAGAATTCACTTCTGAAAACATGTGACACTGGAGATATTTTCTTTTCTTTTTCTATTCATAATTTTATTTTATTTTCCCAATTATATCCAAAAGTAATTTTTTCACCATTCATCCATTTGCAAATTAATGAGTTCTACATCTTGGTTCTGTATGTGTGTGTGTGTGTGTGTGTGTGTGTGTGTGTGTGTGTGTGTGTGTGTGTGTTTTTCAAGTCTCAGGGAATTCTTGGGAGGAATGGAATTTGAAACAGCAGTACCAATGGGAAATTACTACTAAAGACTTGCTCATCTCATGACCTCTTCAAAGACACTGTCTTCTGTTTATCTAAATGCAATAAAACTTCCTGGATCCAACCTCAGAGCAAACATTGGCATCTAATTGACTATATGATTGTAAGGAGAAGAGACATTCATGATGTGAGATTGACAAAGGCAGAGTGCTGGACTGGACACAGATTCATACTCTCCAAGGTAAATATTCACATGCAACCAAAGTGGTGGCCCAAAGGCAAAATGGCTACTAGAAGAATCAATGTCAAGAGATTGGAGTGTCTCTTTGAGCCAGAACAGTTTGTTGCTAACTTGGAGGGAAAACTTAGTCAACACAGAGCTGGCAATAGTGGAGCAGAAAAGAGTGGGCAGCTTTCAGAGATCTGTTATATATAGCTCTGCATTTGCTCATCTGCACCAGAGCACTTGCAAGCACCAAGACTGGTTTAATGAAAATATTGGGGAAATACAGTAGTTGCTAAGTGAAAATTGAGAACTCCATGGGGTTTACCAACAGGATAGTTCATTCATTTCTAAGAAGGAAACATTTAATTCTATCAAAAATAAAGTACAAATGAAGCTTAGAGAGATGCCAGACTTTTGGCTCAGTCAGAAGTCAGATGAAATTCAGTTTTATTTATATAGTAATAAACCAATGTTTTGATGATGTCCTGAGGGCTATTTATGGGTCAAATCCCTAAGGTGCATCTCAACTACTCAGTGCTGATGGAACCACATTGACTAACAATAGGGACATGATTCTAGAGAGATAGGCTGAACACTTTAATTGTGTTCTTAACAGACCATCATCAATAAATGCAGAAGTTATTGACTATTAACTTCAAGTAGAAACCAATTAGTCCCTACCTGAGGTTCCATCTGAAAAAGAGGTTTTGAATTTCAGTAGACTCCTTTCATGTGGCAAAGCACTTGATGCTGATTCAATTCCATTTGAGATCTTCAAGGTGGGGAGGGGGCATCCATTGCACATCCAAAAGCTGTTTGAAACTTTCCAGGTCATATGACCAGGTTATCTCCAAGAATTTAAGGATGCCTCTGTCACATAGTTCTGTAAAAGTAAAGGGAATAGACTGCCCTTTGATAATCACAGGGGTATTTCTCCTTTAGTCTTTGCTAGTAACTTTCTTGGCTGGAGTCATTCTCAATAGGCTTATCCTTCACCTGGATGAAGTTCGCCTCCCTGAGAGCCAGTGTGGCTTCAGAAAGAGTCAAGAAATAGTCAACATGGTGTTTGCTGTCCAGCAACTTTAGAAAAAATGACAGGAGTAGATCAGAGGTCTGTATACAATATCTGTAGATCTGACCAAGGCCTTTGATACAGTCAGTCATGAAAGTTTATGGAAAATTATGTCAAAATTTGGTTGCTCGAAGAAGTTCATCAATATTGTACATCAATTTCACACTTGCCTGGATTCTCAATAATGGATTATGCTTTGACATTTCCCAGTCACCAATGGAGTGAAACAAAGATTTGTCCTTGCTCCCATGCTAAAAAGCATTATGTCTTCAGCCATGTTATCAAATGCCTACATTTAGATTGCTCAGCTACATCAGTGATGATAAATTCTTCAACTTGAAAAGCTACAAGCCAAGACCAAAGTGGAGGGAATGTCTATTTGCAGATGACTGTGCATTCAATGCAGTCTCTGAAGCTGAGATGCAACAAAGAATGATTGATTCTTTGTGCTTGTGGTAAATTTGGTCTAACAATTAACACTAAGAAAACACAGGTGTTCTATCAGCCAGTACCCCACCATCCTTATATGGAATCATCAGTTAAAATAAATGGAGAAGTTTTGAGTATTGTGGACAAGTTCACTTACCTTGATAATGTCCTTTCCAGGGAGATGCTGGAATGTCCTTTCACATTGACAATGAGGTTGACACAGGCATTGCCAGAGCTACCTCAATATTTGGGAGACTGAAAGAAAGTGTGGGAGAGAAGAAGTATTATACTAAATACCAAACTGAAGGTATACAGAGCTATTATGGTGACCTCATTGTTGTGTGTCTGTGAAAGCTGGAGAGTCTACCAACACCATACCAAGAGACTGAATCATTTCCCTTTTAATTGTCTTAGGAAACTCTGGAGATCACCTGGCAGGAGAATATACCAGACACAGGTCCTTTCTCAAGCTAAACTGGCTAGCATTCTAATATTACTACAGAGAGTGCAACTATGAAGGTCTGAGATATTATTTGAATGCCAGAAGTATGCAAAAAGACTATTTTTGGACAACTCACACAGTGTTCTCAGAAGGTGGTCAGAAAAAGCTATACAGGGATAACCTTACGGTATCTCTTAAGAGCTTTAGATTTGAAGGCCTCTCTTAAGAACTTTATAATTGATTTTATAGCATGAGCGACATTGGCACAAGGCTACCCAGCATCATGTGCCCGTATCACTGTGCACTATACACAAGACAGAATTGAAGCAGCGCAAAGGAAACATGACATACATATGTAAACAGCTAGAATAAACAGTCCAGATGTTCACAAGGACTATTTTTGCCCAACCACTGGAGGGAATTCTAAGTTTGCATTTGTCTTATTAGCCTCAGTTGAACACACTATAATTTTCCTAAACCTAGTGATGTCATTTTGGGGCATCGATAATGAAGGACAAGAACCAATCAACCAATCTCTGTGTGTGTCTGTGTGTGTGTGTGTGTGTGTGTGTGTTTTAAGTCAAGTGAATAAAGAAGACAAATTCTCAAGAGATAAAAAAAGATCTAAGTTAAAAAATATCAAGGCACATTTAAAGAATCAAGAATAACAAAGAGTGAAAAGTTATATCAATAATACATGACCTAAATACTTTTATAAGTCAATCATTTATTTTTTTGGAAAAGGCTCTTATGATTAGTAGTCATAGGTGAAAGGGGGCAAATAAGAGACAGGGTAAAGTTGAATTTTTATCTTCTATTTTATCTGTCAGTAAATAGAGAAGTGAAAGTCAACTAGAGAAATTCCAGTGGTAGAATGTTATGAAAACCATGTATAGTATTAGCTAGGATGGAAATGGAATAAAGGAAGCATGGTTGTAAGTCAGGGGAAGAATAATGAATATTGTAAGAGGCAGTCAGGGACCTTGCAAAGATATTTATGGAGGAGAAATTTTGACATTAGAAGTTTACTCTCTCACATAGTATTGCAGTTTCCAAGAATTCATTCTAGCCCATAATGGGGATATATAAATAGATAGAATCAATCAGCACATAGAGTATTATAAAGGACATAGCAACAGGGGTACAGCAAGCTTATAAGTGTAAAAAGAGCATAATAAGACAGGGGCTAAATCCTGAGGATACCTGGCAATTCCCTTAAAGTGGCCACTTCCATTGAACATTGTTTCCTTTGGGAATTGATATTTATAAGAGTGAGACAGGAGATAAAAAGGGAAGATGGGGCAAGATCTACAAGTGAAATAATAGAAATGAGATAAGTAATTTTATACTAGATTAATATTTCAAATTTGGCAATACAGAATATCTACTCAGCCAAAATAAAAAAGGAAAAGTAAGAACAAACAAAAGAAGAGTCAAATCAATGAGCATTAATTAGATATCACTATATTTCAGAACTTATATGGAAAGTTAAGGATATAAAGAAAAGCAAAATTAATCCTCAAGGATTTCAAGTCTAATGGTGAAGACTACAAGTATGACTAAGGTATGTACAGTATGAATCGGAGATTACCTCAAAGGGAAGACACTAACTATTGCTTTTCCAATTACATGCAAAGATAATTTTCTAAATTCATCCTTTTGTAAGCTTCCAAGCTCTACATTTGTCTACCACCCTTACTTTTCATTCCCTTCTCCATGGCAGCAAATGATCTTATAAAGGTTGTACATGTAAAATTGTGTTTAACATATTTCCATATTAGCCATGATGCAAAAAAGGAATTTGATCTAAGGATGAAAAATCTTGAGAAAGAAAGAAAAAATAGGAAAGAAAATTTTAAAAGTAATCATATTATGTTTTACTCCACAATCAGATTTCACTGATTTTTTCCCCTAGATGTAGATGTCATTGCCAATAACATATAGCTCAGGATTTTCTTTGGTCACCAAACTGCTGAGAGGTGCTTTGTCCATCATAATTGATTATCTCACAATGTTGTTATTGTGTATAATGCTCTGCTAGTTCTGCATTCATTCAGCATTAGTTCATGGCAATCTTTCGAGGCTTTTCTAAGGTTCCAACTCTCATGAATTCTTAAAAACAATAATACTCCAACCCATTCATATACCAAAACTTGTTCAGTCATTCCCCCAATTTATTGGAATCCCCTCAATTTCCAAATTTTTGCCGCTACAAAAATATTTTTGAAAATGAGACTTTTCCCATTAATTATGATCTCTTTAGGATATAGACCTAGTTTTCATATTGCCCTTTCGGCAATTGTTCCAAATTGTTCTCCAGAATGGTTGGATAAGTGCACAAATCTACAAGAGTGCATTAGAGTCCTAATTTTCCCACATCCTTTCTAACATTGATCATTTTCCTTTTTTTGTCACCTTAGCCAATCTAATATGTGTGAGCTATTTTAATTTGCATTTCTCGAATCAAAGATGATTTGAAGCACTTTTATATGCCTATAGCTAGTTTTAATTTCTTCATCTGAAAATAGCAATTCATATTCTTTGACCATTTATCAATTGGAAAATGACTTGTATTCTTATACATTTGACTAAATTCTCCCTAGATTTTAGAAATGAGTGCTTTATCAGAAACAATACTTGTGAAAATTGTTTTCCAGCTTTCTTCAATTTTCTTTTTCCCTTTTTTTAATTTTTCCACTCTTTTTACACATTTTTTATTCTCATTTTGTACAAATGTTTTTTTACATTAATAAAATATTCTTGTTTACAAGTAAACAAAATATCCCTCCTCCCCCATGAATATAGATAGACTTGTTTGGGCGAAAAAAGTAAAGGGGAGAGAAAAAAATTAAAATAAAAAAATAATAATAGTAATAATTGTAGGTATGGCCAGGTGGTGCAATGGACGAAGCAACAGCCCTGGAGCCACGAGCACCCGAGTCCACATCCAGCCTTGTAAACCCAACAATCACCCAGCTGTGTGACATGCAAGCCACCCGATCCCCACTGCCCCGCAAAAAACACAAAAAAAAAAAAAAAAGAAAGAAAGAAAAGACCCAAAATAAAATAAAATAGTAATAATAGTAGGGGTGGCTGGGTGGCAGACAGAGCACTGGCCCTTGAGCCAGGAGCACCCGGGTCCAAATCCGGCCCCAGACACCCAAAGATCACCCCGCCATGTGGCCCCAGGCAGGCCATCCAGCCCCACCTGCCCTGCACCCTCCTCCAAACAATCATAAAAAAAAATGTGCTTGAGTCTTTGTTCCAACACCAACAACTCTGTCATGGGTGGATCTCATTCTTTATAAGTCCATCACAAAAGTTATTTCCATGTTTTTCCACCACTGCCATTGCTGATTGCAACTCCCTCCTTTCTTATTTCTCCACTACCATGTACTCTATTTTCTCTCTCCTTTCACTATGACTCTGCTGTAGGGTCACTGAGTGACACAGCAGAAAGATCCCTGGTCCTGGGGCCAAGAAGCCCTGAGCCCCCATACCACCCCTTAGGCCCAGAATCCACCTGGCCCTATGGTCCTGGTCAGGCCTTCCATTCCCAGCCCCTTGAAAGAAGTAAGAAAGAAAATGTGCTATATCTGGCCACTCTCCCCCCATGGTCCATCCTCTCCTCCTTTATCCACATCCCCACCCTTTCCCCCTGCTTCCCCCTCCTTCTTACTCCAGATGTCTATACCCCATTGAGTATATTTGCTGTTTCCTCTCCTAGCCATCTCTGATGAGAGCAAAGTTTCCCTCATTCCCCCTTGCCTCCCCCCTTCCATATCATTGCAATAGCTCATTATAATAAAAAAAATCTTACATGAAATATCTTGGACTATTCCCCCTCTCCTTTTTCTTTCTCCCATTACATTTCCCTTTTTTTCTATTGACTCCATTTTACACCATATTTTATCTTCGAATTCAGCTTTCTCCTGTGCTTCAACTATAAAAGCTCTCTCTACCTGCTCTATTAACTGAGAAGGTTCATATGAGTATTATCAGTGTCATTTTTCTATGTGGGAATACATGCAGTTCATCATCATTAAGTCCCTCATATTTCCCCCCTCTTCTCCAATCTCCATGCTTCACCTGAGTCCTGTATCTGAAGATCAAACCTTCTGTTCAGCTCTGGCCATTTCAAAAGGAACCTTTGAAATTCCCCTGGTTCATTGAAAGTCCATCTTTTTCCCTGGAAGAGGACATTCAGCCTTGCTGGGTAGTTCATTCTTGGCTGCATTCTAAGCTCTTTTGCCTTCTGGTATATTGTATTCCAGGCCCTACAAGCTTCCAATGTAGCTGCTGCTAAGTCCTGAGTGATCCTGACTGCAGCTCCACGATATTTGAACTGTGTCCTTCTGGTTGCTTGTAATATTTTCTCTTTGACTTGGGAGTTCTGGAACTTGGCTATAATATTCCTAGGGGTTGGTTTTTTTGGGATCTCTTTCTCTGGGGGATCGGTGGATTCTCTCCATTTCTATTTTGCCCTCTGCTTCTAGAATATCAGGGCAATTTTCCTGTAGTAATTCTTTGAAAATGATGTCAAGGCTCTTTTCCTGATCATGACTTTCAGGTATTCCAATAATTTTCAAATTATCTTTCCTTAGTCTGTTCTCCATATCAGTTGTTTTGTTCAATGAGATATTTCACATTTTCTTCTAATTTTTCATTATTTTCGTTTTGAAGTATTGATTCCTGATTTCTGTTAAATTCATCAATCTCCCTGAATTCTATTCTTTGTCTGAAGGATTTGTTGTCCTCAGAGAGTTTTCTTATCTCTTTTTCCATCTGGCCAATTTTGCTTTTTAAAGTATTCTTCTCCTCAATAACTTTTTGAACTGTTCTATCCATTTGACCTAAGCTGGTTTTTAGCATGCTATTTTCTTCAGCATTTTTTTGGATTTCCTTGACTAAGCTGTTGACTTCATTTTCATGTTTTTCCTGCATCTCTCCCCTTTCTTTTCCCAGTTTTTCTTCCAACTCCCTCATTTGATTTTCAAAGTCTTTTTTGAGCTCTATCATTGCCTGAGCCCAATTTCTGTTTTTTCTTTGAGTTTTCAGATGCAGGAGCTTGTGCTTCCTCATCTTCAGACTGAGTATTTTGGTCCTTCTTGGGCTCATTTGCAAAATATTTCTCAATAGTCTTCTTTTTGTTTCTCTGCTTGCTCATTTTCTCAGCCCGGGCCTGGTATGGGGTGTTTCTTGAGCTTTTGGGAAACTCCCACAAGGGTCTCAGTGTGTGAGGCTCTGTCCTCCTTCCTGGTATGTGAATGACCATAAGTGCCCCCCTCTACCACGGGGCTGAGGTGGGGGGGGCTGCTGTTCTATGGGGCGGCCTAGACTGTTGTCAGGATCTGAATGTGGTCAGAGCCCCAGAGTCCTGTTCCAGGGGTAGAGGACAGAGCTAGGCAGTCTCTCTTCACTCCCCTCCCTCAGCTCAATGGGCTCATGCCCTGGGGGCTCCTGCTTACGGGTTCTGCCTGCTTCTGTTTCCTGGATCAGGGCTGGGGAAAGAGGATGCTGCTTGCTGTGTGCCCTGAGGGCTGGGCTCCACGTGTTGTCTCTGGCAGAGGTCCCCCGATGTTCCCCCACTGTGTGCCCAGTGCTCCTCGGGGTGCAGCTCAGGAGACTCACCCACTGCTGTGAGCTGAGACCCCCAGCACCCTGGGGCTGCCTCCGGGAGGCTGAGGTTCTTTGGCTCTGGCGCGCCACCCCTCTAGCAGGCCGCCTCTCCAATCCTGGGGAGCAGAACCTTTCTGCTCTTTTCCCGGTTACCTTGAGTAGGAGAACTGCCTCACTGGGTCCCTTTGTGGGTTCTGTCTCTCAAAAGTTTAGTTAGAGTCCTTAGCTGATGAATTTTATCAGAGAGCTCCTAAGACTCCATCCCTTCTTGTCACCATCTTGGCTCCGCCCCTTTCTTCAATTTTCTAATCTTGGTTTCATTGGTTTTGTTTGTGCAAAGGAATTTTAATTTAGTGTAGTCAAAATGATCCATTTTGCAATTTATAATGTTCTCTATCTCTTCTTTGGTCATAAACTTCTCCCTGTTTCCATAGATCTAATAAATAGATTACTCAGGCTCTATGTTTAAGGAAGATAAGTAAAGATTTCTTGCAGAAGGTTGAATTTTGGCTAAAACCTCAGAAAAGTCAGAAGAAAAAGTCACGGAGGAAGAGAATTCCAAAGATGGCAGAGGGGCATTTGCAATGATCAAAGTGGGGTGTGCATGTGTTATGTAATGAAAAGCAAGGTCGGGGACAGCTAGGTGGCATAGTGGATAAAGCACCGGCCTTGGAGTCAGGAGTACCTGGGTTCAAATCCGGTCTCAAACACTTAATAATTAGCTAACTGTGTGGCCTTGGGCAAGCCACTTATCCCCATTGCCTTGCAAATACTAAAAAGAAAAAAGAAAAAAAAAGAAGAAAAGCAAGGTCAATAATACTGGATCAGTGTATGCTGGAATAATTAAGTTCTAAGAAGTTTGGAAAGATAGGAACAGGCTGAATGGTGAGGACCTTTAAAAGGTAAGTGAAAAGTTTATTTGATTCTGGAGGAAAGAGGGAGCCACTGAAGTTAAATAAATAGAACAGTGTTAGTTATATCTATACTTTGAAACCATAATCAACAGCTTAGTAAGAGATGGAATAGATTGGGGATAGATTTGATAGAGCAAAGCCATCCAGAAGGCTCTAACAAAAGCTCCAGAAAGAAGCAATTATGTCCTACATTGGAGTGGTGGTAGTGTCAACATATGGAATGGAAAATAAAATCCAGAATATAGTTAAAAGGGAGATACATTTTAATCTACTTTAACTACCCTGATAGGATAGAATGCTGCCCTGAATCTAATAAGAGGGAAACTATGAGTCTATATGTTGTTTCAATACATTGATTGCAAAAGTTGAGAATATGTGTTTAAAGATAAAGTTTTTGTTTATTATTTTTTTGGAAAAACCTTGAGTGTTTTGGTAAACTATGTTTAGTACAAATTAGTAGTAGGATAGGGAAGTCAAAAAGTCTCTACAAACTTGGTCTGATTTAAGAGACATATGGTTGTAGGACTAAGATATCATGGGGGCTATAATCTGTCCTTTCCAGACCACAACTGAACTATGTTATCCCCCATTTAATAGCTGAGGAACCTGAGACAGACACAGGTTGTTATTACATAAGATTATATAGCTACTAAGTGTCTGAGGTCATATTTGAATATAGGTCTTCCTGACTCCAGACCAAGAGATTTATGCACTGCTCAACCAGATGCCTCACTACATTTAAGAAAAAAAGTTTCAACTATAGTTCCCAGAGGAAAGCAACCAGAAATATGAAGGTATTCAAGATCCTATTATATAAGGATCAACAGAAGGAACTGGGAATTTTTAGCCTGGAGAAAGGATTTCTGGGAGAACGTGATAGCTGTCACTAGCTATTTTAAAGCTGATACCATGGAAAAGAGATTAGGTATGTTTTCCTTGACTCAGAATGTCAGAATTAAGATAAAAGGGAGAACACTGCAAAGTATGAAATTAAAGTTTGATATAAATAAATTTTTTTCTTATACTTTGATTTTTGTCAAATTAGAATGGACTTCCTCAGGAAATAATAGGCTTCCCCTTCATTGGAGGTTTTCAAGCAAAGTCTGCATGCTTTCTCTGATATGGTTTGATAATGATTGTTCTGAAACTGTGAGGGTATTCAATTTCTCTGTAACACTCTCTAGTTCAAATCCCTTCTTTTTCTACTTCCTTTAGTATTTCCATTCCCTTTTTCTCTCTCCCTTTCACCCCACTCTCTCTCTCTCTCTCTCTCTCTCTCTCTCTCTCTCTCTCTCTCTCTCTGTATATATATATATATATATATATATATATATATATATATATATATATTGATAGGACAGTTGATAGATAGATAGATGATAATGATAAATGGACAGATGAGAGATAGATGAGAAAGACAGACAGAGAGAGAGAGAGAGAGAGAGAGAGAGAGAGAGAGGAATTTACTATCGGCGTGGTCTATCATCAGTGCACTGATGATAAATTCTTCAACTTGAAAATGCTACAAGCCAAGATCAAAGTGGAGAGGAAGTATTCATGCATGATTGTCTGTTTGCAGATGACTGTATACTCATTTCAGCTTCTGAAGCTGAATAGTACAAAGTATGAATCTATACTCTGCTGTTTGTACTAATTTTGGCCTAACAATTTCCACCAAGAAAACCCAGGTGCTCCCTTGGCCAGTGCCATACCTATCCATATGTGGAACCATCAGTTACAACAAATGGAGAAATTTTGAATACTGTGGATATGTTCACTTACCTTGGCAGTATACTTTCCAGTGAATTTGATTGAATATTGATAATGAGGTTGACATATGCATTGTCAGAGAACCTTTCTCAAGCTAAAATGCCAATCATTCCAACATTACTACAGAAAGTGCAATTACAATGGACTGGTCATGTTGTTCAAATGACAAAGATACACTAGACAAAAAAAAAAACTATTTTATGGAAAATTCACACAGGGCACCACTGAGTGAGAGTGTGTGTGTGTGGGGGGGGTCAGAAAAAGTGATACAAGGACTCTGAAAGTCTTTCTGAAGAAGTCTGGAATTGATTGTACAGCACGGGAGACACTGGAACAGCACCACCAAGCATGCTGTGCCCTCATCAGAGAAGGTGGTGTGCTCTATAAGTAAGACAGAATGGAAGCAGCTCAAAGAATGTGAGAGATGTGCAAGTATAGGGAACCCACCCTAGGTATTCCCATGGATTATTACTATCTAACCTGTGGTAGAATATTCTGAACTAATAGTGGTCTGATCAGCCAAAGTCAAACACACTCTAACTTGTCACTGGCACAGTGATGTTGTTTTGATCTTTTTTGATAACATATCATTAACAAAGGACAGGAACCAACACCCCCCTTTTTCTCCAATTCTCTCCAATTCTCTCTCTCTCTCTCTCTCTCTCTCTCTCTCTCTCTCTGTCTCTGTCATTCTTTCTGCCTCTGTCTGTTTGTCTCTGTGTCTGTCTCTCTCTGTCCCTCTCTCTGTCTCTAACTCTTCTTCTCACTCTCCTCTTTCCATCTTTATGTATAAATACATATATGTATATGTTTGTGTATGTAATAAACAAAAATACAGTATATGTAATACAAATACAAATGCACATAAATAAATTACAAACAGGTTAATTTCTTCAGCACCACAAGGAAAATGGTAGCAATGAAAATGTTGCATTAACATTGTCAAAGAGGATATAAGAGCAGGAAATACATCCTTTTCAATGCAAATAATTTTTCATACCTTGTAAGTGAACTGAAAACATTTAGGACAGTTCCTGGAATACCTCATATGCTCAATAAATGTTGATTGAATGATTGTTACATCCTTGTAATAAGGAGCCCGACTTGGCCAACATGTTCCCCTGAAAGGACATAAGAATATAAATTTGATCTAAAGTTGTAATACTCAAAATGTTGTCTATAGACTGATAGGGTTTTCAGAGCATCTTCAAGATCAAATTTGCTTTCATACTATTTCTTACACATTATTTATCTATTAAAACATTACTCCCTTTTTTTAACTACATGCATGAATTTTCTTCATGAACTTCAACTGAAACATATATGATAAATTGGATACAGAAGCAGATATGTAGATACAACTTTCTTAAGTCAGACATCAAAGAGATTTGCAAAAAGTATATGAAGTAATTTCATTCCTCATTATTTTTTTGTTTTGGAAATTACAGCTACTTTAAAATATTTTATTTTTGTTAACATGTACCAGATTTATTATAATTATTAATATTTGAAATTTTGATAAATGTTTTTGTAATTTATTTTATTTTAATTCATGTAATAAAACAAGTATTTCCAGACCAAAGTGTGTGTGTTTGTGTGTGTGTGTGTGTATTTTTTTTTTTAGGTTTTTGCGAGGCAATGAGGTTAAGTGGCTTGCCCAAGGTCACACAGCTAGGTAATTAAGTGTCTGAGGCCAAATTTGAACTCAGGTCCTCCTGACTCCAGTGCCGGTACTCTATCCATTGTGCCACCTAGCCATCCTCAAACCATAGTATATTAAAAAAAGATGTTTGCACATATAACTTAAAGTCTACCATGTATAGCTTGCTATTCCCTCCAAATATACAATGAAATTATCATGTAAATTTTTTGTTTCTTTTTTTTACCTTCTCTCTGTCCTAAGTATGACTATTATTAGACACAAAGGTATACATACATATACATATATATTGTATACTTGAAAAATTATTCTATACATCTATTTATCAATTTTTTCACTGGATACAGATTGTATCTTTCTTCATGTGTTCTTTATTTTTAATTTGTTTATTTATAATAGTCAAAAATTACTTAGTTCAGGCGGCTAGGTGGCGCAGTGGATAAAGAACTGACCCTGGAGTCAGGAGTACCTGGGTTCAAATCCAGTTTCAGACATTTAGTAATGACCTAGCTGTGTGGCCTTGGTCAAGCCACTTAACCCCATTTCCCTCGCAAAAAAACCTAAAAAAAAAAAAGAAAAAAAATGACTTAGTTGCTCAATCATGTTTGAAAAAATATAGTTGTTACTATATACAATATTCTCTTGGTTCTGCTCACTTCGCTCTTCAAAATTTCAAGCAAGGCTTTCCATGACCTTATAAGATCACTGAGCTCTTCATTTCTTATAACTCAATAGTACTGCATCACAACTATATGCAACTTGTTCAGCTATTCCCCAGTTGACAGGGATCCGTGAAGTTTCCAGTTCTTTATCACCACAAAGAGAGCCACTATAAATATCCTGTTCCCATTCAAAGTATTAATTACTATTTGTGAATTTTCTTCTATCTTATTTTTACTATTTTCTCAGTCTCTTTTTTAAATTTATTCTTGTTACTCATCTTCTAATTTATATTTATATAAAATTATCTCTAATTTATATTTTATTTTCTAATATATTTAATCCCAATATGTTTAAGACACTTTTGAAAACCTCTTTGGTGTTCTCAATAATTTTTAGGAGAGCAAAGGATTCTTGAGACCAAAAGGCACTAGAACTGCTAGCCTAATTATGCCCAGCTCCAAAATCAATGAACGTCTCACAGAAGAGAGTCTGGGCACTCTTCTTCCTCACTACAAGGGGGTGGGGGTGGGCAAATAGTCTGTTAAAGTATCATGTACATTTTCAGAAAAACTCTCTGTATGACTTGTAATTGCTTAATTGCTTCCCCCCCCTTCTTTACAAGGTAAGATTTAATCTAGAGGGGATGAGGTTGGAAATGATTGATGAAATGCCAGACATCATCAGTAAAATGTATCTTTAAAATTTCCAATTCTTATTGGTTCAGTTCCATCTTGATTAGTTTCTGAGACTAAAGGATTCAAGAGCAGGATTTAGTTCCATGTTGTTTATAATTAATTTTACTTTGATTAAGAGAAGCATTTCAGGTTTCAATTCTTTCTGCTCACTTATACTGGTTTTGTGTCCTTGAGCAGCATGTGAATTAATATAAATAGTGGTGGAACTGGAACCAAGAAGACTTAAATTCAAATCCAAATTCAGACTTTTGTAGTTGTATCACATAAACTAGTGTGTCTTCCTCAGTTCCTTTGTCTTTAAAATGGGCAAAATAATATCTAACTCCCAAGATTACTATGAAGAAGAAAATGAGTTATTATTTGTAATGTGTTTCACAGTTCTTAAAGAATCATATAAAAGCTATGTAGCAGCAGCAGCTGTAGCACTGTTCAAGGAAACTCTAGTCTGCACGAATGAAGGAATTTTTCACAAGGATTTTTCTTGTGAAGTTTGCTCATTTTCAGTCAGCATTATTTAAGAAAGTCGATAGAAGAATATTTTAGTCTGAGGAATCATATTATTGAAAAATTAGTGTTGAAATTCTTACGAAAATCTATGAGATGTTGTAATACTTTGATGTAAGTATTTTTAAAATATATTTCAACAATTAAAATGTTTGGTACTGAATCCAAAAACTAGTCTAAAAATAAAGTCAATAATTTACCAGTGGATCAAAAATCCTAAATTAACACCACCAGCATAATTTGAACATTCCTTTTTCTAATATCAATGATTTATCATATAGATATAACACCTGCTTGTAAAGGTATATGGATTTATCCAAGTTGATGACATGATATACATATCTTTCCCAAATTCCAGTAAATACATGTGTTCTGACAGTCTTTCTTCCACACTAAACTATTAAAACATTCCTATATAATGAAGCATATCTTGTGGATGCCTGAGACAGCCTATTTTTCATTGAAGGATATTTGTACTATATATAATATCTGTTCCGTTTATTGAAACTGGTTGTATCCAAGTCTACAAAAATGGAAAGGAAAGGGAGAGAACTTGCAGCTATAAACACGAGAAGAATTTTCAAAGAATTTCTTAAAAACTATAAAAAAAAAAACAGGGAGCAACTTTCCTAAGGGAATGATGGAAGAGTCCTACCTGGCACTATGAATTATTTATTTTGCATTCTTGATTGGATTAGACAGTTAGCCTAAAAGAATTATCAACTGGCCATTGTAATTTCTTTTATATTTTATCAACTTACCAAATATCTTATTAAACTTAATTATGAAATATGATAAAAGAATATCCATTTTTAAAACCTCAGTTCAATAGGAGATGAGATTACAAAAAGATAGGAGAGGAAGAAGAGAAAATAAGTGAAATAGATCTGTGTAGGGCATCCATCTAAAGTGGCATGATTGGGATACAGCAGAAATTATAAACTATACATAAATCCATGATCTGTGCAATTTTTTTCCATGTCTTCCTATAATCTATCAATAGCCCATCCATTATATTGAATATCTTATGCTATACAGCTTCACCGTTTGCAATCCACCTTTGCCCAACTCTCAAACATGGCTCCAAGAAGCTTTGAATGAACAGTAGCCATAAACATAAGATACTTTTAATCCTATGCAAGGCTTCAGTTATAAATCTTATCTCAACAGATAGGTTAAACCAGATTTGGAGGAATCAAACCCATTGGTGAGTAAGAAAGATATCTTTCCCAAAGCATATGAAGACTTTCCCAGGGGAATATAAAGATGAGAACAATTTGTTCCTACAGTCACAAAAATGACTAAAGTTGTTGCCATGGGGTATTTAGAGATTGGTCAGACATTGAAGACACCAAGGTCATCCACTGGATGATTGTCAGTAGTCCTGATGTTTCTCTTGCTACTGAACTTCAATGATTTTAGGAAGAGAGTGAGGCTGATGAATTTGCACAATTCTGCTTCATTTAAATCCAATTCAGGCACAAATCAAAACATCACCTTATGATGTCATTGTTCCTCTTTGAAAACAAAGGATGAACAAAAATATTAGCAAATGCTGGGTTTTGATGCTATTATAAATGCAAAAGTATCATTGCAAATGCATACAATGATGCAATATCATCTTTTAAAATATCAACTGAAATTTACATTATCCAGACAACCCTTCTTTCATTTTCCCAAATGGTGCAATATGCCAATATCCCTCATGACCAAGCATAACCATATGTCTCCTTCTTCTATATGTTGCACAATAAATACATTGTTGAATGAAATTAACTCTACACTCTACCATTCTCTTTGCCAACTCTTTTCATAATTTCTTACATCATAAAATTCTCAGTACCCTCATGTTGCATTGGCTTCTCCTTACAAACAGAAGAAGGAACTTTTATGCAGAAATGGAATAAAAACTTAAGGTACTACCCGCTTTGAAGAGTATTTTTATTTTTAAGGAGTATCAAAGAAAAATAGCAATAGGAATTTCAAATGAGATAATAAGATATTACCTGTAAATCCCTTTACAGGACTGCTTTCTACCTTCAATGTTCACCTGAGCCACTGAACTCTCGTTTGTGACTTTAAAATGCATAGCGGTCACACCCCAGCAAACCATTTCAGCTCTGGGCTATACCAGGTTGTGTGTAACCAAGGTCATCCAATTTTCTTGAATCAGTCTTACCATTGGATCAAGATGACTTGGAAGAGATAGTGAGGCCATGCAACTCTGTCTCACTTAAATTCAATTTACACATGTATCAAAAAGCATCACCCATACCACTTTACCATTCCTATCTCAAACTCCTGTGGTGACAGGCAAGTGTTGAAGCAGCAGGTGCAGATACACTGGGAGCTGTAGTCAGAACCCTGCACCCAGGAGGCCCACCTGGTCATAGGGTCATTTTCACACTGAAAACAGCTGTGGGATTCAGCAATCCCTTGGGGGACTGAGCAGTACTTTTAAAGACAGCGCTGTTCATCTTCTGATATGAGGAAGGAAAAATTGTCTGATTGCCCAATCCTGGTCTGATTACAAGTTGGAATTCCATCCTGCATTTGAGAAACAAAAAGAAATCTACAAAAACGTCTTCAAAGAAGATTCCACTCACTATCAGAGCATTGAATGTCTGCACACTCAAAGGCTACACAAATTCCAATAGACCTGAAAGACACTCAACTCTTCTTGTGAGAGAACTCAGTAGGTATCAAATCCAAATAGCAACCCTGAGTGAAATAACACCTGCAAATGCAGGGCAGATTACTGAATTTAGAACTGGATACACATTTTTCTGGACTGACATAAAATTAAATTTCATCTGCCTTCTTAACCCTTTCTGTTCTCTTCTGTTCATAAGCCCTATCTGAAGTTATAATGGCTCTCAGGGAGGTGACCATCTTCTAGATCAGTCTATTGAGAAATACTTTGGCAAGAATCTTATCAACAATGTCTAAAAGAGAAATATCCCTGTGATTGTCACAGGATAATCTATTCCCTTCTCCTTTATAGAGATGGATGATGAAGGTATCCTTGAATTCCTGGGGGGACAATCTCTTCAATGTTATATAATCTGCAAAATTCTAGTCATCTTTTGGATGAGCAAAGAACTTGGAATAGAATCGGCATCAGGTGCTTTGGCCCTGAAAAGGAGTCAAAGGGAGTGACATGAAGCTGGGGTAGTTTTACAATTAAAACTAATCTAGGGGCAGCTAGGTGGCGTAGTGGATAAAGCACCAGCCTTGGAGTCAGGAGTACCTAGGTTCAAATCTAGTCTCAGACACTTAATAATGACCTAGCTGTGTGGCCTTGGGCAAGCCACTTAACTCCATTTGCCTTGCAAAAACCTAAAAAAAAACTAATCTAGTCAATGTTCTTGAATGCCTATGAAAAGGAGTGAATGACAGGCCTATAACAATGAGATTTCTACTTCCAGGAAAATGCCACCCACCATCATCAGCACCTATGCTCCCACATGATATACCCTGGTGAAGTCAGAGAAAACTTTTATGAAGATGTGGAGACAAGCATATAATTCTGGATGACTTTAATTCTAGAGTTGACTCAGATTATTAGATCTTGGGAAGAATGGAATTGGAAATAGCAACAGCAATGGTCACCTTCTACTGAACACTTTTTCAGCTCATACCTTCTCATCACAAATGTCTTCTGTTTGCCTAAATGCAATAAACCTGCCTGGATACTGCCTTGTAGAAATCATTGGTATCTATTAGACTATATGATAGCAGGAATAAGAGACAGACAGAATGTGAGTGACAAAGGCAATATGAGGTGCAGAGTGCTGAATTGATCATAAACTCATCCCCTCTAAGCTAAATGTTCATATTCAACAAAGTGATGACCCCAAGGCAAAATGAATACTAGAAGAATTAATGTCAAGAAATTAGAGTGTCTCTCTGAATGGGAACAGTTTTTGCTAATTTGGAGGGAAAATTGAGCCAACACGTAAATGGCAATATTGGAGCACAAAAGGAGTGGACAGCTTTCAGAGATCTGGTGTACAGAACTGTATTTGCTCATCCATCTCAGAACACTCCCAGACACCAAGACTGGTTTGATAAAAATGATATGAGTAATAAAGGACCTGCTAAATGAAAAAGGAAAACTCCACAGAGTTTATCAGTAGAATATTCATCCATATCTAAGTTGGCAGCATTTGATTCCAAAATACAAGTGAACCCTGGAGAGATGCAGGACTCTTTGGCTCAGTAAGAAGGTAGATGAAATTCAATGTTAAGCAGACAATAACAAAATGCTTTTGTGATGCCCTGTTGCATTCACATTGACTAATGATCAGGATGTGATCATAGAGAGATGAGCAGAACACTTTCATAGTGTTCTTAAAAGACCATCAACAATCAATGCAGAAGTCATTGACCATTTACCTCTAGTAGAAACCAAATAGTTCCTACCTGAAATTTCAACTGAAGAAGAGGTTTTGAATGCCATTAGTCTCCTTTCAAGGGCCAAAACACCAGATGCCTATTCTATTCCAAGTTCTTTGCTCATCTAAAAGATGACTAGAATTTTCCAGGTTATATCTTCAAATTCAACTCTCTCCTGTGCTTCATCTATAAAAGCTCATTCTACCTGCTCTATTAAATGAGAAGTTTCATATGAGTATTATTAGTATCATTTTTCTATACAGGAACACATGCAGTTAATCAACATTAAGTCTCTCATATTTTACCCTTCTCCTACACTCTCTCTACTTCACCTGAGTCCTGTATTTGAAGATCAAATTTTCTGTTCAGCTCTGATCGTTTTAACAGGATCAACTAAAATTTCCCCGGTTCACTGAAAATCCTTCTTTTCCCCTAGAATAGGATGTTCAGTTTTTCAGGGTAGTTGATTCTCAGTTGCATTCCAAGCTCTTTTGCTTTACAGAATATTATATTCCAAGCCCTACGAGCCCTTAATGTAGTTGCTGCTAAGTCCTATGTGATCCTGATTGCAGCTCCACAATATTTGAATTGTGTCCTTTGGGCCATTTGTAATATTTTCTCTTTGACTTGGGAGTTCTGGAACTTGGCTATAATACTCCTGGGAGTTGTTTTCTTTTGGATCTCTTTCCAGGGGAGATCAGTGGATTCTCTCAATTTCTATTTTGCCCTCTACTTCTAGGATATTTGGGCAATTTTTCTGTAGGAATTCATTAAAAATGAGGTCAAGGCTCTTTTCCTGATCGTGATGTTCAGGTATTCCAATAATGTTTAAATTATCTTTCCAGAATCTGTTTTCCACATCAGTTGTTTTTTCAATGGGATGTTTCACATTTTCTTCTAATTTTTCCTTCTTTTGGTGTTGAAGTATTGTGTCTTGGCTTCTAGTAAAGTCAACAGCTCCATTGTAGATCTGAAGGATTTATTTGGCTTAGAGAGCTTTCTTATCTCTTTTTCCGTCTGGCCAATTCTGCTTTTTATTTTTATTTTTTAGGTTTTTGCAAGGCAAACTAGGGTTAAGTGGCTTGCCCAAGGCCACACAGCTAGGTCATTTTTAAGTGTCTGAGGCTGGATTTGAACTCAGGTACTCCTGACTTCAGGGCTGGTGCTCCTTCCACTGTGCCACCCAGCCACACCCCCCCCACTCTGCTTTTTAAAGCATTCTTCTCAATAACTTTTTGAACCGTTTTATCTATTTATACATTTGACCTTTGCTGGTTTTTAACATGTTATTTTTCTTCAGCATTTTTTGGATCTCCTTAATATAAGCTTCTGACTTCTTTTTCCTGCATCTCTCTCATTTCTTTTCCCAATTTTTCTTCTCTCTCCCTCACTTGACTTTCAAAATCTTTTTTGAGTTCTGTAAAAGTCTGAGCTCAATTTCTGTTTTTTTGGAGTCTTTAGATGCAGAAGCTTCTACTTACTCATCTTCAGACTAAGTATTTTGATTCTTCTCAGTATCATAGACAATGTATTTCTCAATGGTGTTCATCTTTTTTCTTTCTGTTTACTTATTTCCCCAGCCTGTGCCTGGTTTTGGGTTGCTTCCTGAGCTTTTGAGTATTATTGGGACATCACCCCATAAGGATCTCAGTGTGTGTGTGTGTGTGTGTGTGTGTGTGTGTGTGTGTGTGTGTGTGTGAAACTCTGTCTTCCTTCATGGTCCGTGAATGACCACAAGCATCCCCCTCTGCCACAGGGTTGAGTTGGCAGGGCCCTGCTGTTCTATGGGGGGGGGGGGGCTAGACTGCAATCAGGAACTGAATGTGGTCAGAAACCGAGTCCTGTTCCAGGTACAGAGAACAGACCTCAGAAGTCTCTCTCCATTCCCCTACCTTTGGTAGGCTGAGCACTCAAGTAGGCTGAGCCCCTCAGTTGCCTGGGGGCTCCTGCTTCTGGGTTCCTGGATCTGGGCTGCCAGGGCCACCACTGCTTGATGAGTGCGCTGAGGGCTGGGCTTCGTGCTTACTCTGGCAGAGGTAACCCCACTGATCTTCCAAGTTGTGCCCGGTGCTCCCTGGGGTGTAGTCAGGAAACAGCGGCCCCCACTGCCATGAGCCATGGCTCCCAGGAGCCCTGGGCCTGCCTCTGGGAGGCTGAAGTTCCTTCACTCTGGTGGAGTGGAACCTTTCCAATATTTTCCAGGTTACCTTGATCTAGAGAATTGTCTCACTGGATCCCTCTGTGGGTTCTGTCTGTCAAAAATTTAGTTAAAGTCATAATTTTATGATTTTTGAAATATGGTGAGAGCACCTAAGAGAGACTCTTCTCCTGTAGCCATCTTGGCTCTGCCCCCTTCTTGGTTTATTTTTTAATCTCATTTGAGATGTAGCTCTAGTAGTGGTTTTGAGAAGTCTAAAGCTATGTATGCATGTTTCTTGTGAAATGATGGTATAGTTCCAAATTGTTCTACATATTGTTTAAATACATAAGGATTTAATTATCTCTACCAACATGTTAGTTATTATTAAAGAACTTTAGAATCCACTGGTTTTAAGGTGTGTGGAAGCCTCCATTCCATCATTCTTAATTTCCTTATCTAACCCTTTAAAACTTGTTACTCAATAGCTTGTGTTACTATTTTTGTTGTTGGTTGTCCTTTATTCCCAATGACATGACATCAGGGAGATGATGCAATGATAAGCATCATGAATGTGAGCAAATTGGAATTGTGTGAGAGGGCCTATGGAAAGTCACCAACATCAGTTCCTCCTTTGGAGTCATCTGGTCCAGTGGCCATATATAGAACAGAACAACTGTAAATGGTCCTAGTAATGAGGATAATATTGTTTATCAAATAAAGCACATGCTTTTGATCTTAATACAATGAATGTAATCTCCCTTTTTCCTAAAGTTAGCTCATGCCCCCCACTGTAAGCAGTTAAACATCTGTGCATCCTAGATGAGATTCCTCCTTTCCTATATTAAACCTTTCTGCCATGTTGCATCTCCTTTTCATCTTTCTCACGTGTTCTGCAAATTGCTCTACATTTCTTAGTTTTGAATGGGTTAAAAGATTTATCCAGGGCTCACACAGAATAAGGATTTGAATTCATGTCCCTGACATCAAGATCAGTTCTTTGTATACTTTTTTACATTGCCTCTCACATAACTTTTGTATATTATTTAATAATATTTGTTCAAATACAGAAAGGGTCATTGTTACTTATGTATTTCATTATTGGAGGAAAGTTATCCATAAAGTTTTCTAGTACTAGAACTCAAATATTGTGTGAATTGACTTGCCAATAAAATGTTTTTAAGTAGCTTGATATAAAAATGTAGGAATAGCAAATGTCAATACCACAAATGCAGAATAGTGATATATATATATATATATATATATATATATATATATATATATATGCGGACAGGATCTGAATATATATATATATATATATATATATATATATATATATGCGGACAGGATCTGAAACCATGAAAATAGATAATAACATACTTGAGCACATGCATGTGCATGGGGAAAAGCTGCATGAACCTAGGGGAATCTTCAGAGAGTAGCAGGAGAATATACAACGGGCAGTCAGGGGAAAGAAGTGAATTTTCTGTCTTTTATAGGAAAAATAGTAAATTCTGAGACAGGAATACTTGTAAATAAGTTTGATAAGACAAAATGCCTTATAAGGACAGAATGACCAGTAGAAATGTTGACACTACAGAATTCTAAAATAATTCCAAAAGTAAAAATGGAAGAAAACTCACTTTAAAGATACCTTAATGTTAATGAAAATGTTTGCAAAAGATACAAAAATCAATGAAGAAGAATCTAAAGAAACATCTCCTCTTATTGCTAGCATGATCTACCTCTTTAAATTAGCCTGGGCACATCATATTTTATTACACAAGGAGAATATAAGAATGTGGGCAGTTAGGTGGCACAATGGCTATTACTAGACCTACAGTAAGGGAAACTCATCTTCCTGAGCTCAAATCTGGCCTCACACATCGCTAGATGTATAATCCTGAACAAATCACTTCATTCTTTTTGCCTCAGTTTCATCTTATTTGTAAAATGATCTGGAGAAGAAAATGGCAAATCACATCACTATCTTTGCCAAAAAAAATCAAAATGAGGATATGAAGAGTTAAACAGGTAAATTGAAGAGATGTGCATCAATTAGGGAATCGTTGAACAAATTGTGGTATGAATGTGAAGGAATACTATTGTTCTTAAGTTATCATGAGCAGGTAGATTTCAGAAAACCCTGTAGAGACTTAAATGAACTGAGTGAATTGAGCAGAATCAGAAGAACAGCAACATTGTATGATGACTAACTATGCTAGACTTAGTTCCTCTTAGTAGTTCTGTGATCAAAGGCAGGAAATTTCCAAAGGTTAGTTGTTGACCAGTTCATCATTGACATTATTCCATTAAATCTCAGTCTGTAAGGTTGATTTTTTTTCTTGGAATTAGCCTAGTTTACCTTGTTATTAGCCTTTACTTTTTCATAAGAATGAATCTCAAGATCTAGAAGTACCTCTAATTAAATACTCAATGTGAACTTTACCATTATATTGCTGTGGAAATTAACTGTAAAAAGACAAAATAAATTTATTGAAAATGTCATCCACATCCAGAAAAACCTTTTGGAATCTGAATAATATCAAAGTATACCATTTCCACTTTTTAAATTTTGTTTTGTTTTTGCTCATTTTTGTTTTGATATTTCTTTGATTAATATGGGGAAATACATTAAACATGATAGTACATGAATAACATCAGATTTCTCATTGTTATGGGGAAGAGGAAATGAAGGGAGGGAGGTAGAAAAATGTGGAACTCAAAATCTTACAAAAATGAATTTTGAAAAATACATTTACATGTAATTAAAAAAAGTAAAAATTTTCAAAAGGACTAAAATGTCTAAAAAACAAGGAAAAATATAAGTTCCCAGAGGACAGGGGTAGTTTTCCTTATATTTATAAGAGCTAGAGAGATAAGACAGAGGAGATGGTTAATAACATCTGTTGAGTTAAAATACTATACAAAACATATGATCTCATTTTTGAGGTCTTGTTAATATTAACAGCTTGTATTTACATAGCACTTTGGAATTCTGGACGGTTGAATCTGTCAAGTAAGATACTGTTTGCTAAGTCAGAGAAGGCATGGCTACCGAATTCTATCCCAAATCTCATTAACCCCATCTTAAAATGAAAGAAATGGAAGTAGAAAGAGCCTGTATGACTTATCCAGAATAATGGATGTGGAATCAGAAACAAAATTTAAACCCAAATCTTGTCTTGATCAAAATACAATACGTTCTACTATGCTAAACTGTAGAATGTTAGTGAGCACCATAGTATGTAGATCATTGAGTTTTTGAGTCAGAAAGACTTGAGGTCAAGTGTGACCTCCGATTCCTAGAAGCTGGGTGACTTTAGGCAAGTCACTTAATCTCTCTGTGATTCAGTTTTCCAATCGATAAAATGTAAAAAAGCAGCTCCAATTTCTTAGGACTGCTGTGAGGATTAAGCTTAATAACAAAGAACTAATATTGTTATATCAAATTAAGTCATACAGTAGATACAGCATTTGATTTAGATCAAGAAGACTTGAGTTCAAATTCAGGCTCAGACATTTACTAACTGTGTGACCCTGCTTAATCCCTTAACTCGATTTGCCTCAGTTGCTGCATCTGTAAAATGAACAGGAGAAGGAAAATGCAAACCATTCTAGTATCTTTATCCAAAAAAATCTCAAAATGGGGTCAAGAGGAGTCAGATATGACTGTAAAGGTCTGAAAAACATCTGTAAAAGTGAGTGAATTACTTGAGGCAAACTTTTTTTAAAATAAATGTTTTTGTTTGCTGATTATTGTCTAGGAAATAAGATTTACAATAAAGTTATATCAGTATTGATGTTACTGCTAATGGATAGGAAATGTTTTGAATTACTTAATTTAGTTTATTGTATTTACTTTTTCATTTATTTTTGAATTTTACAATTTTTCCCTTCCCTTCCACCCCCACCCCCCGCATAGAAGGTAGAATGATGGTCTTTACATTGTTTCCATGCTATACATTGATCTAAATTGAATGTGTTGAGAGAAATCATATCCTTAAGGAAATAAAAAATAAAATATAAGAGATAGCAAGATTATATAAGATAACTTTTTTTAAAAAATTAAAGGTAATAGTCTTTGATCTTTGTGCAAACTCCACAATTCTTTCTCTGGATATAGATGGTATTCTCCATTGCTGATACCACAAAATTGTCCCTGATTGTTGCACTGATGGAATGAGCAGGTCCATCAAGGTTGATCATCACCCCCCAAGTTGCTGTTGTGATGTACAATGTTTTTCTGGTTCTACTCATCTCGCTCAGCATCAGTTCATACAAATCCTTCCAGGCTTTTCTAAATCCCCATCCCTCCTGGTTTCTAATAGAACAATAGTGTTCCATGTCATACATATACCACAGTTTGTTCAGCCACTCACCAATTGATGGACAGTCACTCAATTTACAATTTTTTGCCAACACAGAGGTGCTATGAATATTGTTATACAAGTGATGTTTTTACCCTTTTTCATGATCTCTTCAGGGTATAGACCCAGTAGTGGTATCGCTGGATCAAAGGTTATGCACATTCTTTTACCCTTTAGGTGGAATTCCAAATTGCTCTCCAGAAAGGTTGGGTGAGTTCACAAATCTGCCAACAATGCATTAGTGTCCCAGATTTCCCACATCTCTTCTAGCATTGATTACTGTCCTTTCTGGTCATATTGGCCAGTCTGAGAGGTGTGAGGTGGTACCTCAGAGATGCTTTAATTTGCATTTCTCTAAAAAGTAATTAGAGCATTTTTTCATTTGACCATGAATTGCTTTGATTTCCTCATCCATAAATTGTCTTTGCATATTCTTTGAACATTAGTCAATTGGGAAATGACTTGTTTTTTTTTTTATAAATTTGACTCAGTTCTCTATATATTTTAGAAATGAGTCCTTTGTCAGAAATACTAGTTGTCAAAACTGTCTCCCAGGGGCATCTAGGTGGAGTAGTGTATAGAGCACTGACCCTGGAGTCAGGAGTACCTGAGTTCAAATCCGGCCTTAGACACATAATAATCTTAGACACATAATAATTACCTAACTGTGTGGCCTTAGGCAAACCACTTAACCCCATTTGCCTTGCAAAAAACCTAAAAAAAAACTGTCTCCCAATTTACTACATTTCTTTTGATCTTGGTTACAGTGGTTTTCTCTGTGCAACAGCTTTTTAATTAAATTTTGATCTAATTCATTTAATTAATTAATTAATTAATTAATATGATTAATAATTTTGATGATCTAGTTTGTTTTTAATGATGTTCTCCATCTCTTCCTTGGTTATAAACTACTTCCCTTTCTATAGATCTGACAGGTAAACTATTCATTGATCTCTCAGTTTCTTTATAATATTATATTTTATATCTAAATCCTGTATCCATTTTGATCTTACCTTGGTATAGGGTGTGAGGTGTTGGTCTAATCCAACTTTCTGCCATACTAACTTGCAATTTTCCCAACAGTTTTTATTGTAGAGAGAGTTTTTTATCCCCAAAGCTGGACTCTTTGGGTTTATCAAACAACAGATTACTATATTTGCTTCCTGGTATTTCTTTTGCACCTTGTCTATTCCACTGATCCAAAAGTCTATTTCTTAGCCAATACCAGACAATTTTGATGACTGCTGCTTTATAATTTTAGATCTTGTAAGACTAAATTCCCCTTCTTTTGCACTTGCTTTCATTAAATCCATGGAAATTCTTAACTTTGTATTTCTCCATATGAATTTATTTACAATTTTCCTAGTTCATTAAAGTAATTTTGGGGGGCATTTTGATTGGTAGTGCACTAAGTATGCAGTTTAACTTAGGTAGAATTGTCATTTTGATTACATTAGCTTGGCTTACTGCAGAGAAGTTGACGTTTTCCCAGTTATTTACAATATTGAATAGTAGTGGTGATAATGCGCATCCTTGTTTCACCCCAAATATTTTTAATGTAACTTCTTGCTTCCTTCTATTGATAATAAGCTGACACAAAATGTACTTTAGTCATATTCAATTATCTTCAGTTGCCTCCTCCACCTTTAGTTAGACCTTTTCAGTCAAGTCTAGTTTTCTTACCTATAAAATGAGGATGATAATAATGCAAACCACAAAGCTGGTTGTGATGAAGAAATGATATTTTAAAAAATACTCGGAATAATGTCTGGCTCATAGTAGGTATTTAATTATCACCTTCCCTTTTTTCATTAAGAGGAATAAAATGTGTCAACATATTTTGAACACAATGCCAAATTGTTTAAAACAAGGGATTTCAGCAAAAGTGGACAAATTGACTGTTAATTTTTGAAAAATGTTAAAAAGTTCTAGGTCTTAAGATATTTGACTAAATTTCTTTTACCTTTTTACAATGAATTTCTGCAGTAATATAATCAGAAACTTCAGCATTAAGTATTCTAGTAGAGGTACTTCTAGATCTTGAGATTCATTATAATAAAAAATTAAAGGCTCATAACAAGGTAAACTCGCCTAATTCAAAGAAACAGTCAACCTTACAGATTGAGATTTAATACAATAAGGCCAATGATGTACTAGTAAATTTTCAATAACTGATCCTCTGCAAAAAAAGGTGTGCAGGGTACATATTTAATTTTAATCTACATTATTGAAACTTGCCCTATTACTCAATGAAAAGAAAAATAAACCACCTAATTTGTAATGTTTGCTGCTTTCCTAGAGGTAAATACTCAAACTAAAATTTTAATAATTGGCTCTCTCCACCTAGTATAAGCTGGCTCTAGCACAACATGGTAGGAGAATTGTGATTTTGATGTAGTATTTGTCCTTTGCTTTTTATAGGTATTTTATTTTTACAAATACGTGTTATGAAAGTTTTTAACAATCATCAATATTCATATGTATATTTTTAAGTACAAAATTTCCTTCCACTCTCCCTTCCCACCCCTCAGCAATGATCAGTCAGGCTAACATTGTACATGGATATTTGTGATAAACCTGTTTACAGATTAGTCATTTTTGATATGAGGAATTATGATTGAAGGAAAGAAATAGATGAGATATTTTTATTAAGTGTTCACCAGATTCTGATGTTTTTTTAAATTTTATTTTGTTTTGTTTTGTTTTTCTTCTTCTGGATGGAGATAGTTTGGCCATAACCAGTCTAATACAGTTGTCCTAGCTCTCTGAACTGCTGAGAGGAGGTGCTTCCATCAAGGTTGATCATCTCACAATGCTTTTCTTATTGTGTACATTGTTCTCTTGGTTCCACTCCCTTTGCTCAGCATTAGATCCTGTAACTCATTCCCTGCTTCAATATAATCTAAACATTTATGGTTTCTTATTGAACAATAGTATTCTATTTATGTACCATTATGTACCAATTGATGGGCATCACCTTAATTTCTAATTCTTTGCCACTACCAAAAAACCTGCTAATGAATATTTTGGACTTTTACCATTTTTTTATAATTTTTTCTGGAAATGGACCTAGAATTGGAATTGCTGAGTCAAAGTGTATGAACAATTTTTTTGCTTTTTGAACTTAGTTCCATATTGCTCTCCAGAATGGTTGGATCCATTTATAGCTCCATCAGCAATGCATCAACGATCCAGTCCTCCCACAACCTCTCAAATATTGATCATTTTCCCTTTTTTCTCATTTTAGTCACTCTGATAGATGTGAGATGGTACCTCATTGTTGTTTTAATTTGCATTTCTCTAATCAATAATGATTTGGAGCATTTTTCATAAGATTCTAGATGGTTTTAATTTCATTTGAAAATGATCTATTCATATCCTTTGATCGTTTATCAATTGGGGAATGACTTGTAACCTTATAAATTTGATGCAATTCCCTATATATTTTAGAAGTGAGACCTTTATCAAAACTATTTGTGAAGATTGTTTTCCAGCTTTCTGCTTTCCTTCTTATGTTGACAGCATTGATATTATTACTGCAAAAATATTTTAATGTAATATATTCATAATCATTCATTTTGTAGTTTATGATGTACTCTATTTGTCATATGATCATAAATTTGTCCTTTTTTTCCAAAAATCTTATAGAGAATTTCTAGGTCTATCAATTTATCTATGTTGTTTCTGTCCTTTGCTTTTGAAGAAGACCAGTGATATCATGGGTGATGTCTTGACTTGTGGATGAATTAGATTTAAATGAGGTTTAGTTAAAATCATCAGCTTCACTCTCTCTATTCCTATGTCTTCAAAGTCCAGTTTAGGACAAAAGCCAAAATGACTGATGATGGCTGGGATACCGTAAAAGATACAGTCTGAACATGCTGTAAGCACTTCATAGAACTTGCTTCTTTTAATAGATTATTCTCATCATCCCATTCTGTCAGGGAAAATCTTTGGAAAGCTATATATCTCATTTAAAAGGAGTAAAATGGCTAAAATGAATAGTAGAGAAATCCTTTGTATGATCCAAAAGCAAGAAGGATCAATTTTCATGGATAAATGACAAGAGAATTAGACAAGAGAATTAGAAATAATTTTGCCATAGGTATACACTACAGATAGAAAATATAGGAGGAGGAATTAGGGGGCTTCAGGATAGAGATGACATATATTTACAAAGGCATATTAGAGATGTAAGGAACCTCATATATCCAGATATCTTCTTGAAATCTAAATGAAAGAGATCACTTGTTTTTATTTCTTTGACAAGAGAAGAAAATGGTAAGTAAAACTACTATTCTATAGAATATGTGAGTCTATACAATACGAATGAAGCCATTATATATGTAAAATAATTAATTATTGATAATTATTTAAGAATAGAAAAGAAATCCCCTAATTTGTTCTGTCATTTATCTACCCTTGTATCTTCACTAGCCCTGATCAGAATTTTGTAATGTCATCTTATGGAAGTCCAACTAGCCAATACACTTCTTTTAGCATTTCAGGAGCATTACCCGCATAAATTCACCCTTCTCCAAGGCTCATTTGGAGCACATTTGCAAAGTTCTTGTGACATATGAGCCTGTCTACAGTAATTAATTCCTAGTTTGTCTGACCTAATTGCTCCATGTTGGCATCTGACATATGAGAGGAGGCAGAGCACGGCTGAAAATAAACAGAGTTCTGTCACAATGATCAGTTAAATCATTTGTTATTTTAAAAGAGCTCTACAGTTTTGGAGGGGAGGGATGGTGGAAGGGCTGTTTGTTTTTGGTAACTGGTTCTCCCCAGTATTTTGGATATTAGCCATTCATGAGTCTAACTGCATTGCATATCTGAAAGGAAGTTTTGATCTGCTCTGTTTCCAAGCTGGGCTGGTTCTTTAGGCAGCTGGGAGGTTTCTCATTCAGTGCTTCTCATCATATTTCTGTTGGGTTCCATGTGGTCACCCAATCACCTTTCGTCCTCCTGCAGCTGAGAACTTCTGAATTCAGACTTCTCAGCCTCTCCAGTATCAGGGAACAGAAGAGCACACTACCATGCCTAGCAACTCTAGAGCTTTTCATTCCTATATTTTGCTAATCATTAAATAACCTGTATTCACAAAATACTTCTCTAACAAGATTCTTACATCACTGCTAAGTGTTCCAGTGTACCCTTTAATTTTTAATGATTGGAAAATTGGTATATAAAGACTCTACCAAAGTCAAAGATATTCAGATATAAAAATAGGAATGAAAATGCATATTCAATATCCTCAACACTCTTTTCAATATACTGAATCCATATGCTGTTTTTTACCTGCAATGTTCTCTCTTTCTCTAAACCAAAGGATACAGTTTTGTAACATCCTCATTACTGTCTAAAATAGAATTTCTAAAGTGCTTAAGACATGAAGTAGGAGAGAGCTGAGAGCTATCAAGGTCCTGAAATCACAGGTCATATATTAACTGTATGTCTTATATGCCTATGCTATCTTCCTCAGTGCCTTTTCTTATCTAAAAATTACCTACTTGTGCATGAAATATTAAAATCTTCATAATTGTATAATTAAAATTTAAAGTAGTTTATAAAATTCCCTTCTTGATATATTATATTTTCCCAAATAACCACTAGACTTTTCTACAATTCCCAAAGACAAATTTTATCTTGACAAATCCAAAAATATTTTCTCCATGCTTACCTCTTACTGTCATATATTTGTGTTTTCTCTGTTCTCTCTCTCTCTCTCTCTCTCTCTCTCTCTCTCTCTCTCTCTCTCTCTCTCTCTCTCGTGTTTCTCTTTCTTCATTTCTTCATTTTGACTCCAAAGAGCATAGCAAAAGAAAGACAATAAGGATCAGTAATAACCAGTTCAGCAAAACATATCAAGTCAGTGAATGCATGTGTTTGAAACCAGATATAATGGGCAGGACCAAAGAAGAGACCATTCATAATTCAGAGAGATTCTCTGTCCTCAACTGCCAGTTATATCATGATGAACTTATAGTTTATACCCCTGTAGCTCTAAAGCTTTTCAAACTAAGTGAGAAGCAATATTTCAGTTATTTCACAGCCTATATTCCCTGAGGAAGGCATGGGTGTCAAAAACTTTAGTTCTGGGTGAATTCCAACCATGTCACCTTTTCAAAATATAAATAAATTTTTGCAGGCAGTCAGCATGGACTCAATGTTAAGTGTTCTGAAAAGTCATATCCTCTGTACATAAATGCAAAGGAAAATAGGGAATTAGTGGTTGCAGAGAAAATGATGGAGATGGTGATGACCTGAAAACAAGGATAGTTTTAGTGACTATCTAGTACCTAAAGAATAAATGGACAATCTGAAGGAAAAAACACAATGTAAGATCATGTGTTATTTCTAAATGAGTGTGATTTTCCTAGAGAGGGAACTTTTCTAAAAAATTTTCTAAAAAATGCACTTTCATATGGAAGAGTGACTAATTCTAGTTAGTCCCAGAAGGAAAAAAATCAATTGGTAAAAGTTACGATGAGGTGTAGTTAGACTTGATTCAAGAAAAAAATTCTAACAATTGGAACAGTCTGCAGATGGCTCCTAGAGCAGTGTTGTATACCCTCTTCCTGGAGCTCTTCAAACAGAGCTAGACAAATACTTGTGGGTATGTTATACTGAAATTCCTTTTTTCGCAGGAATCCAATAGGATGGTTAATGAGATTCCTTCCAAATCTCAAATATTCTCCCTCTCTATTCCTCTCTGTCTCTGTCTCTGTCACTGTTTCTCGGTCTCTCTCTCTCTGTCTCTCTGTCTCTCTCTGTCTCTCTGTCTCTCTCTCTCTCTCTGTCTCTCACTGTCTCTCTGTCTCTCTCTATCTATCTATCTTGTCTTTCTTTGTCTCTATTTCTGTCTCTTGCTCTAACCTCTTGTTCTCTGTCTTTTGTTGTGTGTGTGTGTGTGTGTGTGTGTGTGTGTGTGTGTCTGTTTTTCTCTATCACAGGATAACAGGTTAATCATAAGAAACTGTTGAACAATGCTATAATATAATCCTATTGTAACTATAAAACCCAAATCAATTGGATTATATAGGAGAATATATGAACATCCAAATGTATGTGAACCATTGATCTTTGGACAACATGATTAAAGTAGATTAAATATATCATTCTATAAGGTCAAGAAGTCCTGGACTAATTGCTATGTTGTCAAGTGTCTTGAGTACTTATATTTTGTAGTATCCATTCAAAATATGCTAAAATATAATAGCAAATAGCTAGCATTAACATGGCATAGGGTTACAAAGAGGTTTACAAATTTTAATCTATCCTGATGATATTAGCATGATTGCTAATACGGCTTCATTATATAGATGAGGAAAGTGAGTCAGACAAGAATCATTTTTTTGGCAAGGCAAGGGATTTAAGTGATTTGCCTAAGGTTACACAGCTAGGCAATGATTACATAACTGAGGTTGGATTTGAACTCAGCTCCCCCTGCCTCCAGGGCCAGTGCTCTATCCAATGTGCCATCAAGCTGCCCCAAGAATTAATTTTTTTTTTCCTAAGGGTCACATAACTAGAAATTATCAGAGGTTAGATTTGAACTCATGTTTTCTTGGCTACTATACAGTGAAGACACTGTGTTACCTCTTGTCTTCCCAGAAAAAGAAATACATTTGTCCATTGGGATTCAAAAAATTTGATGATTTGTTAAAAGGAATATCTGGGTCCTTTGCCACTTTTCAATGACTCATGGGGAAAAATGCATTGGGTGACATGAGCTATTGGGAGGTTGACTTTTCTGAATGATTCCAACACATCTGGAATGATATAGGAAGAACTTGAGGAAAGTCATTCATCTAAAGCTATGAAATAACAAACTGAATTTCTCTGTAATCTCAACCAAGTTACATGAACTTCATTGTATGTCTCAGCACAGATAGATACTGTCCCAGAAAAGAAAGAACTGCTTTTCACCTTGTGATATCTGGAAAACTGAAGAGCTGAGAACTGAAATTTTTTCTAAAATTCTGTGACTAGTATTGTAACTTGTGAAGAGCTAGGCTATTATCCCTGAACCTTTCAATAACCTAATTATGCAGATGTGTGTAAAGAGAAATATATAGAGGAATGAAAAAGGACCAATCTGCCCTGCATAATTTGGTAGTTTTGGGAAATTGTTGGGAGGAGAGAAATGAGTTGAATGGGAGATAACGAAAAATTCATGTGTCTGTGTGTGTATGTGTGTGTGTGTGTGTGTATGTATGCCAGTGTGACCTTTTACAAAGTATTACAATCCCTGCGTTGAGGTTGTATACTGATTCAAGTATAGAGCGTATGGAGACAGATGGTTTTATATCAGGATAGTGATGAGGCTGTATTTGCCATTAGAAGATTTCATCACCATGTTACTAATTACCATATTCATAGAGTTCTTGGCTTTGAATTGAATTGTCATTGATAAATTTTAAGAATGCATTTGGAGGGCAATTCTCTGTTGCTATATTTTGACAAGTATTAAATTAGGCTGCTAGATAAAGATGGGTAGTCATGTTGACTAACTGTGAGCTCATTGTGAATTACTTTTCAGGGAAAACCAACCCGAGTCTTCTGAATTTGTACGGAGTCTTCTGGAAGTCTGAAGACAGAAATGAAGACTGGAAGAGGGAAAAAAACTAAAAGATATGGGCATAATAGTAAGATTTATTTAATGGGAGAAAAGTTCAAGAGTCTTTGCAAAATCCCAAAGATAATATAAGCCCAAAATTTAGTCAAAAAGTTTGAGAACAATTTCATTCTATTCTGAAATGGTCTAATATTCATTTTTCCATCCTGTGTTGAGAGGCTTTGACAGACTACTATGAAAGAAAAAAAAATGAATTCTAAATTTAATTGACAGTGGACAATGACTGACCCCCCTTGATATGACAATTAAGGAAGGATTAAAAGAATTTTCAATTATAACTTGCTTTCATCTAATAGTCGGGGGTCTAGAATATCTTTTGTGCTATTTTTATGCCTTAATTTAATATTTCTTTTATTATGGGATTTGTTTCTTGTATGATCTGGAAATAGATATTGTTGTGCTGGTTGAGATATGGATTATGATTTGAAAAATTAATGATACCAAACTTGTGTATTCACCTCAGAAGAAAAGAAAAAAATCTCCAGAGCCAGAATTTGCAGTAGGAATTTAGAAGCATTGCACTAAATATGGAAATGAACCCCATGGAAAATAAATCTCTGACATTATTTCAATGTTTAATCTACTTTAATTGAAACAACAATGGAACCTAATTTTCCTTACTTTGTGTTTGGTATTATTTAATGTTGGTAGCCCTCTGACCCAGGCAATTAACAAAATTGTATCCACCTTAAAATTGAAGGGGGGGAAGGACTTTGTAGATATTAACTATTTATTAAATGTCTCCTATGTTTTAAGCACTCTTCTAAGCCCTAGAGAAACAATGAAAGGCAAAAACAAAACAAAAACAAACAGTTACTAGTCTCAAGAAGCTCACATGTATTGAGTAAGACCACAAGAAAAATTTTCAGGTAAGCAAGTTATATATACAGGATAAATTGGGGCTCATTGACAGAGGGAAGATATTAAGGAAGCTTAGCAGATGAGATTTCAGCTGAGACGTGAAAAAAAGTCATCAAAGCCAGAGAACAGAGATCAGAAAAGAAATCCAGGTATGGAAGAGACAAACAGTGGAAATGTCCAAAGTAAGAAGATACCCACTTACATGAGGAAAAATGAGGAGACCAGTGTCACTGAATAAAGGCATATATGGAAAAGAGAATGTATAAGAAGGCTCATAGAAACTAGTAGAAAAATTTAGAATACAACTCCTTTTTATAATTGATGATACTTAGGCCAAGAGGGGTTTTGCAATTTGATCAAAGTCAAACTGAGAATCTGTTATAAGATTTCAACCCAGTCTTTCTAACCCTAAGATCAATGCTCAAGTCATTATACCCTCCTGCCATTAATATGGTTTAATTAATTATAGCTTGTGTGCAAAAATATAATTATTTGTAAATTAAAATTAATTACATTTGTAGCAAAAACAATAATATACCACTTTATGACAACTTTTTAAATAGAAAGTCTTTGAATGAGTAGCATACCTTAGCTGAGGTACAATAACATCTGAGGTCTCTACATATGGCAAGTAATTCTATAATAATTATTATATGCATTTTATATGTATTTAATCAAAATTAAAGGTTTACAATTTATTTCTCATATCATTGAGGTTCAGAACCTGTGAGCTGGGTATATTTTATGGGAAAGACAACAAGGCTGAAAAGGATGATTATCAAAACTGGCAAGTATCAAAGGTGGGATTTTAACTAGATTTGTCTTGCATCCAGGTTCAACATGCGCACACATCCTTTACAAAAACATTTTAAAAGAATATATAAGTATTAGAGTTTTTCCAAATAACTTCAATAAAAAAGGAACTTATGAGATAGTCTCTGAGAAATTTTATTTGATGGCTTTGAAAAGCAGAATTGTGGATCAGTTAGCTCCCACTTGGGATGTGGTTCTTTGGTTAACTCACGACAAAGAACCTAATCTTAATTGTTTTGAATATCCTAACTATTTTCCAAATTTGAGCAGGGCCCATCTGCTCAATTGCAGGTAGGTTCTCCCATCTGTTAAAGGCAGATTTCTTCTTGAACTGTATGTACATGGCTGCAAAGCAGAGAGCCATGGTATGTTCATGAAGCAATGAAATTCATTTTGGGCTGTAGCTTGTAGAAAAGTCTCTTTTCCTCATCATTGCACCATATGTGTAATGTGTATGATTAAAAATATAAATATCTGAAATCTAATTGTGTATTCAGCCATGAATATCATCATACTTATTTCAAGGATTTTTATTGGGCCCTAAATTTCATGATTAATGTTTAATGCATATATTCACGTAGAAAAATACTTCATATCCACATATAAAAATACTGCCACATCGGCATATATATTTCCTTTGTAAATTCATATGTCAATTAAGCAGTCAGCTACCTCAGCCAAGAATTAAATATTACCTCTTTTTTTAAAAACATGTAATGCTGATCCTTGCTATTGTAAAGTTTTATGTGTTGTTCAAGTTATGAGGGGAAATGTCAAGCCCAATGGCTATCTACTCATACACTTAAAAGATATAAGTGAAGGCATTTTAAACTTCAGGGTAATGTGATTTATTGGACTAAAAGTGGCTTCTCTCAAGCAGTAAAGGAGAATAAAAGATCTGGATTTTATTTATTTATTTGTTTGTTTTTCTTTATTTTTAGAAGGATCTGCCAAACTAAAGTTCTTTCTTGTCATTTTTGGATTTAAATGTCATTCCGAGGCTTGAGCAACAATTGTCTTGACAGGCTAGAAATGGCCAGGCCTGGCAATCAAGTGAAACAAAGGATCTGACAGTTAGTAATACTATGAGAATTTAAGGGGTCATTTTCAGGAAGGACATTATACCAAAGGAGGTACACACAGTACAAGAGCTGTGGTTGGGAATGAGTCTCGAATCTGAGAGCAGGAAGGAATAGATAAATGGGATATGTCCAAGTGGCCATATTTATTATCCTGGAGATCAGTCTAGGAAAGAAATAAATAAGAAGTGGGAAACCTAAGTGGGCAGAGCAATCTCATATTTGAAGATATATATAAATATATGCAAGGCTGTTCAATGGAAAGACAAAGAGAGTATCTCTTCCTCTTAGGGTCCCAGACTCAGATATAGTCCATATGGGGCCTTGAGTTGGGAATGTCCTACAACTAGACATTAGATAATGAAGAAATCCAGCTTAGAATACAGCAATTAGAAATAGCCAAGAGGAAGTCGCAAATACAATAAGAGAAAAATGAGATGCCCAAATTGCCATAAAGACCTTCAAAGATATGGTTATCACTTGATAACTCAGACTATATAGTGACTTTAAATTCAAGCCAACATTTATAACTTAATGACTTATAACATAAAATGGAGTTTTAAAAAGAGGGAAAGTTGTAATCAGTTTTCATTCCTATTAATTTAAAGGGAAGAGGAGAGAGGAGTTTAGAAGGTTAGAAAAAATTAGTCATGCCTCAAATGAATTACAATTTTCAGTTAAAAACAAAACAATAGAAGTACAACCAGAGTGATCAGTTTCAAATAGAATTTTTTTGGTTTGGGTTTTTTTGTCCCTGAGCAGCAACCATTTCCATAGATTTGATGCTAATCTTGGAGGAGGTGTTTAAGAGCAGCTGACTCAGGAGGAACATTGGGTTTACTGTTTCCTTGAGAGTATCCCCAGACATCTCGGTGCCTGCCTAAGTAGAGGCTTATTCCACAGCAGGCTCTGTAGTCATAAAACACTAAGGCTGGAAGTTTTGATGCAACCACCACTCCCCTTTAACTCCCCAGTGACTGAGTTCCAGGCTAAAGGAGGTCTGCAGTAGATGACAGTAAAAATCTTACTCAATGGAACTCAAGTCATTTGGAATTTGTGAATGTTTAGGGCAAAAACTTGGCATTGCAAGGAATGGAATACTCCAAAAGGAGTTCCTAAAGTTAATTCAAATACTGATGATAAAGTTTCACCTTATGGGATGCAGGTTGGTTCAGTGGAAAAGATCCCTGTTTCTTTAGCCTTGGATAGTTCTCAAGCTCTTTTGGGACATGGAAAACTTAACTGTCGAGTGTAGAAGTGAGATTCCTTGGAATAATATTTGTACATACATGAAAGAAAATTTGGAATTACAAAAGAAATCAGTTATGTTGAAATAAAGTATGTGTCTTTGTGTTTGCGTGTGTGTGTGTGTGTGTGTGTGTGTGTGTGTAAAATAAGACAGACAAACGACAGAGAGAGACAGAGACTCACAGAGAGTTCCATTGTTTATTCTTTGTAAATTTGTTTTTGATGCTTTTTTTTGTATAACCATAGACAAGGGATTTAAACTCCTTGGCTCATATGAATGTCCTTTTGAAATCATCTACATTTTTATTTCTTAATTGCACATTTCATCAAATTTTCTTAAGCTATTTGCCAATTAATGGTCACACTCTTCATTTCTAGTTCTTTGCCACCTCAAAATGAAAATGAGATGCTATAAATATTTTTTACATAAGAATCCTTTCCTCTTTTATTGATCTTTTAGGTATTAGTATAGTACTAGTATTGCTGGCTCAAGGGGAATATTTGGCTAAGTAATTTGTGAGGCATAATTGCAAAACAGAGTAGAGTAAGCAGAAGTAAGAAAAACAGATAAATTTGAATATAACATCAATATTATAAAAATAAACAATTTTAAAGATTCTAGCAAACTGATGAGAAATGAAATGAGTAAAACCAAAACAATGTATATGATAGAAAAATATATTGCCAATAATTTTTTAAAAAAGCAAAATAACTTAAAAATAGAGTGTTTTGAACTAGATGACTTCCAAAGTACTATCTAAATCTTTAAATTTATGCTTATTTCTTTCAATATTAACTATTAACAAAGAACATTATAGATCCAGCAGTTGACTTTTAAAGGATAGTCTGAAAGCCATGTAATTCTTAGCTCTGTCTGACCCTTTCTCTTTATTCTGCTTGCACTGCTTGGCAATATTGAAGTTTGCATTGCATTTTTTGTTTGTTTAGGAGGGTACATCGCTGAATAAGTGAATCTTTCTGCTTTCTCTCAGGTTTAGGCATCAAGGCTATTTCATAGAAGGGATTTGATAGTACAGTTTATAAAATATTATGATTAATCATACTCTAAATGTTTGATAAAATGAAGTTATAAAGCATCTAAACCAGCATATCTTTTCCTTTCCTTTTTTATTGTATTTTTTGAGAGTATATTTATGACTTTTACAATTTCTTTTTCTGAGGACAGATTATTTTAAAGCCCAAGTTTTTATTTTATGAATTTTGATATTTTATATCTGAGGAACAATGCACCCATTTCACTTAGGGTTTTTGTTGGCATATAATTGGGCAAAATAATGTATAATAATTTATTGTTCTATATTTGAATTGAGTACTTCTTTTTAAAGGAAAAATATTAATTTTCCTCTTCTTTAAAAATGAAATTAGTTAATGTTTATGTTTGATTTTTTAATTCATGATTTTATTCACAATTTTATTTATATACATTTCTGTATTTTATTACTTTTCAGTTTTTGCAAGTTGCATCCCAGTTCATTGGTGGTATGTTCTCTCTCTCTCTCTCTCTCTCTCTCCCTCACTCTCCCACTAAAAATGTTTAGGTCATTTTTCTTAAGGACTATGTTGATTACTTCACAAAAATTTGTTTATGGTTTCTCATTTTTGTCATTTTATTTCTTTAAATAATTTAATATTACCGTGATTCATATTTAATCATCCAATTCTTTAGGATTAAATAATTTATTTTCCCTTAAATTTGAACACTTTCTTTAAATGCTCTAGCTTTATTATAATTTGTATTGTGGTGTAATCAATAAAAGATGGATTTAATATTTCTAGTACTTTACATTTCTTTATGAGGCATTTATGTGTTAGAATATCATCAATTATTGTAAAGGTAATATGCCTAGTAGAAAACAATGCATATTTTTTTCCTCTTCCCATTGACTAATCATCAGAGAACTATCATATATAATCTAACAAACTTTAGATACATAAATTATTTTTATTTTTACATGTGTGAGAAGAATAAATGGAAATAAATTATTTTAATTTTTTTACATGTGTGCAAAGAATACATTGAAATAACCAATTATTAGAACAATGTAGTATATTCCTTTATCTCTTCTTTAAATATTTAAATGTTACGGTATTTCAGATGTATGTATATGTGCACATGCAGATGCACATGTGTATGTGTATATGTGAAAAATACTGTTGCTTTGACTGAGGTCACAAATAATACCCTGGCTTTTGGGACAATGTTTTAGTTTGCCTAAAACATAACTTGCCTTTTTATTAAAAAACAAATTGTTTGATTTTGCTTTCTAATTCATGTTTCTCTCCTCTTCCATTGTATAGATGAATTAATTTCATTTGCATTTGTCGTTATGATTGTCAAATAGGACTGACATACAAATTCCAGGATTCTCTGAATTTTTTCTCTTTATGTAAATTTAGCAACCAATCTAGATGTTGATGATCATTATGTACTTGAATATTTTCCCTCTTGTTCAGTGGGTTCAGTATACTGGATCTGTCTCTCCTACACTTCTTTATTCCAAACTTTGCCTTTATACTGAGGAACTTCAAAATAGCTGTTCATGTCTCAAATACCCTAACCACCCAGTTACTCAAGTGACTAAAACATCTATGATTTACTTCTGCACTTTATCTCAACCACATGCAATCAAGCTTGACCTTGCCATTATCCTTCCTGTCTATTAACATCAAATCTGAAAATGTTTTATCCAATCATACTCTCTCATAATTCTATTTTTCCATATGATTAAATTATTTCCTTTTCATTTCTTTCCTTTAAAAATAAATATGACCTTAGGGGCAGAGTCAAGATGGTGGCATGAAGGCAGGAATTCTTGGAAATTCCTTCACCCAAAAACTCCAAGTCCATCAAATTATGACTCTAGCAAAAATTTAGAGGGGCAGAACCCACAGAAAGACTGAGTGATCCAATTTCCTAGTCCAAGACAATTTAGGAGCTCCACAGGAAAGCCCTGTTTCACCAGCCTGAGGACTGGAAAAAGCTGCAGCACAGCTGCAGCCACAGCACAGCACAGCACAGCCAGGCCAGTGGCCTGGATCCCTGGCAGTGGGGGAAGTTTAATCATCAGGAATAGCTGGAAGGGGTGGTGAGAGAACTCTGCCACAGCAGAGTGAGTGCAGACTGGAGCTCCCATCTCAGAGCAGCCCTGCAGAGAGAACCTGCTGTGGGAGTCAGCAGAGCCACCCAGCATGCCCAGAGCTCCCAGCTTACAGATGGTAAGGGGGTCGGGGGAGAGTACAGAGGTAGAGGAAAATTTGGGAGGAGAAATGAGAGCAATGCAGATAAATCAGGAAAACCACATCAGCAACTTGGTGAAAGGAATACAAAAAAATTGAAGAATATAATATGCTAAAATCATTTTACAAATGGAAAACAAAAAGCAAATGAGGAGAAGATTGCCTTAAAAAAGCAGAATTGGCCAGCTGGAAAAAGAGATTAAAAAAAGCTCTCCAGGGCAGCTAGGTGGCACAGACTCCTGGAGTCAGGAGTACCGGAGTTCAAATCAGGCCTCAGATACAAAATAATTACCTAGCTGAGTAGCCTTGGGCAAGCCACTTAACCCCATTGCGTTGCAAAAAATTATTTAGAAAAAGCTCTCTGAAGAAAAGAACTACTTCAAATGCAAAATGGAACTAAAGGAAGCTGATGACTTTGCAAGAACTCAGTAAGAAATAAAAAATATCATAAAAAAATTCAAAGAAAAGGTGAAATATTTCATTGGCAAAACAACTGATGTTGAAAACAGGTCCAGAAGAGAGAATTTTAAAATTATTGGGCAACCTGAAAGTCATGACCAGGAAAAGAGCCTAGACTTCATTTTTCCAAAAATAATACAGCAACACTACCCTGAGATCCTAGAAGCAGAGGATAATATAGAAATACAGGGAACTCACAAATCACCCACTGAAAGAGATCCCAAAAGAAAAACTCCCATGAATATTATAGCCAAACTCCAAAACTCCCAAGTCAAAGAAAAAATACTAAAGGCTACCAGAAACAAGCAATTCAACTACCATGGCTCTATAGTCAGGATTACACAGGATTACACAGGTTCTGGCAGCATCTACACTAGGGGTTCATATGAAATATGATATGCCAGAAGGCAAAAGATCTTGCTTTGCAACTGAGAATCAACTATGCACAAAAGTGAACATCCTCTTTCAGGGGAAAAGATGGACTTTGAATAAAACAGGACTTTCAAACTTTCCTACTGAAACAACCAGAGCTGAACAGAAAGTTTGATCTCCAAGTACAGGACTCAGGTGAACCATAGAGGGGGTGAATAAGAAGGACTAATTATGAGGAACCTAATGATGTTGATCTATTTATATTCCTGAATGGGAAGAAGATGCTAATAGCTTTTATGAACTTTCTCATTCATACAAGCAGTTAGAAGGAGCATATATAGACAAGGCACAGGATAGAGCTTAATACAATGGTATAATATAGTGAAAAGATGGAGTCAATGGGTGACAAAGGAAAGTACTGGGAAGAAGAGAAAGGAGAGGAAGAAGGGGCTAAGATAATTCACATAAGAGTCCTGAAAAAGCTTTGACAATGGAGTGGAACAGGGAAGGTGAGGGGGGGAATGAATGTGTTTTCATTCTCATCAGAAATGGCTCGGAGAGGAAATAACATACACACTTAATAGGGTAAGGAAATCTATCTTACCCTAGAGAAAAATGAGAGGAAAGGAATGGGATAAGGGGGAATGGGGGGAAGGAAGTGGAGGAGTAGATGATAGAAGAGAGGGAAGATTTGGGAGAGGGTACTCAGTTACAAACAAACTTCTGAAAGGGAACAGGATAAAAGGAGAGAGAGAGAGAGAGAATTGAATAGATGAGAGTTGGGAGGAATAGAGTAGAGGGAAATACAGCTAGTGATAGCAACTGTGGGGAAAATATTGAAGCAAATTCTTTAGTGGCTATGATGGGGAAGGCAACTCATCCCAGAGACAGAACCATTGGAATCTGAACACAGACTGAAGTATTTATTCTCTCTCTCTCTCTCTCTCTCTCTCATCTTTATTTTGGAGGGAGGGGGGTTTATGATTACTCTCACAACAAGATTATTGTAATAATATAAAATAAATATAAAATAAATAAACAAAAAATACAGAATAAATATGACCTTAAGAAATATCAAAAAGCACTTCAAATATATGAAATAGTTGACAAGAGGATTACATATAGAAATGAAAATTTAATAAAATTTTCAGGTAAGAAAAATATCATATTAGTATTTCCTTACATTTACATTCCAGAATCAAAAATCACTAGCTGCCATTTTTCCTTTGTTGTTTGGATGATCAGTCCCTCCACTATTGGTTATTCAGTTATATGCTATACAGCATCATTCTATCAGATTTTTGTAATATTCATTGTAATATTTTGTTAGTTATTTATAAAACAGAAAAAGAAGGATTGCTATCTATCAAATTCCTTCTATGAAATGAATATAAATGCAATACTCAAAACAGAGAGAAAGTAATTAAATAGAAATACTCCTAAGGAATACTTAGGCAAAATTTTTCATTAAAATTTTAAACAATAAGATTAAAGATAAATATTCAAATACCATCACCAGATTGAATTTATGCCAGGAAACAAAGCAGACTTTATTAGTAATTAAATAGTAAAAAATCGCAATTTTAAGAACACAGGGAAAACTTAACAAATCAGTGTTTTAAAAGTAAATACCCTAGAAATACATGGACTCTTTCTTATCATGGCAAATGGTATCCAAACTCTGAAACAGCATTATTCTTAATGGAGAAACACTAGAAAACTTACCAATCAATTTAGTCATAAATATGGATGTCCACAATCATTACTGTTACATGATAACATTCTAGAAATGCTAGCTATAGCAATAAGAAAAGAAAAAGAAATTGAGGAAGTATAGTAATAGAAATATAATTTTATTTTTATAGATAATAGCATAGTCCACATATAAAACTTAAAGATTTAAGTAAAAAATAATTGAAAGAATTAATTACTTCTGTAAATAGGATATAAAATAAACTAATAAAACTCACTAAACCTTCTGTATATTACCACAAAACCCAACAATTAGTGCTACTAAGATACATTCTATTCAAAATGATTGAATATAAGAGCTATTTCCACCTATTCATTTGGAGAAACAAAATCTAGTCGGTAATTTCAAAGGAAATGATAAATAAATGAAGAAGACCACAGAAAACAAATTTGACAACAATAATTATATGAAGGTAGAGGCTTGCTAGTACACAGAGGATCTCAGATCATATTCAAATACCCCATTAGGACTTATGCATCACTCTACTGCAAGATAGAAATGATCACCTTTCAACTACTCTATCCAAACCAAGACTCCAGAGAGGAATCCTCAAATCCTGGCAAGATACTGGATTTGACAAATTGGAGAAGGCTGAAGTACAGAAAGTAGAGCCCTTGGGGAATTTCCAGAACTCCCTACCTGAGCTCTACTAGGGTCAAGCCAATTCAGCTCAGTCTCAGTCTTCCCTGAGGGCAGTCAAGGCAGGAAATTAACTTTGTGGCATTATAAGTAAACTCTATTTAAGGCAAATAGCTCAGCAAACCAGTCCATGGCTCCTCCAAGTACATGTCTGGCTGCTTGAAGTCCAGGGAGAGTAGCTTCAGGGGCACCCCAGGAAAAGTTAAGTCTAAACAGATCCTGAAGCATGTGGTAGAAATCTAAAAGGATAATAGCTTCTAAATCCAGAAACAAGTGAGGGAATACCATTCCTTATCAAGGAGAGGTTCAAGAGCCCAGAAAAGAAGCAGCCCCAGAGTCCCCAGTATATCTGCTATAGTAAGGATGAGGAGGGTGCTTCATCTTAATCCTAAATGCAGAAGCCATGATGAAGAAATGAAGGAAAGCTCAAAGTTTTGGTTTGAGAGATACAAAGAGGCTAAAGTTAAAAGAACATAGCAGCCTGCAACACATCCAGGAAAGCCTTGATGTGGAAAATAATAAACCAGAAGAAATTTAAATAGATACATTCCATGGAAAATGACAGAAAGGAAAGAAGGGCAAGAAAAATCAGCACTTTAGAACAGACTATGGAAACCCTTACTTAACAATTAAATGACCAAAAATTGTAATTGGCCATTAAGAAAACAAACTTATTAAGCCAAAAATAAATATAACATCATCAAATGACTGTAAAGACAGAAGAAATAAAATATCAAAACACAACTGATAAGAAAATGGGTTAGGGGCGACTAGGTTGCACAGTGGATAGAGCACCAGCCCTGGAGTCAGGAGTATCTGAGTTCAAATCTAGCCTCAGACACTTAATAATTACCTAGCTGTGTGGCCTTGGGCAAGCCACTTAACCCCAGTGCTTTGCACAAAAAAATGGGTTAGGGAGATATAAGCTAAGAAATATCAGACAAATAGCATAATCAGAAAAACGTCTAGATATTTTAGGAAACTATAAATGAAAACTATCCAATACTCTTAGAATCACAGAGCAAAGTGAGAATACAAAGAATCCATTGAAAGATGGGAGGAACAAAGACAAGGACTCCCACAAGTTTTTCTGTAAACTACTCCAAATAAATACATTTAAATAATGACCCTAAACAAATTCTAAAGCAGCAGAACCCATAGAAAGATGGAGTGAAATAATTTTCTGGTCTAGAAAGATCTACAGGAAGAGTCTGTTATACTAGGGTTAGAAGGGGCCTTAGCACAACCTGGGCCACATTGCACCACAGTGAATGGGATCCAATCCCGTTCCAATAGTCAGCCGGGTGTCTAGGCTGCTGGAAGCACCTGGGTCTGTGCAAACTGTTGGAGTGTCCAGATCTCTCAACCCAGGGATTGCCAGGGACAACTTGGGAGGTCAACAGGAATAAAATACAGAAAGAGTAATCAATAAATTGGGTATACAACTAAAAAAAGCTAGAAAAAGAACAAATTAAAGATTCCCAATTAAATAACAAATTAGAAATTTTTAAAATTAAGAGAGAGAGAGAGAAATAAAACTGAAAGCAAGATAACCATTGATTTCATAAATAAAACTAAGAGTTGGTTTTATGAAAAAAGTTAGTAAGATAGAAAAACGCTTGGTTAATCTGATTTACAAAAGACAGAATATAATCAAATTACCAGCATCAAAAATGAAAGGGTGAACTAACCACCAATGAGGAAGAAATTAAAGAGATAATTTGTCGCTACTTTGCCAAACTGTATACCAATGAATTGGATAACCTGAATGAAATGAATATTTACAAAAAATATGAACTGCCCAGATTAAAAAGAGAGGAAATAAAATACTTAACCTCATTTCAGAAAAAGAAATTGAAGAAACCAGATCCAGATGGATTTGGAAATGAATTCTATCAAACATTTAAGGAACAATTAATTTTATTCTACATAAACTATTTAAAAAAACAGGAGGAGTTCTGCAAAATTGCTTTTATGATACCAACATGGTGCTAATACCTAAAGCAGGAAGAAACAAAACAAATAAAAAAAATTATAGATCAATCACCCTAAAAATATTGATGCAAACAAAATCTACCATTACATTTTTGTTGTTTTGCAAGGCATTGGGGTTAAGTGACTTGGCCAGAGTCACACAACTAGGCAATTATTGAGTGCCTGAGGCCAGATTTTTGAACTCAGGTACTCCTGACTCCAGGGCCCATGCTCTATATACTGTACTACCTAGCCACCCCCTCCACTATTACTTTTGGAAAGAAACCCCAATTGAAAACTTTTATAAATATTACAGTCAAAACAAACTGTTACATATTATAGTCAAAACAGTAAAAGTAAAATATTCTAAGCCAAAAAAAAAGGGGTTCAAACATCAAAAAGCCACAATCAGTAATTTTAAAACCAAGGATGGCTTACCTGGCAAATCTAAGTATAATCTGACAGTAGGGAAGAGAGAGCATAATGAATCGTTAAAGGAATAGAAGATTTCCAAGCAGTCTAGAAGAAAAGATCTCAGTCAACATTTGTAAAGAGAAATATTGGTACCAAAGAAAAACACAGATAATTTTATGTACATTTATTTAAATGAAAAGGACTATGTGGGGATGCATTGTTTACATGTGAATGGAATAAGAAACAAATGTTTTCTTACAATCTGAATATCTGTAAAGGTTACAGAAAGAATTACAATAAAAAAGAACCTGATTAAATTTTGAAAGATCTTAGTACTATGACCAACAAAATGATAAACCACAAATCCAAGAAATCGATGTGAAACATGTCACTCACTATTTGTTTTGCCGTAATATATAAGTTTGTTTTGAGAGCTTTAGTTAAAAAATGCTTAATAGGGGTTAGGAGTAGAAAGGGACATATTAATTTAAAATGCCTATTAATAGGAAAAAATAAATTTTAGAGAAATAAAAGAAAAAAAGAAATATAAGACAGTCTAACAGTACTAGATCTCAACCTATACTAAATATTAGTAATAATAAAATATATTTCTTGTTAGTTAAAATATACAACTTAAGTAGCATTAAATAATCTGTAAATAGGGGGCATCTAGGTGGGACAGTGGATAGATCACTGGCCTGAAGTCAGCAGGACCTAAATTCAAATCCAGCCTCAGATAACTAATAATTACCTAGCTGTGTGATTGAGCAAGTCACTTCAGCAAAAAAAAAAAAAAAAAATGAAGGATAGTGTTCAATAAACTAAAACCACTGAGGTAAAAAGACTCCCTATTAAACAAAAACTATTAAGGAAGCTGGAAAGTGGTCTTAAAGAAATAAGTTTTAAAGCAATGAATAGATAAATCAAAATAGTGAGAGTGATTTGGTTCCCCTAGCACATATTGCTATCTGTCTATACTTCAGTTCACCCTGTCTGTCATATTGAGATCGATTGGTTTGTTATCCTTCAATTCCCAAGTCAAATCCGACTTACTAATTTTTTTTGGTCAGATCATTATGATAGATATTAGTTGACTGTTGGTCAGAACTAATTGACCAGTTATATGAAAAATAAACCCTCCTTTGAATCTGTCATTGTACCAATGCAACTTTTTAAAAAAGGGAAATGAGTAGAGTGCAAATAAAAACATCAAACCACAACCCCCCAACAGTTGAATATATAAACTATTAGGAGCACTCTGAGGATTCATGAATGGTGGAATCAGTGAATTGTTTAACCATTTTCAGGAAAGATATTTTTATTCATTATATTTCTTGGAAAGAAAGAGCATTCAAGAAAAAAAGTTTGCTCTAAAAATCTAATATAAGTATATCTTTACAAAGAGATCCTTAGAAGATTATTCTTAGCTGAAAAATTGAGGACTCGGGAGGTCTGAATTGTAGATCTAGAGCTATAACTTCTCTAATTCTTTTGACTTGAACAAATAACCTAGATAAAATATCATAAAATGCTAAGCATCAGTATTATAATCGAAAGTATTTGGAGTGGTAAATATACAAATGGAAAAATAAAAGATATGTATTATTAACTGCTTTGCTATTTAGGACACTGAAATAGTAACTTACTAAAATAGCCCCCTGTTGACATGAAAACATCAATAGAGTTCCCAAGAATTTTTTACTTATATCTAGGCCCTGGCTGAAGCCTTAAAAATATAACTTAATTAGTAAAACATTCTCTTAGCAAAACATATGCAAGTGATTATCATTTTTCAAAAACTTAAAAACAACAGAATATAATCAAAATTAAAAATTTTGTGAAATAGCAAATTCTATTGTCAATTGGTAGATAATAAAAGATAAAGCATTCATTGAGTTTTCTTCTCATTTACTTTTCCCCTCAAATAAGCTCTGCATTCTCAGATTTGACAGGTTAGCCCTTCTGAATATTAATTTCTGTATTTGTGAAATGAGAGTTTCTATTAAACCAGTATCTCTATAATTTTTTCAAAGAATTTGATAGCTGTTTGGCCTTTCTTCCCTTCCATTTTTTTGTTATACAAAAAGGATGAAAATATTCATTTGGAAAATATTTAACAACTCAGTGTTCAACTTTAGGAATTCTTCAAACCTGAAACAAATTTTTACGATCACTCTTTTATCTCAAACCATTCTCCTACCACCATTCCCTATGAATTTGAACAATCTAAAGCTTCTAGAGTCATTTACATATTTGATTTAATTATTACTTCCTAAATGACAGACTAGAAATATCCATCTGATATAACTGACTTCTATCTCTGATTGCCCAAACTAGAAATAGTGAAATTGTGTTCTCTCCCACCCAAAACAGAGAGGGGAATTGATTTTATATTCCCTTTTCTCCCCCATACAAATGGGGCAGAGTATTGCAAAGAAACTTAGAACTCATCTAGCTCAATCCTAGCCAAGAAAAAATCTCTTTGAGTTTTAAGCTGATGTTCATGAGAGTTTTTATTTTCCAAAGCACATTCTCTTTGTTTGTGACACAAGTAAAATTTCTTTCAGGGAAGATTAGGAAAAGATTGGGTTCCAAGTAGGCAAATAGAACAATGTGATACCTGTTTCTATCATTGGGTGTTACAAAATCTCACTAAAACATTGTATAACCATTTATTTTCTTTTTACTCCCCTTTAGCTTATTACATTTCATGTGGCATGATTTATCAAGTTAGAGTTTTTCATTCTTAAACAAAAATTGACAGATTGAATTACAGGAAACAAAAATAACTTTGTGTGTGTGTGTTGTGTGTGTGTGTGTGTGTGTATGTATATATATATATATATATATATATATATATATATATCATGTGATATGATAACAGAAAGTAAAATAAATTCCATTGAGAAGGGGTCACTACAAATACATAAGAAGGGACTTGACTAAAATGGACTACTGACTTAGACCTTTTCTCCTTTCAAATTGAGATATTCATTGATAAATGAATTTAACTTTAAGAAACTTTTCTTTGGGGGGGAGCCAAGATGGTGGCAAGAGAAGAGCCTCTCCTAGCTGCTCTCTCCAAAACATTTCAAAAATCTTAAAAGTATTACTCTAACTAAATTTTCAAGGGACAGAACTCACAGAAAGATGAAGTGAAGCAATTCTCCAGCCCAAGGTAACCTGGAAAATAGTGGGAAAACTCTTCCATGGGGTTAGAGAGGCAGCCCCACCAGAGTGAAGAAACTTCAGCCTCCCGGGAACAGTCCCAGGGAGTCTTGGCTCCCAACCACGGCACTCAGTGTGGCCTGGCAGCCCAGATCCAGGAAATGACAGCAGTACCATGCAGCCAGCAAGCAGGGGCCTCTAGGCAGCTGCACCCTGAGTGCTCAGCCCACTGAAGGTAAGGGAGTGGAGTGAGACTTCTGAGGTCTGTCCTCTGTCCCAGGAACAGGACTCTGAGGCTCTGATTACATTCAGATCCTGATCATAGTCCAGGCCCCACCATAGGACAAGAACCCCCCCCCCCCAGCCCCATGACAGAATGGTGCCATTGTGGTCATTCACACACAAGGAGAGCAGTCAGAGCCTCACACACACACTGAGGTCCTTGGGGGAGTATCCCCAAAAAACTCAAAAGCTCAAAAAGCACCCCCAAAACCAGGCACAGGCTGGGGAAATGAGTAAACAGAAAAAAAAGGAACCTGACCATTGACAAATACTTTGTCTATGATCCCAAGAAGGATCAAAATACTTGATCTGAAGATGAGGAAGTACAAGTTTCTGCATCTAAAGACTCCAAGAAAAATAGAAATTGGAATAAGGCTATGACAGAGTTCAAAAAAAAGATTTTGAAAATCAAGAAAGGGAGATAGAAGAAAAATTGAGAAAAGAAATGAGAGAGATGCAGGGCAAACATGAAAACAAAATCAGCAGTTTAGTCAAGGAGATCCAAAAAAATGCTGTAGAAAATAATATGTTAAAAACCTGCTTAGGTCAAATAGATAATACATTTCAAAAAGTTATTTAGGAGAAGAATGCTTTAAAAAGCAGAATTGCCAGATGGAAAAGGAGATAATAAAGCTCTCTGAGGAAAACAAATCCTTCAGATTTAGAATGGAGCTAAAGGAAGCTGATGACTTTACAAGAAATAAAGATACAATACTTCAACACCAAAAGAATGAAAAATTAGAGGAAAAAATGTGAAACATTTGAAAAAAACAACTGATCTGGAAAACAGATTCAGCAAAGATAATTTAAAAATGATTGCAATACCTGAAAGTCATGATCAGGAAAAGAGCCTTGACCTCATTTTTAAAGTATTCCTACAGGAAAATTGCCTTGATATCCTAGAAGCAGAGGGCAAAATAGAAATTGAGAGAATTGAACAATCTCTCCCAGAAAGAGATCCCCCCAACACTCCCAAGAATATTATAGCCAAGTTCCATAACTCCCACTCAAAGAAAAAATATTACAAGCAGCCAGGAGGACACAGTTCCAATATCATGGAGCTGCAGTCAGGATCACACAGGTCTTAGCAGCAACTACATTAAAAGCTCATAGGGCTTGGAATATAATATTCCAGGAGGTAAAAGAGCTTGGAATGCAACTGACAATCAACTACCCAGCAAAACTGAACATCCTGTTCCAGGGGAAAAGATGACTTTAAATGAAACAGGAGAATTTCATATGATCCTGTTGAAATGACCAAAATTGAACAGAAATTTTGACCTTCAAGTACAGGATTCAGATGAAGCATAAGGAGCAGAGGAGAAGGGTAATTATGAGGCACTTAATGATGATGAACTTCATGTATTCCTGCACAGAACAATGATACTGATAATACTCATATAAACCTTCTCATTTAATAGAGCAAATAAAAGGAGCTTTTATAGATAAAGCACAGGAGAAAGCTGAATTTGAAGATATAATATATTGCAAAAATGGAGTCATTGGCTAAAAGGGAAATATATCGGAAGAGAAAGGAGATGTGGAATGGGCTAAATATTTCATATAAAAGCTATTATTTGCAATGAGTTTTTGCAATGATATGGAAGGGGGGAAGGTGAAGGGGAATGAGGGAACCTTCCCTCTCATCAGAAATGGCTCAGAGAGGAAACAGAATATACACTCAATAGGGTATAGACATCTAGAGTAAAAAGGAGAGAAGGGGGCAGGGGGAAGTGGGGGATTTGGGTGATAGAGAAGAGGGTAGATCACAGGAGAGAATAGTCAGATATAACTTATTTTCTTTTTTTACTTTTTTGCAAGGTACTGGGATTGGGTGGCCTTTCCTAGACCATGGGGTAGGTGGTTGCTGGGTCTCTGAGGTAATCTCTGAGGACTTGGTGTCTCTTGGTCTCAGGGCCAGTGCTCTGTCTGCTGCACCACTCAACTACCCTATAGCACATTTTAGAAGACGGACAAAGTAAAAGGAGAGAGAAAATATAATAGATGGTAGTGGGGAGGAATGGATGGAGGGCATTACAATCAGCAACAGCAACTGTGGAAAAATATGCAAGTAACTTCTGTGATGGACTTATGATAAAGAATGTGATCTACCTGGATAGAGCTGATGGTATCAGAACACAGACTGAGTCACATTTTTTCTCTTTTTTTATTTTATTTCTCATGAGGTTCTACAGTTTTGTGGGGGAGGGGTGCTATATTTACTCTTAAATAAGAATATTTTTAGTAATGTATAAATAAAATCATATTAACCAAAAAAAAAAAAAAAAGAAATCAGGAGGGATGTGGAATTCAGGGAAGCATGGAAGGATAAGCATGAACTGATGCTGAGAGAAATGAGCAGAACCAGAAAAACATTGTACTCCCTAACAGCAACATGGGGGTGATAATCATCCTTTATGGACTTGCTCATTCAGGGACAATTTTGGGCTATCTGCGATGGAGAATACCATCTGTATCCAGAGAAAGAATTGTGGATTTTGAACAAAGACCAAAGACTATTATCTTCAACTTAGAAAAAAAAAACCCATTAACTTATTATGTAATTTTGCTATCTCTTATTATACTTTATTTTTCTTCCTTAAGGATATTTCTCTCTCATGACATTCAGCTTAGATCAATGCATACCATGGAAACAATGTAAAGACTGTCAGACTGTCTTCTATGGTGGGGGGGGGGAGGGAAGCAAGAATAGGGATAAATTTGTAAAACTAAGAATAAATAAAATCATTTTAAAAATAGAAAGCTTTTCCCTGGTAGGAGGGGGTTATTTTTTTAACCTTTCAAATTAAAGTATTACCACATTGTAAATTCATTTTAGAACTTACTCATAAGAAATATATATGTACTAAAAACCAAAGGAAGACTAATAAAAATATACTTTTCAGAAAGAAGAGACTAAAATCTGATTATTAATTAAACCCAATACATGGCTGGTCAATTAGTTAATAAACATGTAATAAGCAACTACTATGAATAAGGCATAATATTCAAACACTATAGAAAAAAGATTATGATGATAATAATAAGAGATAGGTAGAATCAGATGGATTAGATATATTACTTCCTATGTCCCAAGAACTATACTAAATATTTCATTATTTTCTCATTTGATCCTCATAATAATCCTTCCAATTAGGTGCTATTCTTATCCTCCTTTTACAGTTGAGGAAACAGACAAAAATTAAGTGATTTATCCAAAGATATACAGTTAATGTCTGAGTCCAAATTTGAATTCAAATTTTCCTGACTCTAAAATCTTTTGCCTGAAGATACTATTTGCATTCTTTTTGCTGTCTGAAAACCTCTATGTTGTTTTCAGATCCCTCAATTATTTAATCAGTGGCAAAACTAATTATAATCCAGATTTGCAATTGATCTTTGCAGTCATTCACCAAGGTCTAAAAAGAGGACCTTATAGGTTTTGTCTTAAATGAGGATGTTTTCAAAACTTAAAATGTAGTTTTGACATTTAAAAATACTTATCTTTTGAATTTATGAATTAGAGACAATGAAGAAAAACAATTGTTTTAGCCCGTTCTAAAAGATCAATGCTTCTTTGAGGTAGTGAGAAGTAGCAGAAGTGAAACTGAAATAAAGAGAGAAGCAAAGAGAGAAGAGAAAAGAACAAAAGGACATTATGTATAAAGATACAAATAGTGATAATTTTCATGGTCATGAAAAATTGGAAACTGATGAAGTGCCCATCAATAGTGGAATATAGAGGACAAATTATGTTTGTGTGTGTGTGTGTGTGTGTGTGTGATAGAATGCTATTGTACTTGAAGAAAAGACAAAGGGAGTGGTTTCTGAGAATCCTTAGAAGACTTATGATGCAGAGGGAAAAATGACCACACATAAGAACAATTTATACATATAATAATACTGTAAGAACAATCAACATTGAAAGACTTGGGAACTGTTTAATACAAAAATCAGTTGTATCCTCTCATACTATCTGAAGGAGCTATTGTTTACCTTTGCATTTGCTAACTATTAGCCAAACTTCTCAACACATGCAATAAAGCTTATTAATTAATTAATTAAAGCTTCCAAGTGGTTCCTTCTTTAAACCATCTCCATGATGTTTTAGCTAGTCTCCAATAATTTTCTTTTTTGCTAGTCAAAGTTCCCTCTCTGCTGAGGCGAAGGTCTGTTGTTGCCCTCTGAGATGGAAGTCTGTCAAGGCTGCAAATCACTTTCAACTAATCAGTGATGCCCTTGAGTTACAAGGACTTGCTCACATCTTAAATTACAGAAATGGAGGAAACAAACCTTTATCACAAGTTAGAAACAGGCAAATACCTAGGGTATCACCTGGGATTTTAGACATTCAAGTAGCACCATTTTCTATATAATTTGATTGGTAGTTTACTTTGAAATTACTGATAAAGTTATTTATAAAATTTTCTCCTTGGTAGTCTGTTTTTATCAGAGAATCTACATATGTTTATCAATTGTTTTTAGAATATGCACAAGCTATTTATTGTGTTCCAAACAGGTATTTATCTTAATGTTGAAAAATAAGTTTTAGAAAAATAAATTACTTGGTATAGACAAATCACAAACTGAAAACAAAATGAAATCAATTATTCTAAATTGACCAACTGCCTTACTAACAGAAGTTGTTCTCCTCAAATAACCAGTTATATTAAATTGTCAAACATTACAATTATCATATCGAGTTCCTTAAACATGGTCACTAGACCAGCTATAGTTCCACAGGATTCATCATAAACCAGACTTTCCATATCCAGATAGTGTGCTGAAAGAATCAGAGTACAAATGGAAGCATATTTAAGGCCAGGAGAGATGGTTAAGTGAAAAATCTTATTTTTGTGTAATAAAAGTGTTAGCAGGCTTTGTTTTTCTTGCTTTCTTAGGGGAGAGGAAGAAAGGAGAAATTTGTAGCTGAAAATATAATTAAGTTTAAATAAAAGATAAGGAATGAGGCAAATGAAAAGAATTTTTGGCTATGGGGCAAAATGTTTGTAATATTTTCTTCCATGCTTGTCCTCATCCTCCAGCCAAGAGCAACTATCTAATTTCATAAAATTTTATACCTATACAATCATGAAATTCTTCATTCTTGAAAGGTCATGGAGAGATACAAGGCAAATAGTGCAAATGAATAAGCTGTAAGATGCTACCAATGACAAATTGTTTTGGAGAAATGCATAAAGGACAAATAAGTGCAAAGTTAGAAAAAAAGGAGGATAACCCATGTCCTCCAATCTTGCTAGATGACTGTCACACCTCTTTTCCATCTTTTCACACAATAATCATACAATATTCTATTTGAAGATTTATGAGAAGATATTGAGAGTTGCACAATTTGAGAATATTCGGATTATTTCAGTTTTGAGCCATGAAGAAGGTACATGAAATTGCAGATCCTCAAAGATATCTTTCTTAACACTTCTCTTAATGGTTGTAACAAAGTTGATGCTAGAGAGGTTAAGAAATTTTTAAAAAATAATCAATTGAGCATTAGGGCTGTCATCAGAAGCTACATCTTCTCACTCCCACTCTCATAGTTTTTCTACTCTAATTTCTTCCTTTCCCTGAAAGGGAAAAATACTATGTATTTTCAAATTAATATAACTCCATTGAGAAATATAGTTTCAAGTTCTAAGCAGGATTTTTTTTAAAAAATGCAGGCTAAAGGAAAACAAATTAAACAATTCTGAGGTACCAAACCATCCCTTTCAGATTGGTTAATATGAGAAACAATGACAAATGTTGGAGAAGATATAGGAAAATTGAGACATTGATATTAACTGTATTTGGAATTGGGAACTAATCGAATATTCTGTAGTACAGTTTGGAATTATGTCCAAAAATCTATAAAACTATGCCTAACTTTTGACCTAGTAGTAGCACAACTTGATCTAAATACCAAATAGATTAAAAACATCAATAAAAAAGAAAAGGAACTAAATGTACAAAATATTTATAGCAGCTTTTCAAGAGTTGGCAAAAAACTGGATACCCATCAATTGACTAATGGCTGAACAAGTTGTGATATAAGATTGTGGTGAAATATTGTTGTTTTATAAGAAAGGACAAGCAGGATGCTCTCAGGAAAACCCTGGAAAGATCTACATGAAATGGTGCAAAGTGAAATGAGTAGAACAGGAGAACACTGTACCCAGTAATAGCACCATGATGCATTATGTGATAATCAACTATGCTCAGCAATACAATGATCTAAGATAAATCTGAAAGATGTGATAAAAGTTTCTTTCCATATCCAGAGAGAAATAAATGGAGTCTGAAACCATTTTAAAGCATATATTCTTTTTACTTTTTTCTATTTCTTCTTTTTTATCTGCTTTTTTTTTTACAATATGATTAATATGAAAATATGTTTCGAATAACTGCAAATACCTAACATCAAAATTGCCTTCTCAAAAAGAGGGGAAGGGAGGAAAGCATTTTGAATACTATTTAAAAAAAAAAGAATATCAAAATTATTTTAAAAGTTTTTTGGGGGGGGCGGCTAGGTAGCACAATGGATAGAGAACAGGCCCTGGAGTACCTGAGTTCAAGTCTGGCCTCAGACACTTAATAGTTATCTAGCTGTGCGGCCTTGGTCAAGTCACTTAACCCCATTGCCTTGCAAAAAATAAAAAATAAAAATAAAAAGTAATTGGGGAAAATAAAAAATTAAAAACTTATGAAGGATAGATTATTCAGAAAGCATTTTTTTCACAAATGCGGTTGGATGTTCAGAAGGAACATAAAAGGTGAGTAAATATGTAAATCTCTAGTGAACAGACTATGCAATAATGTTGATATGAGACACCTCCTAATATAGAGAAGCACATGTAAATTTTATCCTACTATAAGGGGAAGAGACTAGACATTTATTTAAACAGAACCAACTATATGCCAGACAGTAGACTAAGTTATGACAAGCACATGAACTTGATCTGGGGGGGGGGGGCTGTACCAAAACAGCAGCCTCACTTTTTTTTTAAGGAATAGCAATAGCTTTAATAATACATTGCTCTGTTCACACAGATCACTAAAAAGACTTCAATGACTATGAAACCAAGCAGCCCAAAGAAAGACCAGCACCCCCAGAGTTGGTAAGATGGTGAGATAGAACAGGAACCCGAGTGCCCGCGCTGTGCTGCTTCGCTTTTCTTGGTTTTGCCCTTCTTGTCTCTCTTCAGCCCGTCCCTATCGGCCCTCCAGCAGTTAGAATAGGCACGGGGAACGGATTCACTTCTTCAGAGCTTGCCACAGGGCTACCTTCTTTCTCCCCGCAGTAGCCCTTGGCCCTTACTGTCTGAGGGCTCAAAGCCTTCCACACACCCGTCCCGTGGAACGGGCTTCGTGCGCCCGGCGTGCCTCCGCAGAGATGGGCACGCGCGCGGCGCCTGGCACTGTGGCCAGCTCCGTCGGGAGCTGCGAGACGGACAGCCGGCCGCCGGGCTCCCCATGCCCATGGCGGGCCAAGAGCCCGGGCCGCCGGCTCCCCTGGCCCAACAGCCTCACTGGCGTCTCCAAAACCATCTGATTCCAGTGGGCACACGCGCATCAGGACCACTGGAGATGACCCTGGGCGTGAGGCGATCAGGGCGAAGTGACCAGGCCAACCAGGTGGCACAGACGATCAAAACTCTCACCTGGGAATCAGGAGGACTGGAGCTCGCAAGTGACGTCAGACGCTTCTGACGCTGGCTGCCTCTAATCAGGATAACTTTATAAATGCTAGTCATGGGTGTATTTCTCCTTTATCTTGGGGAAAATGAACGCCATGAAAATGAAGTGATATATTCAGGGCGCAATAAATCGATGACAAATAAAACTAAAGGAGCTTAAAGTCCATATAAAACATATCCCCAAATTCATGAAGACTTTCAAAAGACAATCCCATCTGCACAGCCAGAACTTAAGCAAATACCTCTGGGAATCTTCATCTGTAGCATGCTTAGATGCTCTTATGCTTTTTTTTTAATTTTGATTATAACTTCCTGAATGTAGTTGGGAGCAGAGGCAAACACACATAGATATAAACATAACTATATTTATATCTATGTATGTGTGTGTGGTATTATATGCATACATATTATATATTTATATATCATATATATTTATATATCACATAAATGTATATGTCACATAAATTACTATATATTATATGTTGCATATAATATGTATGCAAATTTATATATATTACAATTTTTATATTGATCTGATTTTATTTTTTAATTGTCTTGGTTGAAGATATTATCTCAGTTGAGTAATTCACTGTCTCCATTGGCATATTCACATTCTAAGACTTGCAATTTAAATTTTTGCTATCACCACTAGTAATGATTACCATTCCAGGTCAGATATGTATTATTTCAATAGTAAACCCTGAAGTGAGATCGGAAAAGTTTTTGCTCTATCTCTGGGATCCCATTCCAACCACAGGGAAGGAAGTCCCCAATATCTGTGCATGTCTCTAGCTCATCACCTTTGTTTCCCACCATATCCCATGGCACAGATTTCCTTTTGTACCCTTCCCTCAGTCGTGACGTACACCAGCTGCCAGAAAACTCAAGTACATAAGACAATCCAGAAGCAATGGAATCAATATTTTCAGCAGCAATTAGGACAAAGGTGTCTTCCAATGTCCCTGATATTTTATTTTAGTTTCTTTTGAATTTGAAATCTACTAATTTTCAAAATAGATCTGAAGGATCTTACATATTCTGTCAAAAATATACATTTGAAAATAAGAACCAAAAATGTGTGCATAAATACACATACATATATAATCACAGGCACAAAATAGGCATATATGCAATGTATGCCAGCATGTATAAATGGACCTGTGTTCTACCTACATACCCATGTAATATTACATGCTTATATGTGTGTCTAAATATAAATGTGTGTTTTGTGTGCTCACACATCTGCGTGCACGGGCATAGGTGGGCACTCTATTATGTGTGTGCACATATAGGCATGTATGTTCATTGTGATATGTGTATGTTTATATGCCTATGTATGTGCATGCTTACATATGTGAATATGGATCTGTGCCTCTCAGATTTAATGTAGGTCTAAGAAATCATGAATTGCTTTTTGGGAGACAAGAGAGGTGCTCCTACCCAGAGTGTGACAGTATCGTTGTTGCATATTCTTGCTGTGCTAATGTAAAGTAAACCTCCGTTGTTAAATGTTCAATGCCTCTTAAGTACTTAATTTCAACCCAAGATTATACCTGAACTGAGTGCCAGCAATAATTCTGTCTATAAGGTGACACCGAATTTAGATCTTAATTTCCAAATAATCCCAAGAAAACTTATTTAAATAAATAAATAGATAAGATTTCATTGGCTGATAGTTATTCACATACAAATTTGTCTATAGAGACAAAAAATTCCTTGGCATTGAATTTAAAGAATTTACCAACTGGATCCCCACATATGAGACTATAAGTGATAACAAGGAGCTTGTCTATAACTTCATTTTTGCAAAGAACAAAGAAACAATATGTAAATAGGAGCTTTCTGTAAAGATTTTCCTTAAAAGTTGAGGGAAGAAAATAAAAAATGATAGGTCAGTACTGCAACAACTCATTGAGACAATGCAGCCAGAGTACATTATAATGTAATGAGCTAAGAGAACTGAGAGGTAGTTTGGAGAATCCAGTAATGGATAATTAACATGTCCATTAGAAGATGACTCTCAAATAATTTTCTTAAGTGAGCTGTTGGCAAGTGCTCACTCAATTACTGGTTAAGATCTTTGACTAACACCCAAAGTCCATTTTGTGTCATTAGTTGAAGAGAAATCTATATGCTTTGTATACCAGACATTCAAGAGGCTGTCACTCTGTAGGGAAAGTTTAAAAGCTTGTCTTTCATCTTTTTTCCAGTTAGATGAAATTTCACATGGACATGGACATCAAGAGTAGGAATAGTATTTCTTCTCCTAAAAAAAGATTCTTTTAAAACATTGGTTGAAGCTCTTAAACAAAAGGCTGCAAAATGGAAGAAACAAGGCATAGGCTTGGGGTCAGTTGAACCAAGTCTTGACTGAGAGTCAGATTCGATAGATTTTCTAAATATAATTGTTTTCATTGACTTTATAACTTAGATTTACTTATTTGTGCAATTGTTTCTCTGAGTAGAATGTAAACATCTTGAAGGTAGGGACTATTTGTTTTGGTTTTGCTATTTATTCCTAGACCCTGCGCATAATACTTGTGCTTAGTATTCCACTCTTAATAAATACTAGTCATTAGTAGATGGATTCATTTCTTTCTCTATGAAAAATAAAGAACACGAAATGTGCATTTAAAATTGTGTTATATAAATATAAAATGTATTTTATAGTATATATATAATAAAATAATTTTTTTAAATATAAAAAATTTGGTTCTTATTGTTCTCCCTGCCTTTTTAGACTCTTACCTTTCCAATCATCCATTATAGAATGGGCAGGTCTGACTCTATGGCTCTTTGTTTCAAAAAATTTCAGTAGCTGAGTTTGACTTTCAGAATAAAATAAAAACATGTCAGTTTTGCTTGAAAAAAAATTCAATCTGAATTTACCTTACCTTTCTAGAACAACTTCTCATTACTACCTCTCAACTTTTCTAGTTTTAGTCAAACTGATCTACTTGTGGATGTTTTCTGTAAACCATCTCTGTCTTTAAAAAGGTTGTTCCCCCTTATATAACATGCTTCACTTTCACCTCCACCTCTATTAACAGGCAGATAGATGATAGATAGATAGATAGACAGACAGACAGATAGACAGATAGATAATAGAAAGATGGATGGATGGATGGATGGATGGATGGATAGCTTTCAGATTCAGGACAAGTGCTTTCTCTCCTACAAAGGGTCTTTTTTTTTGATTTCCCTATTATTGCTATTCTTCCTGAAATGCTTGATGTTTACTGTGGGAACATCCTATTTACTCATCTGAGCAGGAATTGTTTTGTAATAATAAATAAATAATGGTGATAGCTAGCATTAATATAGTATTTTAGTGTTTGCTAAATGCTTAGCAAATGTCATCTCATTTGATACTCACCTTACCTCTGTAAGGAAGGTATTAATGACTATCATCATTATTATAGTAATGGATGAAAAAATTGAGGTTGAAAGAAGTTAAGTGATGTGCTCAAGGTCACAGAGTACTTAAGTGTCTGAAGGTAGGGTTTGAATTTAAGTGTTTATTTCCTACCAGAGACACTTCTAGGTATCATGCTCATGACCCAGAAAAGATTAATCCTGCATCTCAAATATCTGAATTACCTCCCTACCCCTGACTCCATCATCAATATTTATAACAAGGCAGGCAGCCAGAGAAACTGTCTTTACATTTCTCACCATGCCTCCAGTCTGGGTATCTTCTTTCCCATCTTTGCTTTCCAACATTTTATGATTTATCTTTCATATTAGAATGTAAGCTATTTGAGGGTAGGAACTATTTTATTTTACTTTTGCTTATAATTGTATTCCCAGGTCTTAGCATAGTGGCTATGCAGTAAAATGCTTATTACCTGAGTTATTCCTAGTTCAAATCCAATGTTCTATCCAATAAATCACCTGTATTTCTGTGTATCTATAATACATAACAGAATTTATGATACAAAAAGAACAGGAGTGGGAAGTATATCTGTGATTTTATTGATATAGGGAACTTCCAGTTAAGGCAATTGTCTTACCTATGCTGGTTGGCATGTTCCCTGCAACTTAGTGTCTTAGAGAGTTGCCTATCCTATGGCCCACAAAACTCCAATTTCAATATAATTAAGAAATAGTTAAGAAAGCAAACATAATAGAATTTTTTTTTGCTTATTCATTTTTCAGTTGAGTCTGACTCTTCATGACCCTCTTTCCTTGACAAAGACACTGGAGTGGTTGGCTCTTTCCATCTCCAGTTCATTTTACAGATGAGGAAACTGAGACAAACAGGGTTAAATGACTTTCCCAGGGTCAGAAAGCTCTTGTCTGAGTTCAGTTTTGAACTTAGAAAGATGAGGTTTCCTGTCTCTCTGGACTGGCACTCTATGCACTATAGCTGCCCTACAATAGAAGATAGATAATATTAATTTGTTATTTTCTGAGGCAAGCCCATAATAATCAATTTTCATTTGAGTTTGACACCTCTTGCCTTTAATACTGGTAGAGTAAATATCTAACTCTTTGAGATATAGCCTTCGGATTAGAGGAAAGACATGAACCCAGACCTTCCTAGCTTCAATGCCAGATCTCTATTTATCTGCTATGTCTTATTGAGTTGAATTTTGTCTAATTCTGTGATTTCTTTTTTTGTTTTATTTTTAACAATTTATTTATTTTCATCCATATTCACATTTATATTTTTAAGTTCCAAAATTTCCTTCCACCCTCCCGTCCCACTCTCTTCCCTTCAGCAATAGTCAGGTTAGCATTGTAAATACATATTTTGATAAGCATAATTACAAATTAGTAATTTTCAGTATGATGATTAGGATTAAGTGAAAGAGATGTTTATAAAGTGTTCATTATCAGATACTGAGGGTGTCTGTGTGTGTGTGTGTGTGTGTGTGTGTGTGTGTTTTGTTTTGTTTTTCTTCCTCTGGAAGTTCATAGACAATCTAATACAGTGGTATTAGAGTACTAGCTCTCTGACTTGTTGAGAGGAACTGCTTCCATCAAGGCTGTTCATCTCATATTGTTGTTGCTGTTGTGTAAATTTTTCTCTTGGTTCTGCTCCCTTCCCTCATCATCAGATCCTGAAACTCATTCCATTGCTTCTCTAGAGTCCAACCATTTATGGTTTCTTATAGAACTATAGTATTCCACAGTTTTCGTGTCCCATAACTTGTTTAGCCATTCTCCAGTTGATGGGCATCCCCTCAATTTCCAATTCTTTGCCACTACCAAAAGAACTGCTATGAATATTTTGGAACATATGGACTTTTACCATTTTTTATGATTTCTTCTGGATATAGTCCTAGAATTGGAATTTCTAGATAAAAGGGTATGAACAGTTTTATTGCTCTTTGAGCGTAATTCCATATTGCTTTCCAGAAAGGTTGCATCCATTCACAACTCCTAATTCTATGATTTCATAGATTTAGGCAACTTCTGGTGGAGAAGGTTGTTCTACTATTACAAAATGGCATCTGCCTCACAACTTGCTCTGAGAGATTGGGTGATGTGCCAGGGGCACAAAGCTAGTTTGCCTCAGAAGTAGGGCTTAAACATAGGTTTTCCTGACCCCAAGCTTGTCCTATACCAACCAAAATGATTCTCAAAATCATGAGACTATGAGATAATTATTTTAAATTATTAGGTAGATTAGATGAGATTATTTAATATTATCCACTTAAGCACTTCAGAATGTCTACCAAATTCTGTTCTTATTTCCTAATTATAATGAAAATAATAATGAGAAGAGCAAGAAAGAAGATGAAAAGGATAAAGATGATAATGGTATCTGACATTTATATAATACTTCAAAGTTTGCAAAGCTCTTTATATATATTATTGAATTTGATGATACTGAAATGCTCTGACAATAATTAGCCTAACAATTCAGCTGTTACTTACATCTGCTCCTATTTGGAGATAACAGTAACATCATCAGCATAGTAGACAATGCCTGGGTTCCTATTTCTATAACAAAAGGCAATGATTCCAAATTATTTAATAGTTTTACCAAGTTGCTTAAATATAAGCTAAATAGTAAAGCCTAAGAAATGAACCTATTAGATCCTACTAGGACATTCAGGATTTAAATTTCATCTCTTCCTATCCAGTCTGATTTTAGAGTTAAGTCTATTGATATAGTCTTTAAAGAATAATTAATAGCCTGAATTCTGTACCTAGATTGTATAAGATTGCTTCATAGCCAGCTATTATATGGAGTCAAAGACTGATGAGGGATCAGTGATTATGGCAAAGGACTACATGGTTCTTAATTATTTTCTTGATTAGATAAAGCAAAGTATAGTAAAAATGTTAATGGAAAAGCTATGTTGAAACCCACCTGCTCCTTATGCAAGCTAATGCACAGATTCAAACTAGCAATTTCCTAAGTAGGAATGACTTCACCAGTCCTCTGTTAACCTTTTTCTGAGCCAGAATTTTCTAAATGTATAATAAAAAATATTTTTTCTAATCTATGTTTACCTTTACAGCAATATTTTGAAATTTCTAAGCACCCTAATCACCCTTCTCTGGATATATGCCATATTGTTATTTCTGTTCCCAAAATGTGAGGCTCATGAAGTAGAATCAGACAGCCTGGAATCAATATTCTATCAAATACCCAGTACCTGGCATCCATCTTCCTCCTTAGAAAGTATATTCTTCCTTTGGGCAACACCATTGTTTTAATATGAAGACTTGTTTGTTTGCTTGTTTTCCCTAATTCTTCAGTCATTTTCTCCCAGCTATTTCCTCTGAAGCTATATGACTTTATATAAATATCAATTATTTCAATTATTAACAACATCTTTAATAGTTCTTCTGAATGATACTCTTTCAGATACTTGAAGACAGCTATACTGTCCACTCTAATTCTCACCTTCAACCTAGACTGGCTTTCTTAAGCCAAGTTATCTACACAGTAGAAACTTAACACAATGAAAAACATCTTTGCCTAAAGGCAAAGAGAGCTAGGGAGGAGGTTGTACTTATCTTGAAGGCACTTTTTTGTTGTACCAACAGCTGCTTCTATGCCTACTTTCACAGTCCTTTACCAGTATGTAATCCAATATCCCTGGCATGCCTTCCCATTCACTGCCTAAAGTGGATGTAGTATGCTCCCTTTCTCAGTTTGACTATGCTGAATTGGGACTGTATTTTATGCTGCAGTTCTACCCCAATATACCACTAAACAAATTTGTACCAGGTTCCTTTATGGCTTCTTAGGGCAGTTTGGGGGCTTCAGGTTAGAAGGGTTACTAGTTACCCTTATCTGAGTTTATACTATCATGCCAATAACTTTGCCAATATGTGATGTGAATGTTAGTAAAGTAAAAAGAGTAATGTATTTGGAGTGAAAAGAAAAGTGGTCAAATTTTAAACTTGTCACTGTGAAATTTAGGGCATGTCTATTAGCCTCTAAACTTCAATTTTCTTCTCTATGAAATAAGGGATTTGGGTTGGTTAGTATCTAACATACCTTCTAGTTCTAAGTCTATGATGCTCTATTCCAAACATAATGCTTTAGATCAGGTCACAGTACAGTAGAACTATAATTTTAATCCTTTTCATCACATAAATTTCATAAAGTCAGAGTCTATACTTCATACTGGCATTAAACTTATCATATCTTGTGGAAAGTTTTGCCAGTGTGGAACAAGCAGTAAATACAAATTCAAAATTGAAGCCATTTTCTTTTTTTCTTTCTTAAATTTTGAGTTTCAGATTTTTCTCTCTTCCTCCCTCATTTACTGGCCCAGAAATTTGTAGAGGTTATACATGTGAAGATGTGTCAAGCATGTTCATGTTGTGAAATAAAACACAGAGCCCTCCAGAAACAAGAAAAACAAATTCTTCAGGTTCCATCAGTTCTTTCTCTGGTGAAGGATATCTTTTATCATAAGTCCTTTAGAATTGTCTTGGATCATCATATGTCTAAGTCATTCACAGTTGATTATCTTACAATATGACTGTTACTGTGAAAAATGTTCTCCTGGTTCTATTCATTTCACTTTGCATCAGGTCATGTCTTTCCAGATTCTTCTGAGAGCATCATCATTTCTTATAATATAGTAATAATCCATCACAATAATATACCACAACTTGTTCGGTCATTCTGCTATTGATGGACATCTCCTTAATTTTCAATTTTTGTTGCAACAAAATAACTGCCATAAATATTTTTGTACATGAAGGCCTTTTGCTTTTTATTCCTTTGGGATATCGAACTAGTTGTGGTTTTCCTTGGTCAAAAGGCATGCCTGGTTTTATAACCTTAAAGAGCTTTTCAATAGAGTTTCTGGAATATCAATCCAATTCAATACAACAAAAATTTCAAAAGCACCCACTCAATGAAAAGTATTGATCTAGATGCTGGTTATACAAATTTAAAATTGAAAAGTAATACCTATACATAAGGAGCTTATATTCTACTAGAAGGATACATTATATAATATAAGCCACATATGCTATTCTGAGGATGGAGGGAATCCTAATAACAACACTAAGAATTAGGATTCTTGGCCTAAAACTAGAAAAATTAAGAGGTGGTGATTAGGAGGAAGATGGGTATAGACTGCACAAAGGACAGTCCAGTAATGTAGATTAAGGTCTCGGAATGCAATTGCAACACTCCCAGACTATAAAAGCAAATAAAACAACTTAGAGTAAGATGTAAAATAATTCCTAATTATTAAAATTCAGTTAAAAACTTTATTTTCTTCTACCTTCTAGTTCACTATTAGCAATGGAAATAATAGGTCAGAAAGAGATGCCCCACAGAGTAGAGGAGATTCTAATAAGACTTCCCAAGCACAAACTCTATAGAGGCTACTGAATTTTTAATATCCCTAATTCTGCAAACTAAGTCCTTGTTGTCTCCTATCACTAAAACACGTCTCAGCAAATAAATAAATACAAGAAAACACTTAGGCTTTACCTTAGTCTGTAGGAAGGATAAAGCATAGTATCTCTGGAAAGGTAGGTTGAGTCCAAATTGTAAAAGGTTTTAAATACTAGGTTAAAGAGTTTATATTATATTATATTTATTTATATATATTATATATATATATATTTATATATTATTTATATATATTATATATATATTTATATCCTATATAATATATATTATATTATATCCTAAAGTAAAGCTGTCAGCATTTAAGGTTTTTGAGCGGGACAATAATATAGTTAGATTTGTGTTTTAAAATTATATTGACAAATCTATAAAAGTGAAATGATTGGAATCTGGAAGTTCAATTAAGATTATACAAGATTATAGAATCTTGAATCTAAAGGCTGAGAGGTTGACAGAATCTCCTAAATTAATTCATTGTATAGATAAAAAAGCTAAGCTCCATAAAAATTAAATGCCTTGCTAAAGACCACATAGTAGTAAGTGACTCGGATTTGAATTCCGGTCTCATCACTCCAAGTTCAAGGTAATAGTCCAACAAAGAGATATCAAGGATTTGCCCAAGGCTGCTAGAAAGAAGGGAAAAAAATGTAAGTCATGCTGAGAAAGTACAAACAACAGGACTTTGGAAATGATTGCCTATGGAGATCAAGGGTTAAAGACTATTTGAAAATGACCTGGAGGTTACAAAACTAATGATTAAAAACACATGGATCAGTTAGAAAGAATGTGAGACACAGAATCCCATGTAATGGATTTGAAGCCTGACTTTTATTTCTACCTGTACCATGGTAGGCTATATAACTATATAAATCAGTTTACCACTTGTATATAGATGCTAATTAAATCTGTGGGAGACAACAGTATCACTAATAGAAAAGGCATTAGAGATTTAAGGGTCTAGAACAGAGCCTTGGGTAGGGCATGGATGATCCAGTAAAAGATCCTGAACAATAGTCAAAAAAGGCGAAAAGAGAATCAAGAAAACAATATTGTAAAATGAGTAAGGATCCTAATTATCACCAGAAGGCTGACCCCAGTAGAAGGAGAGCTTGGAGTTATGCTGTATTGTTAGACCCCTACTTTACTGGATCCCTATTTAATTCTAATCAATATTACTCAGTTTGATATGATTTCATAGGGCTGATGATTATAAGTGCTGATAGTATGCCTCAGAGATGTGAACAGCAGATTGTGAGTTCACTTGCTTAAACATAGAAAGCTAACCAGAGGTCCTCCACCCTTGTTTTTCCTTGTCATAGTGACCAAATCTAGTGTGATTGAGGTGACTCGATTACGTCTCCCTGTTCCATTCTAATGCCCCACATAGGGAGACAACCATGAACCAATGAGTGATCTTGACTGTAGGCCTAAGGCCTGCCTTTATACAAGATCATGGGATTGGTAGGTCCTTCTGAAAAGTCAAAAGGTCTGTCATTTGTCAACCAGTGGTATACTATATTCTATACAGAATATACAGAGTCAAGGGTAATATCTAACAACCAACAAGACTCTTTTTGGTCTTCCTCTACTTCTATTCTCTGGGTACCATTCACTTAAAAACTAAGACCTTGGAGGAAGGGGACCTCTCAGATCATAAAAAAAGATCTTTAGTTCACTTAAATAGATGAGGCCATGGACCCTTTTATGAAGCTTCATTGGTTCAGAATTCTGCCTCATATTTTTTGTTTTGCTTTTTCTTGCAGAAAGGATATTTTCAAAATTATCACAGTATCTCTTAATGGGGTGAATAGTCGAACAGTTTTACCATCAAGAGTTCTAGTAAAATGAAACTCCCAGGTCTACTTCATATGAGCTATCATTTTACTACAACTTTATCTTCCCTATCCTTCATGTCTACAGTTGATTTTTTTAACCAAGGGCAAAGTATTTTAATTTATTCCCATCAAATTTAATTTAATTATATTTTGCTTATTGCTTCCCCCTATTGAAATTTGATTTTTATCCTGTCTCTGTTATTCGACACGTTAAGTATTTCCATCCATTTTGTATATCTCTAACACTGATATGCAGGATATTTATGCCTTTATCCAGGTCATTGATTAAAATGTCAAAAAACAAAGGGACAAAAAATAGATCCACATGTCTCTTCACTAAAGATCACCTTCATTGCTGCATCAATTAGTAATAATTTTACTCTTTGGATACAGTTATTTAAACATTTACAATACTACCCAAACCAAATCTACCCATTCCATTTTGTCTGCAAGGAAAATGTGAGGAACTGCCTAATGACTTGCTGAAATCTAAAAATGTTACATCTATAATATTCTCCTGATCTACCTGTCAAGAAACTCTTCAACCAGGGAGCAAGGTTAATATTCCATGACGTATTCCTGATAAATCCATTCTGTCTTTTGCTAATCACCATTTTTTCCTTTTTATGTGACTAAAAAACAGTTCTTTATTAACATATTCTAGAATTCCAGAATCAGAAGTTAAACTCAACCTCACTAACTTGTCATTTGAAAAAATGACTTTCTTTCATTTGCTTGAAAACTGAAAATAAAAGAAATATGTATCCCTGGAACCTTTCCCATTGTCCATGGGTTTTCAAATTTCCAATAATAGCAAGTCAGAAATTATATCTGTAAATTATTTTATTATCTTGATATGTGATTTTCTGAAATTACTTAAAGGTAGCTATTAGCCTGTCTTCCTATATTTTGGGTATCAATTGCCCTTTTAACTATTTTTGTTTTAACATTAAAAATCATATCTATATAGAGAAGCAAAAACCATTTAAAATAAATAATTCTGCTTTTTCTCTGTTTTACCACAATAATTCACATTAATTTGCAATTTTTTCATGAAAATCTTCATTTGATCTTCACAACACTTCAAGGAAGGTATAGTCTTATAGAACAGAAATCCAAGCTGCAGAGAAAAAGTTAAGTGAGTTTCCCAGTGTGACATAACTTGTAAGTTCCATATCTGGAATTTTTCTGCCTTCTTTCTGGCTTATTGGTCTGTCAACTATATCTGCTCTTTGTCAAATAATATGACTACTTCTTTTTTTAGGTTTTTGCAAGACAATGGAGTTAAGTGATTTGCCCAAGGTCACAAAGGTAGGTAATTAGTAAGTATCTGAGGCTGGACTTGAACACAAGTCCTCCTGATTCCAGGGCTAGTGCTCTATCCACTGCCATCTAACTGCCCCTCCTACTTCTTAATATATTCAAGCAACACAGACCTTGAGGAAAATTCCTATCTTTCCATACTTCTCTATTGTCCCAATTTAGTTTAAAAAATCAGAGTACTCATTGCCACCATCTGATTATTATGAATAATCTATGTATTCCCTGTTTTACCAACCCATTTTTTCCCAATCTCTAGTCAATAATTGATCATATAAGGTACAGAACAACAACCAATCAATCAGCCAAAGGGATGAATTTCCATGCAAATGAGCTTGAATAGCTAGTTACTAACAATTATTTCACTTAATGCATGCCCCTATTCATCCACATTTGCTTGAAGTAGTTGCCTTTTTCTCTTGCCACTAAGAATTGCTGCAGACAGAAAATTTTGTTCTTTAAAGTATCTGATCCCCTAGAACCAAATTCCCCTAATAGCATTTTAATTTTTGTCCAACTGCCAGAAGGGAGAAGAGTCTCTGGTCAATCCCCATTTCTGTTACAAAAGGAATTTAGTCTTTTGAAAAAACCTTATAATCTTATGATTATTTTATTCTTCTAAATTATCTGCTACTAAATGTTAAAGTCTTCTCCATCTAACTAGTCTTTAAATCTGTAGACTTAAGTGACTATGTTAGGTTGACTTACTTTAGAGGTAGTTTTTCCTAAAGAAGAGAGCATAGTCCTATAATCAAACTAAAAATAAACAAAAGTAATCAAAAGTAGTTGCTATCTTTTTCAATACTTCACTATTACCCTTCAACTAAATGTTTTGCAAATACCCATATGAAGTAGATCTTCTTGATGTAGAAAGGTATTTCTTGATTCCCTTTATATTATCTATCTCTTCACTATCCTTGGACCTATTCCAGTAATGAGTTACTCACTAACTCATGGTGAAGGTCATCAATTTTACTTTTTTAAGTTGGGCATATGTATTGCTCATGAAGGTTATATGTCCACATGGTTGTGGGAGCAGGAGATTGTAATCCTTGATGTAACCTGTTCTATTCTCCTTCAAGAGATAATGCTGGGGCAGCTAGGTGGCGCGGTGGATAGAGCACCAGCCTTGGAGTCAGGAGTACCAGAGTTCAAATTTGACTTCAGACACTTAATAATTACCTAGTTGTGTGGCCTTGGGCAAGCCACTTAACCCCATTTGTCTTGCAAAAAACCTAAAAAAAAAAGATTGTTGACTAGAGCAGTAAATATTCTCCCTCTTACACATTCATTTAGAGAAAACAATTTTATGTCAAACTCCTAATTGGTATCATTTTATGAGTAAACTGTGCCCCAAACTGTTTAGAATCAAAATAGGTTCAAAATAGAATTAAAAAGGTTGATTCTATCCCCACACATTTATCCAAACTGATAGGGGAAAAAAAAGAAAAGAAAGAAAAAAGTATAAAAATGTACCAGATTATACAGAATGAAAGGAGCTATCCCAATGGGAGTCAGAAATCTCAATTTAACCCATTGAGAGAGTGCTCATTTTCTGTGAAGAGGAAATTCTCCGAAGTGAGGGAAGTCAAAGATGGGGACATATTAGAAAAGTTCCGTTTTTTTTTTTTTCCCAGTGTCTTCTCATAGTCCTTCTTTTTCTTTAGAGACCTCTCCTTGAACAGAATCTAGATCCATATGGCTTCTCTCTCTCAAAGTTGGAAGTCTAAAGCAGAAGGATCTCTTTTCTGCCAATCTCTAGTCAATACTTGATCATATAAGGTACAGAACAACAACCAATCAATCAGCCAAAGGGATGAATTTCCATGCAAATGAGCTTGAATAGCTAGTTACTAACAATTATTTCACTTAATTGCTCACATTTTTCACCTTTGTAAATATCAAAAGAATTTATCTGAATAATGTCATGTGTATTGTCTTCTTATATAGATTCCTTTCAATTATTTAGTCCCTCTACTAATATGCTTCATGCAGTGTAATAATGTTTTGATATATCATATTTCTCTCTGTGACATTGTTTTCAACAATTAAAGGTGGATAATTTTCTCTCTTCCTTTCTCAATTAAAACTCATCTTCAGAAATTACTGGCCTAGAGTCAGGAATCAGTGTCCTAACATACATGACCTTAGTTAAATAACTTAAACTATGAATCTCAGTTTCCATATCTGTACAAATAAGAGTTAAATAATATAAATAAATAATATATAAATGTTATAATATATTATAATAAATACAATATAAATAAATTTAAAAGTCTTTTTTGTTTCTTTTCTGCTTGACTTTGTCTTCCCATATCATAGTCCCTGGCACTTAAGAAATGTTAATTGATTAATGGATGGATTGATTGATCTGAATTAGATGGCTAACCTAAACTTTCTGTACATTCATTTTGCTGTGTCTCTTTGCTGTTTTATAAACTGTTACTATTTGAAAACTTACATTGAATTCTCCCATAATTTTACAAATGAATTTATACTTTAATTAGGAGAAGTTCTCCCTCACTACTTGGCAAGGAGATTTGCTGGTTAAGACAAAAGTTTATTGTTGCTATTGTTGTGATGCTGATTGTTTTACATTTATAACCTTCTATAGTTGTCATAATCACAGAAAATGTCTTTTCTCCCTTTTTGCATTTCAAGTTCTTAAGCACAATAAACTTGTCGGAACTTATCAGGTTCAAGCTGCTATTACTTCACATAATCTATTCCTTCTCATAACCATCCATAAGGCTATTACAGAAATGATCCATAGATACTCATTGCTATCTCTATTTTTTCCTTTTACTTTGGTGGTAATTTTGATTTTTGTTCTATCTAGATGATGGTCTTAATATACATTCACAGATGAATTTAAATTATTCCAACACTAGCAATCATTCATTTCTTTTCTTTTAAGTTATCTATTTTAAAATGTTTGCTAGTAGTTACCATGTCATGACCTTGTAAACCTTATTTCTAAAAGAAAACATGTATGATATTTATCCTTCCTGGTGTACAAGATCTCTGCTTCTTTTATTTTTAAATCCAGAACCACTCTTTACACCCTTTTATTTAAATTAGTGAACTCAATGCCCACCTACAAAATGAAAGTAGTTTATCAGTATGTGGATTTTGTTGGATGATTGTGTTTCATTCTTCAAGAATTTCCCTGGGGCAGCTGATAACTCAATAAATAGAGCACTGACTTTGGAGTCAGAAGAATCTGAGATCCAATCCAATATCAGACATTTAACACTAGTTGTGTGACCCTAAGCAAGTCACTCGTCCTTGATTGCTTCACCAAAAGTTTTCTTTTGGGTCTTTTGTTTATACACACTAAGAGCAGCTGCAGGCAAAGGAGTTAAAAATCCCATGAAACAAAGTTGTTATTTTTTTTCTTTGGTCACATGATAAAACCAATTCCAACAATGCTTCAATTTTTTCCTTCAAACATTTTCCAAGCCTTTTTTCCATTTACCTTGACTGTCCTTTTGCCTTCTAGTTCCACTTATACAAGAATTTTGGTATTGACATGGAGTGTTCCTCCAGTAACAAAGCAATTCATTTAAAGTACTAGCAGTTAAATTAATATGGTAGGTGGATGGTATAGCAGATAGAATGTGGGCCTGGAGTTATAGTTTCAAGGTGAACTCAGATACTTACTGGCTATGTGATCCTGTACAAGTCACCTAACCTCTATTTTTTTCCTTTTCCTCATCTGTAAAAATTGGAATAGTAGTGATATCTACCTCTCAGGTTTTTTTGAGAGAATCAAAGCAGATAATATTGATATATTGGCCTGGTATCATATAAATGGTTTCCCTTATCATAGTTACTGATCGGGGACATACTAAAAACTGTGATTCTATCATGACAAAGAATAAACAGGACTTTGGAATGTTGTGGATCTTAATTTTTTTCTGGGTTGCAACAGCCAAAGATGTCAAAACCTACTAAGGAAGCATCACCTTCATGTGCATATTGATGAAAATAAATCATGTGCACGTGGATGAAAAGTAAATAATTTTTTTAAAAAAGGAAGCATCACCTTCCTTTGTAAAAAGTCTTCCTTAGAAGCAAAAGAAAAATGTGGATATAGAAGGGACCTCAGAGGTTATCTAGTCCCTTTTACAGATGAAGAAAGGGAGACCCCACTGAAGGGAAATTATTTCTTTTGAAGTAAATGATAGAGGCAGATCCAATGTGGTAAAACCAAGCAAAACATTTCTTCCTATTGTTCCTGGACTGAAGGTTACTTCTATAATTGATGAGACATTAGAGTGGAGTTGTTTTTGCTGTTGGTGGTAATAGTGGTAAGATTTTGTTGGTTTTTTTTAATGCTATGAGACAAGTTTGGATGGCAAAAATATGATAATATGGGAATTATTGGCGCCTAAGGTCTAAGGTCTAGGACTGATATACTCATCAACTGGCTTTTGTAGAGTAACTCAAGATTCCTGGGTCCTTGGGATAGACACGTATGTGTGTGTGTGTGTGTGTGTGTGTGTGTGTGTGTGTGTGTATGTGTGTGTGTGTGTGTGTGTATAAATATATATGTATATATATATATATATGTATATATATATTTCAAAGCTGTGTTTGTATGTGAGAGAGATTTCTAAAGACCTAACTCAAGTTTTTTCTAGGACTTAATAAAGTTCTTCCTAGAAATTTGGAATTTATCATGGTTAGAGTCTATTATAGTTTTTGTCCTTAAGGAAACTCCAAGTCCTTGAATTAGTCAAAATGACTGAAAAAAGTATAGTCAGTCCTAAAAGTAATTTACATACAGTAAGTTTAGTCCTTTGTAGTTTACAAATCTGTTTTTAAAATTAGAGATTAAATCACATTGAATTTATCATGAGCTATCTCATTTATACCTTTAAATTTCATCATCACATAATTTCTCATCCCCATTTTATAGAAAAAGAAACTGAGCTTCACAAAAGGTAATAGAAAGCAAAGGTTTTTGACTCTAATTCTAGCTGCTATGTTATATTTTTGTCTCCCAATATTTATGACTCTCAGAATTGAAAAGTAGCATATTGCAATAAAATAGTTAATTTAAGTCCATATAATTTCTTCTTTGCATTTATAATACAGTATTACATTTGGATTTAAAAGAAATAGGTTTAAATCTTATCTCTGTCACTATCTGTATGACTTGGGGGAATTTATTTAAATTTTCTGGCCTTCAGTTTCCTCATCTATAAAATTTGGGAATTGGCCTAATGACCTCCAATTCTAATTTTCCTGAAACTCAGGTAATTTTTAAATGATTGAATAATATGAGACTCTTTTTGAAGCTTTCACTTGATGGGTTTCATTACCTCAATTTATAGTTGAAGAAACCAGATCCAGGTCTTGCTTGGCCGTAGACCAAGATCTTTATCCTCTCTTAGCCTGTTCCCTCACCTCTAAAATGGGAGGAAATCAGGCTTGGGCTCAAGGGGAAACTTAAATCATTAAAAACAACTGTGAAGTTTTCTCCTAGAATTGTTCCTCAGATAATAACTAGAGAAACTCAGAGTTTATCAATTGAGGAAAACTCTTTTAGTTGAAAAAGGAAGAAACTGCAGCCCATAAAAATGACAAATCTTATTAAATTGTAATAAATAACAAAGTTAAAACTTGGACACAGCTGCTCTGGCTCCAGTTTCAGGGTTATCAGGATGCATGTTAAAGTGCTCTGCATACTAGAAAATCCCATACAGCTGCCAGATTCTGTTATCCTGCCTAAATCTAAAAAGGAAATATGTAATAGTATTATATTTTATAAGAGCTGTACTTTCATTATGATGGGCATCAGTCCTTCCAGTAAAAAATAGAGTGCAGATGCCTTCCAGGCCTTACAAGGCTTTTAATGAGTTGATTTTGGGTCCCAGAATTTATAAATTTGTGTCCAGCTTCTTGGTAGAAAATCTCTCTAAATTTATGAAGAAATAGTTTTTGAGACACTATACAATGACAAAGAATCGGAGTAGGATATTAGTAGATAAATAATAAGAAAATCATTCATATTTATATGTTATGATCTCCAATAGTCTTTTTTTCAGGAAATAATATTTTATTAATTTATTTTTCCAGCTCTACACAACATTTGTTTTCAACAATCATTTTTAGCTATGTCTTCAGTTTACTTTTTCCTCCCTCCTTTCCTTTCCTGCCCTCCCCCTGATGGAAATCAGTCTAATATAGGTTATACATGTATAACTATGCTAAACATAGATCCATAAAAATCATGTTGTGAAAGAAGTATCAAATTGAAATGGAAAAAAGTCAGAGAGAGAAAAACATAATATCTAAGAAAACTTTTAAAAATTTGAAAATAGTAAACTTTGGTCTGAATTGAAATTCCACAGTTCCTTCTCTGGATATGAATGATATCTTCCATCACAAGTATTTTTGAATTGTCTTTGATTATTGTGCTGTTGCAATGAACAAGTCCATCGGAGTTGATCATCACCTCATATTGCTGTTAGTGTGTACAGTGCTCTTCTGGTTCTGCTCACTTCATTCAGCAGCAGTTTGTACAAGTCTTTCCAAGGTTTTCTGAACTTGGCTCCTTCATGATTTCTTAAAGAATAATAGTGTTCAGATATTGAGGGGATGTCTGTAAGACTGATGATGGAAAATATCATCCATATCCAGAGAGGGAACTGTGGAGTCTAAATGCAGACTAAAGCTTACTGTATTCAATTTTTAAAAATTATCTTATGTAGTTTTTCTTATCGCTTTTCCCCTTCCATTTGGATTAAATTCTTCTTCCACAACCAAATTAAAATGCATCTATGACTAACATAGTTATACATGTAGAGTATATATTAGATTGTTTCCCATGGTGGGGAATGGGAGGGAAGGAGAAAAATATAAAACTCAAAATCTTTCAAAAAATGATTGGTGAAAAATTTTCGCATGTTGTTGGAAAACATCAATAAAACATTTTAAGAAAAATTAATAATTAGGTTCCATCATATCCATATACCACAATTTGTTCAGTCATTCCCCGATTGATGATCATCCCCTCAATTTCCAATTCTTTGCCACTATGAAAAGAGTTACTATGAATATGTTTGTACATGTACATGTGAGAGCTTTTTTTTTTTTTTACCCTTATTCAAGACCTCTTTGGGATACAGACCTAGTAGTAGTATTGCTGGATCAAAGATTATGCACAGTTTGATTGCCCCTTGGGCAAAATTCCAAATTGCTCTCCAGAAATTTTGGATCAATTCACAGCTCCATTAACAATGCATTAGGGTCCCAGTCTTATCACATCCCCTCTAACATTGATGATTTTCCTTTTTAGTCATTTTGGCCAATCTAATACATCTAATACGTGTGAGGTAGTATCTCAGATATGTTTTAATTTACATTTCTCTAATCAATAGTGCTTTAGAACATTTTTTTTCATAAGAATATAGATAGCTTTTAATTTCTTCATCTGAGAATTTTCTTAACATATCCTTTGATCATTTATCAATTGCAGAATGTCTTACAGTCCTATAGAGAAATGCAAATTAAAGCTTCTCCGAGGTACCACCTCACTCCTTTCAGACTGGCCAATATTGATCATTGTTGGAAGGGTTGTGGGAAATCTGGGACACTAATACCTTGTTGGTGGAGCTGTGAACTCATCCAGCCTTTCTGGAGAGAAATTTGGAACTGCTCCCAAAGGGCAATAAAAAATGAGCATAACCTTTGTGCCAGCAATACCACTACTGTGTCTATACCCTGCAAAGATGAGGGAAAAGGGTAAAAACATCACTTGTACAAAACTATTTATAGCAACCTTGTTTGTGGTGGCAAAGAATTGGAAATCAAGTAAATGTCCTTCAATTGGGGCATCGCTTAGCAAACTGTTAGTATATGTATGTCATGGAACACTATTGTTCTATTAGAAACCAGGAGGGATGGGAATTCAGGAAAGCCTGGAGAGATTTGCATGAACTGATGCTGAGTGAGATGAGCAGAACCAGAAAAACACTGTACACCCTATCAGCAACATGGGGGTGATGTTCAACCTGGATGAACTTGCTCATTCCATCAGTGCAACGAGCAGATACAATTTTGGGCTGTCTGCAATGGAGAATACCATCTGTATCCAGATAAAGAGCCGTGGAGTTTGAACAAATTTCAAGGACTATTCCCTTTAATTTAGGAAAAAAAACAGATATCTTATTGTCTGATCTTGTTATCTCTTATACTTTTGGTTTCTTCCCTAAGGATGTGATTTCTCTCTCATCACACTCAATTTGGATCAAGGTACAACATGGAAACAAAATAAAGACTGACAGATTGCTTTCCATGGGGTGGGGGGAGCAAGATTGGGAGAAAAATTGTAAAACTCAAAACTCAAATAAAATATTTAAAAAGACAAAATAATATAAAAGAAAAAAGAAATGATTAATTTTACAGATGGATTTTCAAGTGAATTCTACCAAACATTTAAGGAACAATTAATTCTTATTCTACATAAGCAATTTAAAAATTAGGAGTTCTACCACTTTCCTTTTATGACACCATCATAGTGCTGATACCTAAACCAGACAAAGAAAATTATAGACCAATTTCCAATGAATATTGATGAAAAATCTTAAATAAAAATTTGAGACTACAAGAAGTTTTTACTAGTACAATACATCATGATCAGGTATCATTTATACAAGGTAGGAAGGAATGGTTCAATATTAGAAAAACAATCAACCTAATTGAACAGCAAAACCAATGGAAACCATATGAATATCTCAATAGATGCTGCAAAAGCCTTTGATAAAACACAACATCCATTCCTATTAAAACAATAGAAAGTTTATAAATAAATGGAGTTTACTTTAAAATAATTAATAATATCTATCTAAAACCATCAACAAATATATGTAATGGGGGAAAACCCAGAACATTTCCAATAAAATCAGAGATGAAACCAGAATGCCCTCTGTCACCATTACTATTCAGTATAGTACTAGAAATGCTAGCTTTATCAGCAAGAGAAGGGAAAAAATGAAAGACTCCAAACTGGCTTAGAGAGGAAACAACATATATAGTTAATAGGGTATAGAAATCTAGAGGAAAAAAAGGAGAGCAAGTGGATGGGAGAAAGGGGACAGGGGAGGGGAGGGGAGATGTATACAGGATAGAAAAAGAGGATAGATCATGGGACAGGATAGTCAGATACAACACATTTTTTAAATTTTTTAAAATTTTTAAATCTTTAAATTGTTTTATGTTATTTTGTTTTTTTCCCAAGGTGGTGGGATTGGTTGGCCTATCCAAGATAACAGGGTGGGGTGGTTGCTGGGTCTCTGGGGTGGGATGTAGGCTTGTAGCCTCCTGGCCCTAGGGCTGGTGCTCTGTCCCCTGTGCCACTTGGCTGCCCCACAGCAAATTTTTGAAGAAGGACAGTGAAAGGAGAGGGAAAATATAATAAATGGTAGTGGAGAGGAATGGATGGAGGGAATTACAATCAACAACAGCAACTGTGGAAAAATATGGAAGCAACTTCTCTGATGGACTTATGATAAAGAATGCTATCTACACCAGAGAAATGAGCTGATGTTATCTGAATACAGACTGAAGCACATTTTTTCCCTCTTTCTTTCACTTTATTTCTCATGAGGTTTTTTTTTTAATTTTTGTGGGAGTAGGGGGGATTATGCTTACTCATAACAAGACTATTTTAGTGATGTGTAAATAAATGAAAATGTAAATAATTTTTTAAATTTAAAATAAATAAAATCTCCTTGAAACAATCAACAAATACATCAGAGTAGCAGGATATAAAATAAAGCCACATAAATCATCATCATTTCTATATATGCACAAGAAAGCCCAAGAGCAAGCGAGAGAAAGATAAATTCTATTTAAAGTATCTGTAGAAAACATTAAATATTTGCGAATCTACCACCCAAGACATATTCAGAAACTGCATGAATACAATTATAAAGCATTTCTCACCCCCCCCAAAAAAGTCAGATCAAAATAATTAGAAAAATGTTATTTGTTCATGGTAAGGTCATGCTAATATAATAAAAATGACAATTCTACCCAAATTAAATTTCTTATTCAGTGCCATACCAATCAAATCAAACTACGAAATAATTATTTTACCAAGCTAGAAAAAATAGTAACAAAATTCATCTGGAGAAACAAAAGGTCAAAAATACCAAGGGAACTGACAAAAAATGTAAAGGAAGGTAGTCTAGCTCTGCCAGATCTATAAAGCAGCCATCATCAAAACTGCCTGGTAATGGTAAAGAACTACAGTAATGGATCAGTGGATTAGGATAGGTTCAAAAGAAACAGTAGTAAATGACTACAGCAATATACTATTTGACAAACCCCCAAAACAACAGCTTCTGGCACAAGAACTTACTATCTGACAAAATTTGTTGGAAAAACTGGAAAATAGTATGGCAAAAACTAAACAAAGACCCATACCTCATACCCTATACCAAAATAAGGTCAAAATGTACAGGATTTAGACATAAGGAGCAACAAAAAAACTCATCTATCAGATCTATGGAAAGGGGATAAACTTATAATCAAACAACAAATAGAATACAATATAACCTGCAAGATGAATGATTTTTTACTGCGTTAAATTAAAATGATTTTACATTAACAAAATCAATGCTACCAAAACCAGAAGGAAAGCAAATGGGAAAGTCTTTACAAATATGAGTTCTGATAAAGGTCTCATTTCTAAAATATAGAGAGAATTGCATCAAATTTGTAAGGTTACAAGTCATTCCTCAATTGATAAATGGCCAAAGGATATGAATGCACAGTTTTCAAATGAAGAAATTGAAACTATATGAAAAATGCTCCTAATGATGATTGATTAGAGAAATGCAAATTAAAATAACTCTAAGATATCACCTCACACCTCTCAGATTGGCCAAGATGAGAAAAGGGGAAATGATCAATGTTGGAGAGCTTGTAGGACAATTGGGACATTGATGCATTGCTGGTGGAGAGATACAACTTTTCTGGAGAGCAATTTGGAACTATACCCAAAGAGCAATAAAACTGTTCATACCCTTTGACCCAGAAATTCTAATTCTATGTTCATATTAAGAAGAAATTATAAAAAAGGGAAAGGTCCTACATGTTCAAAAATACTCATAACAGCTCTTTTTGCAGTGGCAAAGAATTGGAAATTGTGGGGATGCCTATCAATTGGGGAATGGCTAAACAAGTTATGGTACATGAATACTATGGAATACTATTGTTCTATAAGAAATCATAAATAGTCAGACTCTAGAGAAGCATGGAATGACTTCTTGGATCTGATGCTGAATGAAGGGAGAACCAAGAGAACAATGTACACATCAACAACAACTTTTTGAGATGATCAGCAGTTATGGAAGCAGCTCCTCTCAACACTTAAGAGACAAACAAATTAGACTGGCTATAGACAATGTTATCCCCATCCAGAGAACGAAAAACAAAACCAAAGAAAACCAAATCAAAATTAATAATAATGAAAAACCTTCAGAATCTGATCAATACTTGATAAAATATATCTCTTATGAATCACTTTCCCTTAATTTTGATTACTCATACTGAAAATGACTAATCTGTAAACATGTTTATCACAAATACACATGGGCAATGTTAACATGACTGAGGAAAGGTGGGTAGGAATGGAGGGTGGAAGGAAATGTAACATAAAAGTATACATATGCATATGGATGAATGTCAAAAAACTTTCATAACATGTGTTTGTAAAAATAAAATATCAATAAAAAAGAAATGAGTCATTTATAAATGAACAAAAACTGAAAAATTGTTTCTCAATTTATTTCTTTCCTTTTAATCTTAGTTGCATTGATTTTATTTGCGCAAAAATTTTTTCAATTTGATGTCATCTAAATTAATCATTTTGCATTTTATAATGTTCTTGATACCTTCTTTAGTCAAAAACTGCTCTCTTTTCCTTAAATCTGAAAGGTAAACTATTCCATATTCTCCTAATTGGCTTATGATATCAACTTTCATGTCTAAATCCTATACTCATCTCATCCTTATCATGGTATGGGGTGTAAGATTTTGATCTATGTATAGTTTCTGCCATACTTACTAACATCCAGTTTTTATCAAAGAGTGAGTTCTTATCCCAGAAGTTGGAATCTTTGGATTTATCAAACAGCAGATTACTACAGTTTTTTACAACCATTTCTTTTGCACTGAATCCATTCCACTGACCCTATTTCTTAGTCAGTACCAAACAGTTTTGGTGATTGGTGCTTTATAATATATTTTTCATTATCTGGTATGGTTAGGCCACCTTCCTTTGCAATTTTTTTTTTCATTAAGTCCCTTGGTATTCTTGCTTTTGTTCCTCCATATGAGCTAATTTTTTGAACTCAAAAAAGTAATTTTTGGTAGCTTGATTAGTATGCCAATGAATAAGTAATTCAAATTTATGTAGTATTGTCAATTTATTATATAAAATTAACCTATCCATTAGCAATTGACATTTTTCCAGTTATTAGATGTGGTTTTGTTTGTGAAAATTGTTTTATAATTATTTTCATATGGTTTCTAAGTTTGCTTTAGAAGGTCAAACTCTCAAGTATTTGATATTATCTACAGTTACTTTAAATGGAATTTCTATCTCTTTCTGCTATGCTAGCAACATATAGAAATGCTTATGGTTTTGTGGGTTTATTTTATATTCTTCAATTTTGCTAAAGGAGCTCATTGTTTCAAGTAGTTGTTTTAGATGATTTTCCTAGGGCTCCCTAAGTATATCATCATATCATCTGCAAAGAGTGAGTTTCATTATTAACTATTCTAATTCTTTCAGTTGCTTTTTCTTTTCTTAATGCCACAGCTAATATATTTTTTTAGGTTTTGCAAGGCAAATGTGGTTAAATGGCTTGCCCAAGGCCACACAGTTAGGTAATTATTATTAAGTGTCTGAGCCCGGATTTGAACCCAGGTACTCCTGACTCCAAGGCTAGTGCCCTATCCACTGCACCACCTAGCCATCCCTGATATTTCTAATAAAATATTGAACAATAATGGTGATAATAGGCATCCTTGTTTCATCCTGTACTCACTGGAAATGTTTCTAACTTATCCCTATTTATGTATAATTCTTGTTGATGTTTTGTGGTAGATGTTCATCATTTTAGGGAACACTCCATTTATTCCTATATTCTCTTGTGTTTTTAACAGGAATGGGTGCTGTATTATGTCAAAAGCTTTTTCAGTATCTATAGAAATAATAATATTTGATATGGTTAATTACACTGAGAGTTTGCCTAATATTGAACCAACCCTGCATTCCAAATCCTTCTTGCTCATAATATATTATCAAAGTTATAACTTGTTGTAATAGCTTTGCTAATATATTATTTAAAATTTTTGCCACCATATCCACTAGGGAAATTGGTTTATAATTTTCTTTCTCTGTTTTGATTCTTCCTGGTTTAGGTATGTATCAGCACGATATTAGTATCAGAGAAGGAATTTGGTGGAACTCCTTTCACTATTTTTCAAATAATTTATATAGAATTGCAACAAATTGTTTTTTGAACATTTAGTAGACTTCACTGGTGAATCTATCTGGCCCTGGAGATTTTTTCCTTAGGGAGTTTATTGGCACTTATTCAGTCTCTTTTTCTGAGATGGGGCTTATTTATGTATTTAATTTCTTCTTCTTTTAATCTGACAGTGTATATTATTGCAAATATACATTCATTTCAATTAGATCGCAAAATTTATTGGCTTACAGTTGGGCAAAATAATTCTTAATTTTTACATGAATTTCTTTCTCATTGGTGGTGAATTCACTTTTTTCATTTTTGATACTAGCAATTTGGTTTTCTTCTTTCTTTTTTAAATCAAACTAACTAAAGGTTTATCTAGTTTATTTCATAAAGCCAACTCTGAGTTTTTTAGTTCATTGGTTTTCTTCATTTTGATTTTATTAATTTCTCTTTTAATTTTCAGGATTTCTAAATCAATATTTAATTGGGGTTTTCTAATTTGTTCTTACTCTAACTTTTTTTTAGTTACATGCTTAGTTCATTGATTTCCTCTTTCGATTTTATTTTATTCAGGTAAGCATTTAGTGATACAACTAATAACTGCTTTGGGTATATCCCACAAGTTTAGATATGTTGACTCTTTACTATCATTATCATGGTTGAAATTATTATTTCTATGATTTGTTGTTTGACCCACTCCATGGCCTTTGATTTTTGTTTCATCATAATCTGAAGAGGATGCATTCAATATGTCTGCCTCTGCATTTAATTGTGAAGTTTTAATGCCATAATACATCATCAATTTTTGTATTCATGCCATGTACTGCAGAAACAGGGTACATTTCTTTCTATCCCCATTCACTTTTCTCCAGAGTTCTATCATATCTAACTTTTCTATTTTTATTCATCTCCTTCTTTTTTATTTTATGGTTAGATGTATCTAATTCTTAGAAGCGGTTGGTTCCCCATCAGTAGAGTGTTGTACTCTATGTCCTCCTGTAACTCATTTAGCTTCTCCTCTAAAAATTTGGATACTATACCACTTGGTGCATACATATTTAATATTGAAATTATTTCATTCTCTATGCAATCTTTTAGGAGACTGAAGCTTCTTTCCTTATCCCTTTGAGATATATTTTTTTGCAATTGATTGTTTGAAATAATGATTGCTACCCCCTTCTTTTTATCACTTCAGTTGAATTCTAATATATTCTGCTTCAGTCTTTTACTTACACTATGTGTGTATCTCTCTACTTCAAATGTAAGCACATATTGTAAGCACTTACTTCTTGTAAGCACATATATTGTAGGTTTCTGGTATTTAATCCACTATGCTTTTTGTTTCTGTTTTATGGGACAATTCATTCTATTCACATGCACAGTTATAATTTCTAACTTTTTATTATTCTTAATGCTATCTCCCCTCCATGTGTACTTTTCCCCCCTCTTTTCATTCTAACCCACCTCACTACTATTTTTACTTCTTAATACCATCTCCACCAATCTGTCTCCCATTCTCGCAACCATCATCCTTTGCCTTCCTCTTGCCCCTTCTTCCTTCCCTTCTATCAGCTCATCCTTCCCTTCTCTCACCCCTTCCATCCTAATACTTGAAGACTGAGATTAATTTCTGTATCCAATTGAGTGTATGTGTTATTCCCTCTTTGAACCAAATCTGATGGGAGTAAGATTCAAACAGTTCTCCCTTCTTTACCTCTACTGCAACAGGTCCTTTTCATCTCCCTCATGTGATGTAATTTACTCCATTCTGCCTCCCTCATCTGCCTCCTCTCATAATCCTCCCTCATTTTTAATGTTTTAAATTTTTTTTAAATCATTCCATCAAAATCAAATTATGTACATACCTTCACCCTAAGTTTACCCTATTAGAGTTACAATTCTCAATAGTTATGAGAATCTTTCTCCCAGGTAGGGATGCAACAGTTTAATCTTATTGACTAGCAGTTTTTTTCTTTTCCCTTGTTTATTGTTTCATATATCTCTGAGTCTCCTCTTTGAAGATCAAGTTTTCTGTTCAGCTCTGGTCTTTCCATCAGCAAAGTTTGGAAGTCACCTATTTCATTAAATGTACACCTTTCCCCCTGAAAGAGTATGCTGAATTTTACTGTAGCTAATTTTTGCTTGTAAGTCAAGCTCCCTTGACCTTTGGAATATCATATTCTAGGTCCTTTGGTTTTTTAATGTTTTTACAGCCAGATCCTGTGTAATCCTGACAGTGTCTCCTCAGTATTTGAATTCTATTTTTTAAAGGAGCTATTATCTTTTTGCATTTTCTCAATTGTATTTTTGAGGAATTATTTTCTTTTTTCTGCCGAATTATATTTTTAAAGGAGTTGTTTTCCTCTTTGTTGGAAGAAGTTAATTTTCTTTTTTTTAGGTTTTTTTGCAAGGCAAAGGGGGTTAAGTGGCTTACCCAAGACCACACAGCTAGGTAATTATTAAGTGTCTGAGACCGGATTTGAACCCAGGTACTCTTGACTCCAAGGCAGGTGCTTTATCCACTACACCACCTAGCCACCCCAGAAGTTAATTTGCAATTGAATTTCTTTCTCCAATTTTTCCACTTGAATTTTAAAATCCTTTCTGAGCTCTTCTAAGAAGTCTTTCTGGGCTAGAAACCGATTCATATTCTCCACTAAAGTTTCACATGTAACAACACCCCTGACCTCCTTTTCTGAATTAGTTTTTGTCCATCCTTATCTACAAGATAGCTTTCAATAAACTCTGCTTTTCTCTGACCTTCCTTTTTCATTTTGTGATCTGTTCCCTATCTCAAGAGTATTATATTGGTGAATGGGCTTGCTTGCAGTCATTTGAAGTTGACAGCCTCAGATATTTGCTTACTGATCTGGGGGCCCTCTATGTTCGGAACTCCAGGGGGTTGTTTAGTTAATTGACTTTTTCTCTGAATCATCAGTGCTGGGGATGTCAAGTACCCACTTCCTGGGTCATTGGCAATGGTAGGATCACCTGTATCTTTCTCTGGGCTGTCTACATAGGGGAATGTTAGGTCCCCCTGGCTGGGAATGCCAGGGTCTCACCTTCTGAATCAGGTCATCAAGACCAGCCTCTGGCTGAATTGAGGTAGTGGGCACCTGCCCTGGAGCTTTCCCAGCCCACCCAAGATACAGACCAAACTGCAAAAGCCTCTATTCCCACAGTTGTGGATTTCAGGTTAGTCCCCATTGCATTGCTGGTGAACTGGATCTCTGTTCTCTGTCTTGGACACACACCTCCCCCCTCCCTATACCTCTTCATGAAAGACCTTACTGGAAGATGTTCCACTCTGATCTTTTGTGGGTTCTTCACTACAAAATCTGTTTAGAAGTTTGATTAATATTGTTTCTGAGGGGAAACCCAGGAGTTCCTGGTTTCTCTCTGTCATCTTGACTGGAAGTCTCCCAAATCTTGTGAACCAGAAACTGTATATATTAACTCAAACAAGTAAACTGAAGTTTAGCAAGGTTAAGTAACTTGTCCATGTTTAATCACATAGCTTTTTATAAATTGAAATATATTTATTATATATTGGATACACACACATACACACATATGTTCTGTCTACCAACAAATTATGTGCCATTATCTCAATGCAGATAATTTTAAATTTTATTATTTTTTCAATTAGTAAACTTTTTTTCTCTCCATCCTACTTCCCTCCCTTCACTACATGAAAAAATTAAACAAACAATTAAAATATTTATAATAACATATACAATAAAGTCCCATATATCCAACAATGTTTAGAGACAAGCATTTTTTAACATGAAAGTAACCTATATCAGAGTTTATAATTGTTGTCTGATTTTTTAACATTTTAATAATTATATTTCAATGCAATTAGTTTCTTGTATAATCTAATGTATATTATTTTATGAATTTCATCAAACTCACAAGTATTTAAGTATCTAATCATATACCAGTCATGCTGAAAGCTCATTTAAAAGCATCATTCTGAGAAGGAGTCTGATGGGTATACAACACAGTAAAGTGGACCATTATTCTCCTTCTCCCCAGCACCGAATAAAAATGAATGAGTACTTACTTTCATAAAAACACACACGCACACACACACACACACACACACACACACACATATATACATACACACATACACAAACACACAAAAATGCATGTACATGATTCCTTTTTCTGGAGAATATTTTCTCATTGTATGCTGCTGATCTTCAGTCCTATATTCTATTCTTAGCCTCACTGCTTTTCTCCATCCCTCAGTCACCTTCTTTGTCAAAGTCAGGGAATCTTTTCTATCAACATCATAAGCTAATTCGATGCATTGCTAGATTCAGAAAATATCATAAGTATCTTCAGATGAAAGGTACAGAGTATGACATGAATTAATGAGAAATATCTCTGGAGAAACCATACAAACATCTTTGCCCTTTTAGTATACACATTTGCATATAAATGATAAACAATTGCTTTTCCTCAAGGATTTTGATAAAAAAAAAACAATCCTTTTGTTCCATATATCTTTGCTAGTTAATAAATTAAGTCCTCTGTATTTATATATCATTGACAAGGCATTGATACTGTCACCAATGAATACCATATAACAAGTCACAAACTAGATTGCATAAGAAAAGAGCTTCCAGCTTTAGACCTATAAAAATAGAATATGCATGGATTTCCCATTGGAATTTCTCCAATGGAGGGTCAGGAAATGAGCTATGTGAAGGACCCTATCAGCTTTCTTCCTGCATTCAGCCTTTTACAGCAATATACAAAAACGAAGAACATTTCTCTGAAATTCAAAACTCAGAGGGACTACATTCTCTGTCTCTTAATCTGGCAGCTAAGAAAAAGACCTATTACTCGGATGACTTGTTCTCTTTAATGCATCTGCAAAGTAGTATCAATTTTTCCATGCTGATTCCAACTATGGCAGCAGCTAGAATAAACAGCATATGGTATAGAAAAGGTTACTTTTATAATATGCCATATAATCACAGTTCACCTTGTTTTATATATTGGATGTATGCCTGAGAAATTGTGGGTAAAGTTAATGTATTGAATCACATTGTAAGTACTTAACAAATATATGCTGATGGACTGCATTTTTTTTTAACTTCCATGACTTCAGTAAGGTACTCCCAATAGAAGAGTTATATGCCAATACCTAATTAAAATATCACCAACAACCACAATGCATTTCTTTATAAAATTATTGGTGATATCTTTTGTTATATTATGGTTATTTTTCAAATATACTTCTACTCTCCTAACAAGAGAGTTTCCTCTTTTAACAACGAAAAGAAAAATAGAGGGAAAAATCAGTTAAACTAGTCAATTCACAAATATCTTTGAAAGTATATGTGATGTTTCTCATCCTTCCTTCTGCTTTTCTTCTGACTCATCCCCTCTACACTGTAATTTAAAGGAGAGGAATGATGGTTTCTAATTTCTTCTTCAGCAACAAGGGTGGACATGATAATTATAAAGCAATTTTGCTATTGATGATCTAGTTTTATTATTTACATCACTGTTATCATTATGAATATTATTACTGCTCTTAACCAGTTCTTATTCCATGTCAAACCTTGTCAGATAAGTCTGCAGGCATTGCTATGAAGTTCTCAAATTCAGTTGGTTTTTGGTTTTTTGATTTTAGAGTACATCATAATTTCATTACACTTATATGATAAAGTTTGTTTAGCTATTGCCTATTCAATAAGCATCTATTTGGTTTTCAATTCTCTTCTAGCACACAATGTGCTACACTGAACATTTTGATGTTTACAGACCTTTAATTTTGCTATGTTTTGCTGGCTACTCTTTGGGATGTGTGCTTTGCTGTAAACATTCTGAGTCGGGGTAGATGAATATTTTAGTGACTTTCTTTGTATGATCCCTATTTTCTTAGCATTCTTTGAAAGCTATATTCTGCCTTTTTCTCTGACATAGAAGTTAATTAAAAGATGGAATACTCATAATATTGACCATGCATTCAATGCCTTTCTTACTTAGCTAAGCCAGCAGTGGAACTACACATTTATATAATGGAATGTCAACATACTGTAAAGAACAATAAATATAATGAATACAAGGAAGCATGGGAAGACCCAGATTAAAGAATGCAGAAAGAAGTAAGAAGAATTAAAATAAGCTAATAACACAATAACTGCAGTAGAAATAGAAACAACAAAAAGTCAAAATGGAAAGTTCCAAAGTTATACTAACCAAGTTTGACTCTAAAGAAGAGAAATAAGAAGGCATCTGCTCTTCTTTGCAGGTTTGGAGAACTATAGGTATAGGGCATACAATGTAAGTCAGACTATTTAAGTGAGGTGCTTAAGTAACAGTTTAATTAAAATTTGATACCATTAACAATTGATGAATTGTTTTCCCCCTCTTTTTATTTTATGTTATAACTGATGACTACCTGAGAGAGAGGAGACAGTGAAATCTATATTGAGAAATGTAGATGAAGTAAAAACAAAAGATAATGATAACATTACTTTTAAAAACATGTTTCGTAAAATGATTTAAAGAAACTATTAATTCCCATTTTATTAGAACCTATGATTGACTCTATGACCTTGAATGTTATTTAGAGAGTCAGCTTAGGAAGAAGAGAAATACTATTACATACAGCACCAGACTCCTGGGGAAAAGAAGAAAGCCCATTCCATCAAGTTTTTAGGCTAGTCTTCTGTTTTAGGGAAAGAGTTACCTCCTCTCTCCTAAACTTCCAAAAGCCCTGAGAGGATTCCAAACTGAGAGCAAACTTCTGTGAACAATCAAAACTACCTGAACTCATTCCTCAATTATTAACAAATTACCACCTTCACTAATTCCAATTTGATATCCCAGTGATTCTGAGCCCACTGTATCATTGCTTAAACTTGTTCTTCTCCATCCTCTTTGTCTGGATCCTTTTTTTTCATATTCCCCTCAAGCAATGCTCTAGAGAACTGATGGCTAAATTTTCATTGTAAGTATTACCACTTCAGAATTACATCTACAAATCAGGAATATATTTATTGTTATGCTATTTATCTAGATTAGAAAATGATAGAAAAAATGTTAATAAAGCAGAATAAAATTTATAAAACTAAAAACAGAGCATTTCAATAACATCAATTGCATGTCAGATATTGTGCTAAGTGCTTTAAAATATTATCACTTGTTATCCTCACAACAATTCTGGGATTGCTATTAGTATCTCCATTTTACAGTTGAGGAAACTGATGCAATGGTTTAGTGACTTGCCTAAGTTCACAGAGTTAGTCAATGTCTGTGGCCAGATTTCAACTCAGGTTTTCCTGACTCAAGACCAAATGCTCTAAGCACTATGCTACCAATCTTCCCATGAGAAAGTGTGTTGAACTATACATTATGTCTCCCTGGAGAGCTGTTAATAAATATTACTACAGAACAGTTGCCTTCAACCCAACCCCTATTGTGTCTCATTCTAAAGCTAACCACCGTTTCCATTGATAACAAACATGTTTATTTCTTAAGTATTTTTCTTTCTCATTGTCTCCTTCTCCTGACTCTCCCTTGGTTCTCCCCTTAATGAAATAGATTTTCTTCTTAGAATTGGCTGTGCTGAAGTGGGAATGTTAGTTCTGTTTGCTTCCTCTAGGTTCTCCTCCTACAACCAGAACCATGAAACTTCTCCTTTGAAGATGCTCATTCATATCTTTGTTGTTCAATTATTTTTTCCACTCTGTCTAAATCTTCATGATTCCATTTGGACCTTTCTTGGCAAAAATATTGGAGTGGTTTGCCATTTCCTTTTCCTACTCATTTACAGATGAAGAAACTTAAGTAAACAGTGTTGATTTGCCCAGGGTCACAGAGCTACCAAGTACCTGAGATCAGATTTGAACTCAGAAATATCAGTCTGACTAAAGATCTGGTACTCTATACAGTGCTACCTATCTTAATCGATATCTATACCCAAATCAGAATTTTAGTGGCTGTTTAGTAGCTGTTTCTACATACCTCCTCAATGAATTCAGAATCTAGCTCACAATTTTTCTTCTCCCCAACTCATGCCCTCTCTTTCAAAAACCCTAACCTCATAGTTCTTCAACTTATACATTCTACATGAGCTCCATCTAACTACACTGATACAGAAAATTGCTCGTACCTTTGATCTTTCAATTACCAGTAATGTCACCTCTATGTTCATAAACTCTGAAATTCCTTTATCTGAGATCACTTTGTTGCAATTCTCCTTCTTCTGTCTTGCAACACTAAACTCTTTTCTACATATCAGGCACAGTGATCTGATGCTATTGGAATCCAAATTTGTACCTCAAAAGTATTTGATTCTGGAAGAATAAATGAGGAAACAGAGGCAGAGTTAAGGGATTGGTTCAGCTGCAGCTAATTAATGTCTGAGGTCAAATTTGAACTCAGAGAGAATAGTCTCCCTGACTACAGGTCCAATACTCCAATTTACCCTTTTGTAAATGTTCATAATAAATATATGCTTGCATATATGTGTGCATCTATACATGCATACATATATAAATATATATTTTATTGCAAAACAAATTTCCACATTAGCCATGTTCTTGGGGGGGGGGGAAGAAAAGATAGAACAAGGTATGTTGATCAGAATTACTAAATCTTTCACAACTTTAATATACTATTAATAACTATATAAATTGTTCTCCTGGATCTCCACATTTCACATTGCATCAGTTCATATAATTTTTTTCTGGAACCAATCTCTCCATTGTGTCTTATAGGACAATAGTACTTCATCATATTCACATTCCAGAATTTATTCAGTCTTTCCTCAATTGATGAGCACCCTCTCAGTTTCCAATTTTTTAGCACAAAAAGGCATCTATAAATGTTTTTTCTACATAGAGGTCCTTTTCTTCTTTCTCTGTTCAACATGGGTTATGTAATTAGGTAGTGAGTTAGTTCCCAGTATGAAACAATTACCAAGTAACCATGAACTTGATAGGATTCTATCCTCATCTTATAGTTGAGAAAGACTGACAGAAAGAGTTAAGTAATTGTCCAGGGTCACATAGCAAACAAGTGGCTGAGGCAAGATCTGAAGCCATGGCCAAACATTCAATCCATGGGACAAACTTATCACTACTTATACTATGAAACCAAGATCAAGGGTATGTTCCATCTTTGGAATAAGTTGTGGAAAGTAAGGAACTGAGTACTTAGGATATTGGAGGTAGCATCAATATGTATGTTGAAGTCCCCAACATAGGTTTGGGTGGGAGAGAAAAAAAATTGTGAGCCAACTATCAAATATATTGGAGAAGGGAAATGATTTGGAAGTCTATAGATAATAGTTACAAAGATAAATGAATTGTATGAACCTCAAAGGAAGGGAGATTACAGAGTGAGGGCAGTAGGAGGAAAAAGGGTATTCCAATTTTTCTGCTTCCATTTGTTATGGGTAATGAATGAAGATGCATCCAGGACTAGGAAGGGTGGTAAGGGAGTGCCAGCAGAGGGGAGCTAGAAGTTATTGCTAGAAAATGAAAGCAGTGGGAGGAGGAAAACAGGAAGAAGGGAAGTTTTCTTCCTTGGGAATAGGCACAATGGAAGGGGTACATGGTGTTTAGTTGAATGGAATGGTTGGTGAGCAATAGGGATAAAGAAATTAAGTGATGAGGGATGAAGTTTGGGGTTTGTAGAATGATCAATGAGAAGTATAAGATATGACTAGGAATGAAAATACTCATCATTGACTGGAAAAAGACTTTCCTCTTCCTAGGAGCCTGGAGATTAGATTAGACAGTCAAGCCAACATGAGATGGAACTTACATGGTCAGATGGGAAGCTCTGTGTCACTACCACAATTTGTTCAGCCATTATTCAGCTGAAGGACATTCACGCAATTTATAATTCTTTTCCACCACAAACAGAGCTGCAATAAATATTTCTGTACAAGTGATGTTTTTACCTTTTTCATGATCTCTTCAGGATATAGACCCAGTAGTGGTATTGCTGGATCAAAGGGTATCTACATTTTTATTGTCCTGTGGGCATAATTCCAAATGTCTATCTAGAAAGGTTGGATGAGTTCACAGCTCCGGATTTCCCACATACCTTCCAACATTGATCATTGTCCTTTTGGGTCATATTGGCCAGTTTGGGAGGTATTAGGTGGTACCTCAGAGATGCTTTAATGTGCATTTCTCTAATAAGTAATGATTTAGGGCAATTTTTCATATAACTAATGGATTACTTTGATTTCCTCATCTATAAATCACCTCTGCATATCTTTGACCATTAGTCAATTTTTTATACATTTGAGTCAGTTCTCTATATATTTTAGAAATGAGTCCTTTATCAAAAATACTAGCTGCAAAAATTGTTTCCTAATTTACTACATTTCTTTTGATCTTGGTTATAGTGGATTTATCTGTGCAAAACATTTTTAATTTAATATAATCAAAATTATCTAGTTTGTTTTTAATAATTTTCTCCATCTCTTCCTTGGTCATAAACAGTTTCCCTTTCCATAGATCTGATAGGCAAACTATTACTTGATCTCTTAATCTGCTTAAATTGTCTTTTATGTCTAAATCCTATAATTATTTTCATCTTATCTTGGTATAAGATATGAGATGTTGGTCTAATCCAAATTTCTGCCATACTAACTTACAATTTTCCTGACAGTTTTAAGTGAAGAGAGAGTTTATAGCCCAGAATCTGGACTCTGAATTTATCAAAAAGCAGATGACTATAATCATTTCCTGCTTTTTCTTTTGCACCTAGTGTATTCCACTGACCCATCACTCTATTTCTGAGCCAATACCAGAAAATTTGATGACTAATGCTTTGATATAACTTTAGATCTGATAGTGCTAGGCCACTTTCTTTTGTACTTTAAATCCATGGAAATTCTTCACTTTTTATTTCTCAATATGAATTTACTCTAGCTCATTAAAGTATTTTTTTGGAATTTTGATTGGTAGGACATTAAATAGTTAATTTAGTAGAATTGTCATTTTTATATTCGCTCTGCCTATCCATGAGCAGTTGACATTTGCCAGTTATTTAAATCTGATTTTATTTGTGTGAGAAGTGTTTTGTAGTTGTTTTCACAGAGTTTCTGAGATTGCCTTGGCAGGTAGCCTCCCAAGTGTTTTATATTGTCTGAAGTCACTTTGAATGGCATTCCTCTTTCTGGCACTTGCTGATGAATCTTTCTAGTAATATATAGAATACTAAGAATCTGAGAAGGTTTATTTTACATCCTGTGACTTTGCTAGGCTAAAGTTCCTAATTGTTTCTAACAGTTTTTAGATGATTTTTGGGGATTCTCTAGATATACTATCATGTTATCTGCAAAAAGTGAGAGTTTTGTCTCTTCCTTCCCAATTCTAATTCCGTCAATTTCTTTTTCTTCTCTTCTTGCTGAGGCTAATATTTCTAACACAATATTGAATGGGAGTGGTGATAATGGACACCCTTGTTTCACCCCTGATCTTATTGGGAATGCCTCTAACTTATCTACATTGCAAATAATCCTTGTTGATGGTTTCAGAGAGATACTGCATATCATTCCAAGGAAAGATCCATCTATTACTATGTCCTCTAATATTTTTAGTAGGAATGGGTGCTGTATTTTGTCAAAGGCTCTTGCAGCATTGATTGAGATAAACATATGATTTCTTATAGGTTTGCTATTGATATAGTTAATTATAGTAACAGTTTTCCTAATATTGAACCAACACTGCTTTCCTCAGGTAAATCCTACTTGGTAATAGTGTATTATCTAGTAATAACTTGCTGTTAATCACTTTGCTAAGTTTTTAATTAAGACATTTACACCTATATTCATTAGGGATTTTTGTCTATAATTTTCTTTCTCTGTTTTGACTCTGCCTGGTTAAGGTATCAGAACCATATTGATGTCATAGAGTTAGGCAGAGTTCCATCTTCACCTTTTTCCAAAGAGTTTATATAGAATTAGAACCAATTATTCCTTAAATGTTTGATAGAATTCACTAGATATTTTTTCTTAGGGAGTTCAATTGAACTCCCTAAGAGTTGAAATTCTTTTTCTGAAATAGAGTTATTTAGATATTTACCTTCCACTTCATTTAACTTGGGCAACTAATGTTTTTGGAAATATTCATCCATTTTAATTAGATTAATTTATTGGCATACAGTTGGGCAAAATAACTCCAAATTATTACTTTAATTTCCTCTTCATTACTAGTGAGTTAACCTTTTTCATTTACAATACTAGCAATTTGGTTTTCTTCTTTTTTAACCAGATGTTTATCAATTTTATTTTTTTTCATAAAACCAACTCTTTGTTTAATAGTTTTCTTGTTTTCAAGTTTATTAATTTCTCTTTTAATTTTTAGAATTTCTAATTTGGTATTCAATTCTCTAATTTTTTAGTTGCAAGTTTGGTTCATTGATTTCCTCTTTCCCTAAGTTATTCATGTAAGCATTTAACGATATGATATATCCCCTGACAACTACCATGGCTATATCCCATATGTTTTGGCATGTTGTCTTGTTATTCTCATTATCTAGGATGAAATCATTAATTCTTTCTATAATTTGTTATTTTATCCCCTCATTATTTAAAATGAGGTTATTTAGTTTCCAATTAATTTTAGTTCTTTCTCTCCATGGAACATTATTGCAAGTGATTTTTGTTGCATTACGATCTGAGAAGGATAAATTCACTATTTCTGCCTTTATTCATCTTATTATAAGGTTTCTATGCCCTAGTACATGGTCATTTTTTATCTAAGTGCCATGTACCATAGGAAAAAATATGTTCCTTTCTATCCCCATTCATTTTTCTCCAAAGGTCTATCATTTCTAGGTTTTCTAACAAACTATTTACCTCAACTTCCTTCTTGTTTATTTTATGGTTGGATTTATCTAAATATGAAAAAGGGAGATAAGGTCTCCCACCAATAGAGTTTTGCTTTCTGTCTTCCTGTAACTCATGCACCTTCTCCTCTAAGAATATGGATGCTATACCACTTGGTGCCTACATGTTTAGTATTGAAATTGCTTCATTGTCTATGGTACCTTTTTGGAGAATATAGTTTCCATTCTTATCTCTTTTAATAAGATCTATTTTTCCAGCTGCTTTGTCTGAGATAAGGATTGCTATCCCTGCTTTTTTAACTTTAGCTGTAGCAAAATTTATTTTGCTCCAAACTTTTCCCTTTACTCTATGTATCTCTCTGCTTCAAAAGAGTTTCTTGTGAGCAGCATATTGTAGGATTCTGTTTTTTATCTAGTGTGCTATTCGCGTACATTTTATGGGAGACTTCATTCCATTTACATTGAAAGTTATAATTACTAACACTTTATTGCCCTCCATGTTATCTTCTCCATTTGTATTTTCCCTTTTGTTCACTTTATCTATATTCCACAGTATTTTGTTTCTGAATAGCACCACCTTCAGTATGTTTCCCCCTTATATATAACTCCCTCCTCTTTCTTTCCTATTTCCCTTTGCCCCCTTCTTCCTTCCTTTGTTTCCTTCTGTTAGTTCCTCTTTTCCTCCCCTGTCCCCTTTCCCCTTTTAATATGTAAAAAGTAAGATAAGTTTCTTAACCAAGTGTGTAGATGTTAACTTTAAGCCAAATCTGATGAGAGTAAGATTCCCTTCTTCCCCTCTATTGCAAGAGGTCCTTTGTACCTCTTTATATGATGTGATAAATCACCACTCAATCACTTCCATCCTCCAATCTCTTTACTTCTCCCCCCCTTTTTAAGTATATGTTGTTTTTAAATCATTCTATAAGAGTCACAGATAACTTATGAGTGTCCATCATTTCTGTTAAGTATATTCTCTCTAATAGAGCTTCAAGTCTTGAGAATTATGAGAATCCCAGGTGGGGATATAGCGAGTTCATCTTATTGGATAGCAGTATTTTTCCCTTTTCCCTTTTCTTACCTTTGCATCTGTCTCTTGTTTCTCCTGTTTATAGTCGAAATTTTCTATCTAGTCCTGGTCTTTTCATCAGGAAAATTTGAAAGTCTCCTATTTCATTGAATATCCATCTTTTTCTCTGGAGGAGAAGGCTAATTTTTTGCAGGATAATGAATTCTTGGCTGCATTACAAGCTCCCTTACTCTTCAGAATATTTCATTCCAGGTCTTTCCATGGAATGCTGATGCAGCCAGGTCCTGTGTAAGCCTTATTGTGACTCATTGGTATCTGAATTATTTCTTTCCAGCTGCTTATAGTATTTTCTCTTATCTGATAGTTCTGGAATTTGGCCACAATTTTCCTTGGTGTTTTCATTTTGGGATCCCTTTCAGGAGTGGATGATAGATGTGTTCTTTCAATAACAATTTTGCCCTCTGGTTCCATGATATCAGGGCAAATTTCCATCTCTAAATCCTCTAATATTCAGTCCAGGCTTTTTTTCTCATCAATAATTTCATAAAGTCCAATGAATATTAAGTTGTCTCTCCTCGATCTTTCTTGAGGTCAGTAGGTTTCTGGATGAGGTATTTTACAATTTTCTTTAATTTTTGTAATTTTGTTTTGTTTTGTTTAACATATTCTTGTTGTCTCATATAGTCATTAGCCTCCATAGATTCTATTCTTTTTTTTAAGAGAAGAATTTTCTTAATTTACCTTTTTACAACTCCTTTTCCAATTGGTAAATTCTATTTTTGATGGAGTTTTTTATTTGCCCAATTGATATTTTGAGAAAATTATTTTCTTTTTGCATTTGTACAATTGTATTTTCCAAGGATTTGTTTTCTTGTTGCAAAGTGTTAAATTTCTCTTGAGTTTCTTTTCCCAGTTTTTCCATTTGATTTTTAGACTCCTTCCTCATCACCTCTTAGAATTCTTTCTGAATGGGAATACCAATACATAATCTCCTCAGAAGTTCTAGCTCTCTCTAAGTTAGTGTCAATGTCTTTGAGGTAAGCTTTCAATGGACCCCTTCATTAGTCTTTCTTAATTTTCCTAAGGTCTTGTGTTGGGGGAGGGGGCTGGTTCACAGACCTTTGAAATCCTAGAGGCTTTGCTCACTGGGCTTAGTAACTCCAAGTGGGCCTACCAGTAGTGGGTACTAGAGGCTTTTTCTGAAGTGTCTGTGAAATTGATTTGTTGCCCATGCCCTAGGCCGGGGGGGGGGGGGGGGGTGATGGGGCAGCAGGATCTGAATTATCTTTGGACAATGTGGGCTGGGTCCTTGGCCTATTTTAGTTAATCTTATTATTCTCTCAGCACTGGGAGAGATCTGCTGCCCACACCTGAGCCTGGGGGGTGGGGGGGAATGTTTGGGGAGGTTGTTACTCTGCTCTGAGAAGAGTCCCTTTCTCTCACAGGGATGGGGGAAAGGATATCATCTGGAAACACAGGGACTCCACTGAAAATATGGAGCTTGAGGCCCTGGTCTTCCAGGCCAGCAGATCTGACCAGATTGATGTCTAGCTGTCCACTCACTGCACTACTCTCCTGCCTGCTCACAAAGCCAAGGCTTTCCAGGCCATTCCTGCATTGGCACTCTGCTCTGCTCTCTGTCCCCAGTTTACCCAGGTTGTCCCTGAGACAGACCTTGCTGGTAGATGTTCTTCTTCTTTGTTCTTTCTGTATTCTGTGGATTTAAATTCTGGTAAGAGGGTTGATTCATATAAATTCTGAGGGAAAGCCAGGATACCTTATTAGTACATGTCTGGCTTCTCTCCACCATCTTGACTGGAAGTTGAACTGTAAATCTTGAATGACATTCTAGAACTAGATTGTATCAGAGTTGTCAGTTTGTGAAGAAACCAAAGCCCTAGAGGTAAAACCAGATCTTCAAGTCACATAGGTAATAATAGTGACAGTTATGATACAAAACATATTACATTGCTATATATTTCAGTAGAAAATAGATTTAATAAAAAATATCTTGCTTATATTTGCATATGGGACAGGAATTAAATAGGAAGCTGCCAAATGGTCTACTTTATAAATGTAAAAGAAGCCTCCCTAGAGGCAGCCTTATATACCCCAAGGTCTTGGTCTTCCCCTACAAGAAAACCTTTCTCCACTTTCTTCTAACTCTACTCCTCTTTCACAATGGCAGGTTTCTTTCTTGCCAATTGCTAAAATTGTGATTTCTGCTTCAAGTGTAAAATTTTCTAAGCAAGAGTTTGAAAGTGCCATAAAAAGCTCAAAGAAAGCATATTAACCCTTCAGAGAAGGAAAACAATTAATGACCTGAAAGCAAAAGAGCATATTCCATATTTAGGACATATTGAGTAGTTCACTTTGGTGACGAGAGTAATTAGAGATAAGACTAGAAAGAGAATAAATATTTTATCATGCTTATCATATGCTGTGTACTTGGCTGAGCATTTTTATGACTATTACTCCATTTGATAAACAGGGAGATAATTTGACAAATAAGGAAACTGAGGTAGACAGAGGATAAATGATTTGCTCAAGGTGACCTGGTTAAAAAGTGCCTGATACTATATTTGAATTCAGGTCTTACTGTCTCTAGGTCCAATGTGCTACCCACTCTGCTACCTGCTACTTCTCAAAAAGAAAAGTAGTTAGAGATCATAAATATCAAGGACACTGTATGACAGATTAATGATTTGATTTTACTAGAAGTAAGGAGTCAGTGATGATTTCTTGAGCAATGTAACATGACCAGAATTAGATTATAGATCAAATTTTTGCACCAATTTATCTGGGTCTCTGCATACTACACAGTTAAGCTGAGGACAAATTTAAATTGCTCTTTTCCTCCTTTCACTCCTTTTCAAGAAAAAAAAAAAAACAAAGGAGAACCAGGTAAGTATCAGTCCTAAATTTACGATCCTAGGAAAGATAAGAAGCTTTCAATTCTACATTTTAGTCACTTTTACTAATCCAGTGATTTTTTGAGGCATTTATATTTTTCCCCAGATGGAGATGAACATTTCAATAATACTTTCTTAAGTCTAAAGTTTTATATTGCTTTGCATGTGTATATATAGTACAAATTCATGCAAAACAGAGCAGTGATGAAGTCACTAAAAGTCAGATGAATTTACTACCTAGCTCAAAGTCACAACCTAAGTATCAACCAAAAATAAGAAAGTCATTATTTTGTTTATTCTTTGTGAAAGAAACCTTCTGGGAATTAAACTCTTATACCAAAAGAATGGTAAATGAGAGCAATAATGTTCCCATATGGCCCCAAGCAAATCTTGGCCTCTTTTAAACAATATATATTTTTAAATGCTTCATCTAATACATTTGTGACTGCAATGGACCCTTCTCACCTGAACTGAGACCAACAAACTAATTTCAAACCCACATTGGAGAATAACAGCTTTTCATTGCTACTGACCTAGGCTGAATTGGAACTAGTGACCTAGAAGCAAAAGGTCCCATATTCCATTACCAAATGTCCTAGACAACCAGTCACCCTCCATTTTATTTCTTTAATCATTTTTTATTAGTACCAATCTCACTTTTAACATCAAACAATTTGAAGGCTCTCAAGAATGTTCCCGGACACAAATTATAGCTATTGTTTACCTTCTCTTCTTATATAGGCAGCCTATCCCCACGTGGGAGATTCTCCTTGAATTATGCCAGCTGCCACCCCATCACTGCCTTTGCGACTGCTTTTATTCTCAGTTATCTGCTCTAAATGGAATTTGATGTGGGTGGAATGACAAGTGCCTACTCAGCTGCATCAGCTGAGATGTTCTGAAGAACAAGTTTCTGACAACTGCCCATCATAACAAGGTTATATTGATCTCAGGTGTGGAACTATGCAGTGGGGTCCCCAAATCCACTCACCACTTTCTTTGTAATTGGTTGTTTTTCTTTCACTTCTTTCCTCTCGAGAGCACTGTGTTCTACAATCCAACCAAATAACTCTGCCCCTTTACCCTTTATCAGTAAACCAAACACACAGTGTAAGAGCAGGAACTATTTCCCTTCCTACGTCTTTTTATAGACATGTTTTTCAGAATGCCTGTCATGTCTACACCGATGTGTGAAATAGAAATATCTAGATGCCTAGAGAGGGAGAAAGATCAATATGGCTTTAAATGAGAGTTCTTCATGAAGACACACACGTTCATAATTAAACATAGCAAACATTTCCCAAGGACAAACCTCCCTAAGCCAACAAAATCAAACTTGAATTGCCCTGTGCTTCAGTTCATTGACGACTTCATAACTTTGGAGATTTGGAAAGGGATTTAGAGGACATTTCTCATCTTCTAATCAGAGTTTGAGGCAATCAAGATGGTGGCAGATTTCAAAGCTAAAAGGAAAGCACATAGAGATCATAAAAGGGAACAGTAACTAATGTTCATAAATGGGACCACCTGAAAGGGCATTCCAGGTAAAGGAAAAAAATAAAAAAAACTCAACATTTACCCCTACATGTAAGTATATTTAAGGTATATTTCTAGAAATGTGCAAGGTCTCCAAATTTTACTTTTTAATCATTTTTTCTTAACTCTAATTTTGAAAGCATTTTAAAAATTTCATTTCTATATTTTTAATTGTCTTCTTTTAAAAGGCAAACTCTCTTCTCTCCTCCTCACTCTCTTCACCCACTTAAAAAAAAAACTCTTATCCAGTTTCAAACTGGATTGGCCCTGGAGTCTTGGCCTGCTCCCTTTCTGGACTGACACAATTCACTCTGCCTTAGCAATGTGGTAGTCCCTTTTCCTAAAAACATCACATTAATACCAAACAGTTCAGAAACCTGATCATGTTGGGCCATCACTGTTTAGAATTACTGAGCTCAAGAAATCTATCAGCTTCAGCTTCCATGGTAATAAGTGGTACAGGTAAAAAAAAATTTCTACTAGTACACTTGGGTCCTAGTCCTAGTCCATTCCAACATGTTCATTTACTCTCTCTCTCTCTCTCTCTCTCTCTCATTCCAACATGTTCATTTACTCTCTCTCTCTCTCTCTCTCTCTCTCTCTCTCTCTCTCTCTCTCTCTCTGAACTGCCCTTGAGCTGACAGAGACTATCTCTCTATTCTGTATCTGACCAGAAATCTTCCCTGTCCCATGCACTCTATGTCCAGTAAAACATTCCCGTGGCTTATGTCAAAGTTGCCATGGCCCTGATGTGACCCAGAACCATCTGGCTCACTGAGGCAAAAAAAAAGGAATATTGAGATAACCACATTGTCCAAATAATGAGTAAACTATCCTTGACTATTTCTGATGTGATTT